>NW_026592890.1:9863293-9983741 GCF_907164565.1 Psammomys obesus | reverse complement strand
ACACACACACACACACACACACACACACACACACACACACACACACACACGTCACAAAACATTTCATTGGTGAAATGGTCTCAGTTAGGAAGTTCAACCACAACCAGAAATTTTACTTATAACTGTCATTTGTTTTTGTTGCATGCGGGTACTTGTGGAAGCACACAAACATGCACACACACACACCATATGCTTTTACCCATCAATGAAGTAGAAAACTTTAACCAAATACCTCTCATGTGCACACAAACTTTTTTTTTTTTAAATAGACAGGGCCATTTCAACAACTCCCTCATACAGGCACAGCCATACATGAAGATGCTGCACTACAATGATGTGAATTTAATTTTCATGTTTCCCTAGATAGCTTACCTAAAGAAAAAAAAATGCTTTACTGAGTACATTAATATTACCCCAGCCTTTTGAAGAAAAACAGATAACCATTTCATCAAATAGCACCAACTAATAAAATGACACTAGAACTTTCCCATCCCAGTAATTTGGCTGTCTAATATTATTGCACTTATATAAATATATGGCTTGTAATGCTATCTGCACCATGTAAAAATGTCATTGAACATTTTCAATAGGAAGTACCCTCACTGAAAATGGGACAAGACTGCATGCGCAGAATTCAGAGATTATGAAACTATACAGAACTATACAGTTCTTTATCAACAGTTGTGACAAATTACCATGGGAGTTTTCGTGCAGCAACAGAATGACAGCATCTTAAAAATGCCCATAGAGCACTAAACATACTTGTTATGGCAGTGGGAACTTGTCTACCCAATGATACTATGTGATCTTCCCCCTCTTATCAAATTACTTCATGTGTACAGGACTAAAAATGATCAAAGATAATTAAACTAGTCTCACTACTCTGAGTGTCATGTATGCACAAAATAATATAACTGTATCCTTTCACAAAGATATAACTCAGGCCTTAATTTTAAGGATTCTAAAGCACAATTTAAAAATATAAAGCATTACTTACAAAAGCAAAGTTTATTCTAAGAGGGTTTTTGTTTTTTCCTCCACAGACAAGGTAATTATGAATCTATCACACAACAATGGACTTATGTGCTAAAGAAGAATTTCTTCTACAGAGTGCAGCCAAGTGAAGCATGGGACAGCAAAGAATCTTAGATGTATTAAATTAGCCTTACTTAGATGCTAGAAATTAACCACACATACATCAGATGACAGTGTTCCTCTCTGCCATGCTTCTTGTGTAGTTGCCTAGGCGGCTAGATGCTAGAAATTAACCACACATACATCAGATGACAGTGTTCCTCTCTGCCATGCTTCTTGTGTAGTTGCCTAGGCGGCTCTGAAAGTGGATACGGGACAAACCTCCTAAGAGCTCATATACTGACGGGTAAAGATGGGTAGAGATAGGACTGGGCTGCACAGCGTAGAGAAGCAGACTTAATTCAGCTCTAACAGGAGCTGCTGGTTAAACAACACAGGGAAAATATCAATTGACTCATAACTATGTGTGGCCAAAAATAACCTGCTACAAATTAAGATAAATGGTTCAACAGCGAATCAAACTGGTTTCTCAGGGTGTATCATTACAGTAAATCTCTTGACTCTTTATGCTGTGAGTAAACAGGGATTATTCTGGAGCAGAAAAAATAAAGTGTGGAATTAGTAATGCAGATGTTGAAAGGCCAATGGCATGACTAGGAGAGTGACTCAAACAGATGCTGTTTTGTTCCATCTCCACTAGCACCTACTATCCAAGGTGAAAGGCCAGAATACCCAAAGCCATTTTAGCAGTAGTGTGCACAACTGTCAGCTGACAAACAACATAGAAAACAAGTCACATTATGTTATATGTGGTCACGTTCTTCATTGTTAGTTCAGGAACTCAAGACTTTTATTTATCTCTGTTTATTTTCATTAAACATGTAAAGGTTAATAAACAGACACAGTCCAGAGTTAGTAGGTTGGTATTATAACATTTATTAAAATAATGCTATGGGTTAATAGAAACAGCAAAGAACCAAAGAATTAAAATGCAAGCTATGTAAAATCCCAACTAAAACCCAGAAGTGTCTAATGTATTCATTCATCAGCTAACTAAAAGCTCAAGAAAGACAAGACACCCAATATAATAAAGTACTGCAAAACAATTGGCAATTTTCAGTTATCAAAATTGTGGATTTTGCATTTTGTATCCTTTTCTCAATCAAGAAAAAAATTCTTTTGAATGTTATATAACATACATATAAAACAAGATAGAAAAATACATTATAAACTTGTAACAATGGCTGTAAATACATTATCTTACATGTTTCTCATAGGCAATAGGTTGGTTATGGTACATACATAGCATGAAACTACTAAGATAATAAAGAACAGACAAAAAATACATGTCAGCTGTATGGTAACATACAAGCGACACTCCCATCTACCCACACTAAAAAATTACATAATACTGTCAGGAAAAGAGTCTTAAAAACTACATACTTTAATAAGAAAAAAATTCAATAGAGTGATAATACTGAGAACCAAGGCATTCAGAGATTCCAAAAGTCATGCTTTTTTCAGTTGACTCAAAACACTGTCAACTAAGTTTTCAAAAGTTTGTTCAGAGCCAGTATTACTCATAAACGTCACACGTCTATTGTTTTACACATTTACTTTCTTCCCCATAAAAGACCTTTGATAAACATCTAAAATGTCCAGGTATAACACAGCTGAGATGAGGCTGGATCAAATACTGGTACTGTGTTTTTTACTATCACCTCAAGTGTTCTGAGTGTCGCAAATTTATTCAACCAACCAAACAAAATAAAAATCAAAATGGCACAGCATATATAGTAAATAAATCAAAACCACCACAAGTGTAACAGAAAGACAAAGCAGTGGTACATTAAACCAAAGCTAGCTGAGTACAACACAAGGACTGTCTATTGCATAGTAAATAAACTGAAAATGGTTCCAAGTTGAGACAGAATAATGGAGAGGTCACCATGAAGGTGAGCAATGAGCTTTCCTGCTGACCTTGACTGTGAAGCCAGGAAGGTATGGAAGAGGCATGAGTTGATGAGCCAGGAGTCCACCATCACTTGAGATTTGCCATGTCTGGTACTGAGTGGTTAATGACTTATTAACTCAAGTGTTTAGATGTAGGCTTTGCATACAAACTGCTTCAACTACAAAACTGAACTTCATGAGAGAAACTGAAGATGAAAAGGAATGTAGCTGAGCGTTTATATGCACTGTGATGTTAGCTTTCCACACAACTTATTAAATTTTGGCTACTTAACACTTTTTTCCACAATAAAAAATTTCAAAGATTCATTTTTTGTGAAAAAGTTTGTTAGGCATTACTAATTTCCAATTAATAAGAAAAAAAAATCCATTATATCCCTCTTCTCCAAATAAAATAAAGCTCTAATTTAATTTTGTCTGTAAACTGATGTTCAGATCTCACATAATTTTTTTTTTTTAAACCTCAGAATCCTTTGGGCAAACACTGAAGACAGCAATAACCGAAAGTACTCAATTATGATTTGTAAAAGAATGACATTTTAAAATTTACTAGTCAGACATTAGAAAAGCTATCAAATTTTTTTCACAGTATCAGATTTGGCAAATTGGCATCAAGATAACATGACACAAATCATATAATTTAGACCATCAACTCATTTGTCTCCCCTCATATCTCCTTTCACATACTGGGCGACTGAGGAACATGCATTAACTTTTATTCTGAGGGAGGAGCTGATCTTACAGGACACTTGACTAAATGAGCATGAAGGAAAATAAGGCACTTTCTTTTTCTTTAGACTTATTCCAATACTTAAAAAATAAAAAAGAAAGACAAAAAGGCTCTTTTGGTCTTTTGTTTCTTGACAACCACCAGAAAAAATCATTTAACGAAATAAAGGGTTTCTTTGTTCTTTTTCTTTTTTTTTATAACACTTGAAAGTATAAAATGCTACATTTCCAAAAATATATATATTTTTTCTGCACCAGCACCCTTGTATAGTAAAAGTATCTACTTTTTGTTCATTTGTTTCAATGCACTACACTTTATCTACAATTTCATTACATGTATACAGCAAATAGGCAAGCATGGCTTTTACATCCTTAATGATATTCTCTATACAGGGAGGTTTTAAAAAAAATATTTGAACAGTTTGCCCAGTAATGTGACACATAATGCATGTACCTTGTTCTCGTATAATTTTTAAGGTGGTGTAAAATAAAGATTTGGAAATTTTAACTCAGATACTCAACTTTTTAAAAATAGTGTCGCAGTTTTGTTCTTTGCATTACTTTTCAAAACTCCTTGGTAAGTTTTCTCTCATGGCACACTTTGTTCTAATACTTCAAATTTTGGCAGGCAATATAAAAAAGGCTGCAATTTCTGCCCTTTGAGGGCACTGTAGTGACTAAACAAACAGCATGTCAAATTTTGAATACTTTTGAAGTCACTTCACCAATGACATCCCTGACCGAAGGTTCATGCATGATGCATTGTCACACAGTACATTCAGAGAGAGCTTTGACTTCGCTATGAGAAGAAAAAGATTCCTACAAGTCTCTCACAGTAACTGCCTCTGTCATTGAGTAGTTAGGGCCATCTGTCTCCCTTTCTTAAGAGAGGCCTTCTTACCGTTCGCTTGGGGTGGGGCATTGAAAGATGATCAGTGCTGTGGGATGAATCGGGCCTTATTGCTTTACTACTATTCAGTGCAGGTTCTAGAACCACTTTCACCCAAACAGGAGGGGAAAAGCTGAGTTGGAGGACAATTTCTTTGTCTTTTGTTTGGTTAGATGGTAAGACGAACGGACAAGTGCCTCAGCTCGCTGCACTGACGACAGGCAAGCAAAGGCGATTACCAGTTAACTGATCAGCAGGCAGGCATGGTCAGGTCATCATTGGGTGAAGAGTTCAGAGGTCAGAAGGTCATAGGTTAGTTGCCGGTGGCGGCTGGGTGGTTAGAAACAAAAAACAAAACAAAAAAAGAAAAGAAAAGATAGAGAAGAGATTAGTTTCAGCTAGTGACGGCTTAATGACAACATGAAAAACTAATCACAACTAATAAAAAAAAAAAAGCATGTTGAATTCTGACAAACTGATTGACACCATCTACAGAATACAATAAAAATCATGACAATTTTATATCATGATTTGAACAAATAAAGAAGAGCCCACTCCCACAAAAATAATTTGAAAAAACCCAACTTGTTAACAGAAAAAAATAGAAATAAAATACAGCTAACAACTAATAGTTAGTAGCAGTCAATGAAGGAAATTGGAAAACAATGGTGAATAGGTTTGGTATAAAGAATTTTGAACAGTCAGTGCAGTTATGAGTATCTGACTGCTATTAAGCATTAGTATTCTCTCAGATGCAAGCAATAAAGCAACTATTAATGATGGATGTGATTATTAATAACTGATGATTAACAGAAATGAATCTAAAGAAATTTAAATTGCTATGAACAATTTGGTTCAACATAAACTCTGGGCCAAACAAGTTTTCTTTTGTTCAATAAATGTTTATTGCTTTTTCAATTATTCTATTTACAAACAACATGGAATTTCTTGGCCTCATGATACAAAGCAATACTGTAGTCTAGCAGTGTAGGCAACATCATGGGAACCAGAAAAAGGCCAGGCCTTTTGCACCAGCCAACATTTTCCAGTTGAAAATACTAATTTACACATATAGAACACTTATAAAATGCACTTGCATGTAAACACTGTAAAATCCTGCCATTTAAAATTCTATACCTCAAGGAACTATAAGTACATAAAAAATAGAAGAAATTTCTAACTGATACCAATAAGGCATTTTAAAACTACAAACAGCTTTCTTTATTCAATTTCAAAGCTAATACTCTGCAAATACAATAAAATCTGACATTTCATATACATTCCTGCTTTATATTTTTATATTTTAAAAGCCACCTGTAAATACTATTTTCTTTTGCAAAGTAACAAAAAAGAACAAAAAAAAATTAAAAAAAAATTACAGTAAAACATAAAGTAGTTCTCAAGTGGAAAAGTTATCACTCCAAATGTCCTTAAGTAGCTCCTTCTTTAATAATCAACCTGTCACATTCTACTTCACCAAACTTGGTCCACTTAACAGTAGTATGATTCTTAAGACTCATTCAACAGCTTAATTATTTCTACTATATTCTGAGGTTTGACAGAATTTTCTGTACTGTTGCCATTGAGACAAAGGCAGGAGAGATGTGAATGAAAAGATGCTCAGTGCAAAGTTAGATTCTAGGCCACTCCATATATCAAACCTAGTAGGTGTAATGTTCACAGGGTTGAAATGTTCTATATAATAGACCTATATACCTTTGTATGACAAAAATGGTTTCTATAGTCTATCAATTAGAACAGTTTATAAATACTACAAAAATACTGTATCTTTAATATAATCAAATCTTCCCTGAATTTCTGAAAAGGAAGCAGAATTTTATTTAGAAAAAAAAAATTTTTAAAAGGCTGTTTCAAAGTCTTAAATTTGGTTAAGTAATGGCTTTTGTCAAATCATTACTTGGATAATTTCTGATTATTTTTTGAGTGTGGAATATTTAACAAAGCAAACCATCATATCCAGTATATCTAGAATTCATCCTCTGCCATGTCCTGGCCTGCTACAGTACACACAGGTATGTCAACTGTGCAAAATCACTTATAGTTTATTACAACTATAAAGTAAATTGGTCTTTATGTTTCAAACTGATTCTGAAATAAGTATGAAGGTTGTTTTAGTAAGCAACTAGATACTTGTCGACCATGCAACTAGTCTAAATGCTCACATAGTTTCATGGTTATATGTCCTTGGGCTGCTTCCTTGCATCATATGAATGCTAATAGTAACCTTCTCTTTAAAGGATTTTTTAAAAAGTAGAGAAAACAGTAGTATCATAAAATCATGTAAGTCAAGGACTTCGGTCATCTCCCTCAGACCCAATGAGTATATATGCTGACAGTATACAAAAGTGATCTGTTTCTAGAAAAAGAAGAAAGGGAGCCAGGAAGGGAGGAAGGATAAAGGCATTTCGGTTTGCTGACATTGCATTCTGAATATAAACAGAACTATTCAAAATAAGCACAGCTACAGATGAGCCATGCATGGAATGTGTTGTCATTTTCCAAATATAATAAGATCTTGGTCTAATATGTTCAACTATCTGAAGGCTCTGGAGTACAAAGTGGGAAAGGATTACTGTGTTAACAAAATTATGTAAAATCTCCTAAGAGACACACAGGGAAAGAAAATCTAAGAGGAAAAACTACTTCAAAATCAAAACACTCTGTAAGATAATTATCTTTTATAATTATATTATACTGCTAAATTTTATAATTTAGCAGTATGATACAGCTTCAAATTACTTACAAGACTGCTCACATCTAAAATGACTTTCCCCCATCTAACTTCCTCATCTCTAAGTGACTCATCAAATAGCTGATGTGCTTACATTTGGCACAACTGCACAGAATATTATTATTATGGATATTCCCCGAGGTAAGGATTTATTTTGTTCAATGAATAACCACTGCAAAAAAAAAGTGTATGTTAGCTAAAGTTTTCAGGACTCTTTCAGTATATATAATATTAAATATTGATGTCTTTGGGTAGGCATTTTATTTCCAATACACAAAACAATTGTGTCCAGTATTTATGATGGGAATTCAAGGGTAATCATGTGAAGTGAGCTAGGTCCTTTTCTACTATTCTTGGAATTCCAATCTTGCAATTGAAAACAAATGAACAAACAAACAAACAAACAAAAAAACACACACAAAAAAAGTAAAACACAATTCAATGTCTTCAATGTCAAAAAACCGAAACTACCGTTCCTCAAATAAGCATAAATAATTTAAAAATGGGTCCAAGGGCATATGTAGGGCACAAGTTACATGAAAATGAGAAAAATGAAGACTTGTTTTCCAGTCACAGGTTAGTCAAAAAGGATATCCAAACAGCTGGATCTCACATACCACAGAGTTTCAGGATAGTTTACCTTCAGGTACTATATTTTAGCAGCAAATGACACAACTCAAAGGATCCATTTTGGCAAGAGAATAGAGTAAGAGGGAACTCTTTTTCTAATTTATAAAGTATCCACCTACATGAAAATTATCTTCACAGTCCTGACTGTTGATTTTTAGCTAAGTACTTGACATGTATACCCTCATATTTATGCAGTGGCTCATGTTTTATTATAGAGAAAAATGGAAACTAAATCTTCAGTTTTCTCCAAATTACACAGAAGCAAAATTTCTTTACTTCTCCCATGAAAACATCATCTGTTCAATTAACTTTACAGTACCAACTGAAATATTCAGAATAATTAAAGGGTAAGTTTTAGCAACAATTACTACTAAAAATTGCAAAGGTAATGTAAAAATTTAATAGCTCCCCAAGTTGACTAATTTATGTTTTAACGGGAATAAATCTTAGAACACAGTAATAAACTTAATAAATTAAAATATAAAGGGGAGGGGTAAAAACCCAAACCAAGAAACAAAAATCATAAACAAAACCACAAAACCAGCCTTAAATCAATCAATTATTAAATTAATTTAGGGAAGGAAAAGAAACAGTGTGCAGGTAAACAGTTACATTTTTCCATCAGGTGTGGTGTTGCAAACTTTATGGACACCCAGCACATTGCTTATAAACAAGAACTGCAGAACTAAACTAACCTCGGTCTGCGGTCACAATCCTTTGGTAAGGATGGACACGCATATCGTGCCTTCGAACTTTAGTAGCCACCGCACCTAGTTAAATTGCAATTACCAAGACAAAGTTAGAAAACATACATAAGGGAAACATCGACAGCAGGTTTATCAAAATGGATCTCAAATGTTCACTTACTACAAAAGCTTAAGAAACACGTTAAGGCACAGTAGTTTTAAAATTAACTGTAGTATGTATTGTATATAGGCATCTATCAATATTGCGTTCATTTCAAACATGGCCTTCCACCTACTTCATCCCTTCATGTACAGTCCCCAAGTCACAGTATCTCACGAGCTCTACTTGATCCAGACACAGCTGAGCTTTACTAGTCACATATTCACTGAAGTGCCTCTCTTGCAGCAGGACTACTTAAATAATGCCACATTTAATACTGACAATTATTTGCTAACCTTCACTTCAGAGTTTATCACTTAAAAAAGGTTTAAAAAGCAACTCTTAAAGGCTACAGATTGTGGTTTTAAACTTTTGAGTCAATAAGTATGAACTGCAATGAATTAGGTGATTAGTAAAGCAAACAGTACAGTACACTTAGCAGTCAGTATACTACTATACACTCCTTTATAAATTACCGTTGCTTTGCAGTATTACAGACTAATCCAAATTAATAGCATCATTTTACTTTATATCTATGTGCAAAAAGTGCAAGTAAGTCACTGACTGCTAGGCTAAGGTTTTTCCCGGAGGCTGCTGAGACTAAGCATTTGTTAAATTCAGATCTGATGAGGGTTCGGTTAAGACCGTTCTTGAATTCTTAGCCTTTCGTTGGGAAAGCCATACCTAAAGATAAAAGGAAGGGAATTAAACATTAGTCATCAATGAAGATTTGATGCTAACACCAATCTCCTCACTACCACCAACACACATGTCTGCATCTGTTTTGAAGGGCACTGCTTATTTTAAAATAATGGGAGACTTGCTACATAGCATGCATGTTATCTGTGTGCAAATTTACTGTAACTGGGGAATTTAAAATAATTTCCTGAGTTCTCCAAAGGGCCAATATCATAGTTTTACTGCTTAGGTGGCAAAACAAGAAATAACAATGAGAGTATTTTCTCACTTAGTACTTATTACTGAGAACCTTAAAAATGCTAATTGGGTATCTACATATTTTGCTCTTAATTTTGTTGGTTTAAATCAAGCCTTCATAATTATAAAATTTCTTAACCAAACCAAGCATGTTGCTTTACAATTAGAAATTTTACAGCAGTGCCTCTTGCTGTCTCTAAGCAGTAAACGGATTGAGAATCTATTTTTCACTTTAGATAAGCAGATTGCATAGAAATATAATTCTATCTGGTAAAACTAGGAGCTCTTGCACTAATAGTCAGGAGCAGCAGCTGGAAGCCAAGAGCCCTAACTCCTCAGGAGCAGATGCTGTGAGTGCAGCAGAGAGGAGTTCTGGGGAAGGAGCATGCACAGGGCCACAGGAAAGAGTATTAATAGAAAGGAAAACTTAAATAAGGTTATAACAGGTTACATGTTATTTAAAAAAAATGCTTCAAGTAATGTGCAACAGAACACAGCCTCTCACTAATATTTCTGTGGTATAATTCTGACTTATAATTATTTATACAATGATTTAGACAGAAAACATATACAATAAAAATGTATGTTTATAAACAAAAGGCACCTAAGTGCATGCACACACACAGATAACATACAGAGTATTTTGTCTTTCTTTAAATGAACAATGAATTTTCAAGTTTAAATCTTAATGTCCAGTTCACTAAAAAATTTTCAAATTAATATTAAGCTGGGGGGGGGAGGGGGCAGGGAAGCTTTAAGAGTTCAAAGTCCTAAAAGTCAACAGCAGGCACACAGCACCAAGGTCATACACAAAAAAGTTTCAAAATTCTGTCTCGTAAACAGTGGGGTTTCTCCACACTGACTGGTCGTGTTCTACAGCTGCTGTACTCTAGTCCTTCATCCAGCAAGTCAATGGGCTGAAATATCAGGCATGACTGGCATTTCAATCCACTCTATAAAGAAAAGGCATCAGTAATGTCTGTTTCAAGAATATTGCTTTGATCATGTAAACCCCTGAGAGTTTGAATGACTTTAGTTTTTACCTTCAACATGACTGAATTTATTAAGTTAGTGTGTGGTCATCTCGATCACAGTAATATAGAAATTATAGAATATTGGTTATGTTCACCAAGACTTGAAAACTCTTAAGACTACAACTATTAACTACATCCTTTAAGTGATCATCAATATTTAAATACATACAAATAACAAATTTAATAAAAATCTCAAAATATTGATAGTACGTTAAAATTCAGTGAGCAAGTAAATCTGTGAGACAAAATAAAGCTAATTTTGGAAGGTGGAGCTGATGAAGCCATTAGGATAAAGTGGCAATAATAGCCTAGATAAAACTCAATAACAACATCAGTCATCTAATTAATAAAGGCATCATTTGGTTGAAAGTATACATGGCAAGTGTACTTAGAGAGATTCCGAGATACTAAAGTAAATTAAAACAAATTAAGGTATAGCTACTTAATGGGAGAACCCTTGTGAGGAACTGAAATAAAAGCATATTTCATTTCCGATTTTTCCTAATCAAAACACATATTGTTTCTCTAAAATTGGTAAACATTGTGTCAAAGTCTGGGGTACTACAATTTAGGAATTTATTATCCACCTAGTACTGGAATCATACTTACCTAACACACCACTGGGTTCAATAGGGTACTCAAGGATTGATGTAGCTGGTGCCAACGTGTAGGGGTATTCATAGGGTGTGTAGATTAACCCAGCTTCAGGCCCTGGAGGGACTATTGCAGCAGTTGGGTGAGGAGTTCCGTTTGGCATGACAGCGGTCTGTATTTGTCTGATCAAAGGCATTATGGTAGGGCCAGCTGGCGTAGGTGTACGCAGAGCAGCTGGTGGGAGGACAGGCGCAGGCCCAGTGATGATCCTTGGAGCAGCCTGGGCAGTTGCTGCAAGAGAAAAGGCAAGGGCTGCTACAGTAAGCAAAGAAATTTAGAAAGAAGTATAGGGATAGCAGTAATAAAACATGAGAAAATGAGAGGGAAGTAGGAAAAAGAAAGGAAAAAGCAGGAAAGAAGAAAAATAAAAGGAAATCATTAGTACATGCATTGATCACACAAAAATGTCAAAGCATACCAACCAAATGCAATCAGCTTCCCATTTCCCCAAAATGATTAAAAATAATGCAAAAATAAAACCCACTGTAAAAAAAAAATAAACAAGACCATTAAAGTGTTATATTATTCATAATTTTGATGATATTATCCACTTTAAAAAATTTGTGAGACTAAAGGTACATGCAAGCCCACAAGAAAACATTCCAATTAAAAGATTCAATGAAAGTAATTAAGTGGAGTCCACAGAAACAGTTCTGGTGTATTTCTAAAACATAACTTTGGCTTCAAGTTTAAGGAAAACTCCCTGGATTAAGTATGTTTCCAGATTGTTAGGAATTACTGCACAACAAAAAGAATAAAGAAATAGTCCCACTGCTAAATTCATGACAATTAAAGCCAGCCATTTATAAAGCAATTACTGCTAAACTCACTGGGTTGCCTACCTTTGGGAATTTTGGCTGTGACTTTAAAATTCAATTTCTTAAAAAAAAAAAAAAAATCATCAATGCTCTAAATATGGTATGTTCAGATAAATGACATGTAAACCTTAGGTCATCTCAAATTATATATTAAAAAAAAACCTACTCTCTCATACAGCTTATAAAATTATGCCACAATCCATGACAGGGAGAACAAAGGCTGAAAACAGTTCTCACCCACTGATCTCTGTGAACTCACAAGGGAACTGAAATAGCGGAAAAACATGAGTGCAAACATGCAAGCAAGGGGAAAAGAAAGATTTCAACAGCAGGGCCATTTCATTTAGAGAGTTTAAATAAACTCTTTTAAAAAGCTTTCAAATTTTTGTATTTTGTATAATGTCACAAAAAGTTCAAGGTCTTAACTAGATAGTTAATACAACAGGATATTTTTTTGAACCCCTTCACCAAAAAAGTAAATTTACAACATCAAACTTGGTATGCTGGCATACAATTGAACAGGCCTTTGTTTACAGAAGCATTAAATAAAATGGGGCTCTTCATCAAATTGTGAATGTTATCATTATTTCAACTCTAACTGGCTTTTATACTGTGGTACCAAAAGGAAACAGGAGCTGTAATCCTGCCCCAGTTTCATTCTTACGTGATTTAATGTTGGCGTCTCTGTATGTACCATTCAGAATTGCAAGCTCCATCAGCTGCATCTTCTTCAGGCTGTCTTCTCCTTCAGCCTACACATGGGAAACAGGAACATTAGTATTTGGTACTCTACACATACATTACAACTAAAAAAATATCCACCATGTGACCCTGAACTACAAATGTGATCTAGCAATCATCACTGAATCTCTAAGCTTCTATTTCTGCTTCTGTGCACTTCTTTTCTTGGTTTCCCTCAATCACCTAACAAGTGCTACCAAGTTATCTATTCGGCCCTCTATCTTCAGGGTCACTGTATAATTTCCTACCTACATAGGAAATATTTACAAGTGAAAAGGGTACTAAGACTAACTAGAATACATAAACATCAATGAGGATGGCTACACCATTTACCATGGTTTCACCCCTCTTCCATTAACTAATACTACTCTTAATAATTCATTCTTTTTATCCTACCCAAACTACTGAAGTCATTTGACAGTGGTGCCTGTTATTCAATACATATACAAACTAAACACCAATCAAGATCAAAAGTCAGATAAAGTTCCCCCTAAACACAGCTTTTACCTTAATGTTTCAAAATATTTGTATGTCTTAAAACCTACAATTATTTATTACCATCTGGACAAAAACTGAAACCCTCTTCAAACTACCTCAAGGTGAGCCAATTAACTTTCTCTTTCACACATACCTTGTAGAATAACAGACCAGACTAACTTTATTAATATGTTAGTATATATTCCTGTTTGCCAATTGCATATGCTCTTTACATGTTCCTGTAATTTCCCTTTCCAAGCCCTACTTATTTACAGCAGCTTCAATAAAACACTACCTTCCCCAGAGCCACACCTACATTCTATGATTTCAGCCATGAATTACATCTTGTAGTAACATCACTACTCCCAAAGTAAGCTCCATTAGTTATCACTACCTAATCCCAAAATTATTGTTGTTTTTTTTTTTTGTTTTGTTTTGTTTTGTTTTGTTTTTTGTTTAAAGACAGAGACTCACTGTATAGCCCTGGCTGGCCCTGAACTCACACCTGGCTGGAACTTATTTTTTAAGTGATTGGTATATGAAATCTGACTGTACTTCCAAAGCACAAATTTTAACTAGCAAAAGTAAAATCCAAGTGGTAGAAAAGGAACTAGGAAGTCTGTCCTTTAAAGAGTATGAAATCAAGTGTCCCCCATTTTAATGCAATACTTAGTCTTCTTGACCATTTGAAATATGGGAGGGAAGACACATGCAAGTTTTTCAGTCTTCTAGTTCTCTTACAACTGTAATGACACATAGATTTTTTAGAGTAGGGATTCACATCCTATAATTTGTAGTAAATAGAATTGCTGAGTATTAAAGATAAGTGAAACCATTATAAAGACAACATTTGATGTCCTATTGACAACAACTTTTAAAGTCTCCTTTGCAGTAAAGGAAGAAGATACCTGCATATTTGTTGATTATTTCTTGACTCTCATCAATTTGTATAAAAATAAATAAATATGACTTATTTGGTAGAATAAAAAATAAGCGAGCTAATATTAGAAGGGAGTAAGTGGAAATCTGTTATTATCAGAATTCCTAAATATGTTCACTAAAAATATTAATACTATAAATCAAAATTTATCAACAGTTGGTTCAAGTTTAATCTGTGGAATCGTGAAATACATAATAAATGACAAATAAATTAATAAATAATGAAATAAAAGAGACATTAGGTATTACTTTCAGCCTGAGTGAAAAAGATGTTGTCGAAGTCTGAAAGTCAGTGAGTGAGGTACAAATTTCCCTCCATCAAAAACCTAAAAAAGGAAGAAGCTGTCTGTAAAGAGAAAATGTGCTTGAAACATGTTTGAATTAGACTGTTTATTATTATTAAGAAATGGTTCGTGTCAACTGCAGAGATGATGCCAAAGAGACAGATGGTAGAAGAAATGATGTGTTCCCACCAGAATGACTGGCCATGTCATTTGTAGGACCCAGAACATTAAAAACTGGGCAGAGATTACTGCAGTGAGTACGCAGAAAACCCTGAACTAGCAGGTGCTAGTTTACAGTAACTTAAAGTATGACCACTGTGGAAGGCTGAGTTAATATGTCATAACCCTCCACAGACCCATCAAAGGAATTATGTGGCAGAATTAAATCTAAAACAAGTTGTCACTTTCCAGTATGAGCTTTATTGTCTTCATGTGCTTACCATCTATCACACTCTATTCAAAGAGAGGGAGATACTGGGTTTTATTGCCTCACAAGACAATAAAGGTCATTACAAAATTATCTCCATATAAAAATGGTTGTTTCAACTTTACTGACCCATTTCTGACAGAAATTTAGCATATTTCTTTGCTTAAGCCTCTTTTTCAAATGTAAATTCAGATAAAGAAAACTTGCTAGTAAGTTTTATCTCACGATGAAAAGGCCTCATCTGGTTCTTCTGTAAGACCTTTAGTAACTGGTCAGCTATAGCAACCTCAAGTTATAGATCTTCCAGATACTTTACAAGGTATTTTACCAAGCCAGCATACCTATGACAGGTCTAATAATTACTTTGGGGGTGGGGATGGATAACAAATAAAACTACTCTTAAAAGCCTGTATATGGTCATCAAATGGTAGTTTACACTTTATGCTATATCCTCAATCTCTTTGCTGTTTCACTTTAAAAACCGAGGCATATTTTTTAAAAACTGTATTTATTTATTTTATTAATTATAGTTTATTCACTTTGTAGCCCAGTTGTAGCCCCCTCCCTCGTCTCCTCCAAATCCCAATGCTCCCTCATCTCCTCCTATGCCCCGCCTCAAGTCAGAGGGGAGGTCCTAGCCTATCAAGTCTCATCAGGACTGGCTGCACTGTCTTCCTCTCTGGTCTGGTAAGGCTGCTTGCTACACCCCTCAGGGGGAGATGATCAAAAAGAGCCAGCCACTGAGTTCATGTCAGAGACAGACCCTGCTACCCTTCCTAGGCAACCGGACCTGAGCTGCCATGGGTTACGTGTGTGGGGTTCTAGGTTATCTTCATGCATGGTCCTTGGTTGGAGTATCAGTCTCAGAAAACACCCCTGTGTCCAGATTTTTTGGTTCTGTTGCTCTCCTTGTGAAGCTCCTTTCCCTTTCAGGTCTTTCTATCTCCCCCTTCTTTCATAAGATTCCCTGCACTCTGCCCAAAGTTTGGCTATGAGTTTCAGTATCTGCTTTGATACCTTGCTGGGTAGTCTTTCAGAGGCCCTGTGTGGTAGGCTCCTGTCCTGTCCTGTCCTGTCCTGTCCAACAACAGATCCTCTGGAGGTATCTCCATCCCTGATCTCAAGCTGTACTACAGAGCAACAGTAATAAAAACTGCATGGTACTGGTATAGAAACAGAATGGTGGATCAATGGAATCAAGCAGAACACCCAGAAATAAACCCACACACCTACGGATACTTATTTTTGACAGAGAAGCCAAAACTATACAATGGAAAAAAGACAGCATATACAACAAATGGTGCTGGTCTAACTAGATGTCTACATGTAGAAAAATACAAATAGATCCATATTTGTCCCCTTGAACAAAACTGAAGTCCAAGTGGATCAAAGACCTCAACACAAAACCAGACATACTAAATCGGTTAGAAGAAAAAGTAGGGAAGAGCCTCAAACTCATTGGCACAGGAGACAACTTCCTGAACAGGACACCAACAGCACAGGCTCTAAGATCAACAATCAATAAATGGGACCTCAGGAAACTGAAAAGCTTCTGTAAAGCAAGATACTGTTGTCAGAACAAAAACAACAGCCTACAGACTGGGAAAGGATCTTCACCAACCGTATATCTGACAGAGGGCTGATATCCAGAACATATAATGAACTCAGGAAGTTAAAAAAACAACAAATCCAAGGAGAGCAACAGAACCAGAAAATTTGAACACAGGGGTCTTTCCAGAGACTCATACTCCAACCAAGTACCATGCATGGAGATAACCTAGAACCACTGCACAGATGTAGCCCATGGCAGTTCAGTGTCCAAGTGGGTTCCATAGTAATGGAAAGAGGGACTGCCTCTGACATGAACTGATTGGCCTGCTCTTTGATCACCTTCCCATGAGGGGAGAGCAGCGTTATCAGGCCACAGAAGATGACAATGCAGCCACTCCTGATGAGATCTGATAGACTAAGATCAGAAGGAAGGAGAGAAGGACCTCCCCTATCAGTGGACTTGGGGAGGGGACATGCGTGAAGAAGGGGGAGGGAAGGTGGGATTAGGAGGGGAAGAGGGACGGGTTTATGGGGGAGATACAAAGTGAATAAAGTGTAATTAATAAAAGTTAAAAAAATGCAACAAATCAAGTAATCCAACTTAGGCATAATTTACAGGCAATTATAGCCAAAGATTTAAAGTGATAACCTTGGACCAGTTTTGATGAATGCACATGAATATCTCTGCATTTGCACCAGAAAAATCTCCATGTATATAAGCACCAACATTCTCTTATACCCCAGTTCAGCTCTTCAGTTCTAGAATTTAAGAGACATGCATTTTAAATTTTCAGGTTTTTTCAGTACAATATTTATTTATGATACTCATCCATGCCATTTGTATATGCAGATTGTTCTAATGGCCAAGTAGTGTTTTGTTGTTTATTCATTCTATAAACTTTTACTTGATTCTAGTTTGAGAATACACTGTGAATATAGGCAGTTTGAAAATTTTCACAGGCTTTTGTTGTAAATCTAAATTTTTACTTATTTTGGACAAATATCTGTAAGTGATATTGCTGAGTCATAGGACAGATGAATTCCATGGGAAAATATAAAGATTACCAGAACACCATGAACAGCATAATTGCTGTTGAAGTATGAAAGTTAAAAAACTCACAACATCAGAAGTCTTGAGATGTCAGAGATTTTTAGATTTGCAAAAAGATAGTATACCACTGATAATATAATATCTCTATTGGTGTCTGGGGAAATCTCTTATAATAATCCTGTCTGTAACTATAACTATACACATATACAGTAGAATAAACAGTTGCAAACATAATTTTTTGAACTTTCTGGAATTGTGGATGACAGACTGATAAGCACATGTAAATATACATTTAAATGTATGTGTATGCTACAATGAGATGTACGGATGTCATCTGTTTTATTCAACAAGCTCAAGCTATGTCAAAGTAACAAACAAGTCAAATACCATGAGACCAAAAGAATTTTAACATTGTAAAATAAAAAAAAATTAAAGGTTGTTTTACTTTATTAGAATGACATGGACTCTTCATCATCTAAGTACTATGCTTCATAATAAAGCTATGGTACTAGCACACATTATTACCAAGACTCAGATAAATTAACTTCTCTAAAAGGTCATAGTGCAGAACAAGCTCCTAAACAAAGTACTTGAGTCAAAGTCCTTATGTTTTAACCATTACATCAGTACACTAGTATTACCACATTCAGCACTAGCATAGAATTTTTATGTGAAAATATCTCCAGAATTAATCAAAGACTTCACATTAAAAAAATGAAGAAAATCATGTTTACCTATTAATATTGTAATAGAGCTGAAGGACGATAAGATGGCGTGGGGGCTTAGAGTACTTGCTGCCAAGCCTGGCAGGCTGAGCTCAAGCCTAGTATCTACATGGTAGGAGAGCTGACTCCTATAGCCTCATTTCTAATACTTTCTTCAAACAAAAATCAAGTTCAAAGCCTCTTAGAATAGACTATAGTGTTTTTCAGTCTCAAAACTGAACGGGCTCTTGCCTAGAAGCAACTTGTATCTATTACCTTTCAAAAGCGTTCAAATTGTACTACTTTTATACAATGCAGACTCATCTGATGACTCTCGCAGACAGTCCTATACTTTCAGATAGCTTTGCTATTTCATTAAAGGAGTATCAATTATAGATGCTGCCATTACTTTTTCATATAATTGGTAAATATTTCCCAAACAACTCTATCCCATACTCCCATTGTGTGTGTGTGTGTGTGTGTGTGTGTGTGTGTGTGTGTGTGTATGTGTGTGTGTCTATAGACTGAGACACTGACTGACAACTGACTAGGGGGAAATAAAAGATGAACAAATGAGTAGAGAAAAAGACCACATTTTATTCAAAAAATTACCTTTTCATTTTTTTTTTCATTCTTAACTTTTAAATTAAAATGTAATTACATAATTCTTACCTCACCTCAGTCTCAAAGTCATGGTCTCCTTTTAAGTAATAAAGGATTCTAACAACAACACTTTCCTTTGTGCTGCTAGGTCCACTCCTTTAAGCTCCAGAGGCTAAACATCACAGGCTTCATTCCCAACTCTGCAAAGAACTTTCTCAGAGTCTAAGGTCTAATAATAGTAAAACCTCTTATGTTTCATCTGCTAGCCCTGGGGCTATACTGCTTCTAAATCTGTATACAGTGTCTCCTTTCTCCTCCAGTTCTTAAGAGCTCTTTAACCAACTCCTTTGTACGTTCTCTGTTGAAATAGTACCTACTGTGGCTTGTGTTTTCCTGACTGACAAAAGAAGATTAGTGGCTTAGTACCACCACTCCACAGGCTTGACCATGTTAACATCTGTGACAGGAGTTTACATGAACTTTGTCAGTCATACTCAATTATTTCTTCTAGGTCATTTAAAGTTTTTTTGATTTCAACTTCTTTTTTATTCCTCTATAAAGAATTTTAACAAAACTTAAACGTTTTTTTTTTAAAGGGGTTAACTGTTATGTGCTAGGTTTATTCACAAAGATTGATGATAAAACTATGAATTGCTTTTGTTAAAACCTAGAGGTTCCACTTTACTTCCTTCTTCCCTCCACACAGCTCCTTCCCAAGTCTCATTTAGGGTTGCTAGAAATGACCAATAAGATCTAAGATGATGCAGCTTCTGTGCTAAATATAACACCAAAAAGAGAGCTAACAAATTGAACATCAGAGAAATTCCTAACATTCTGATTGAAATGCAGTAATGAAGAGCTAATCAATGACTGAAGAAGTCTCCTGCATGATGCAAATGCCACTACTTCAATGGGTCATACAACCTTGCTTATCTTTACACAAACTTCTCAGTTCAAATAGATAAACTGATGTTTCACTACCAAATTCATGAGCCAAAGTGTTAAACGTATGTTAAGAAAAAAGTGTCCATCTATCTTTTTCTAGCCCCATTTAAACTGACTGACATATTATACTTATATATAAAGCCTGTTTAGTGAACAACTTATCAGCAAGTTATGGTAGAAAGTATGAAGTACATTTACCTAATGAGAAAAAATTCAAATACCCAAACCTACATGTAAATAATGCTATGTCTATTAGTACGTCCAATCTGCAAGCGATAAGCCACATTACTGAGGACAGCTGTGAATGCTGCTCAACACAAACAGGAACATTACTTAAAACATCACAAGACTTTGAGGGAGGGCTAGAACATTCTTATATCTTGACTGCATGGTAGAGTCAGACAAGACTGTTTTCTGTACTGTAGTTATTGTTCCTGACTATTGAAACTTTTCTTGGTCAGGAAAAATCATTCAATCAAATGTTTCTCATGCAAAGGGCCTTAGCTGTTTATAGTTGATAGAGAATTGAACATTTATTTCATTTAATCTGAGTAACTTGTAAAGCTACAGCACCAGTATTATTTCTGCCACCGAACACATTATTTTAAAGTAAAATTAGAAGAAGAAAATTTATATTACCACTATCTTAAAAAAGTGTTTACTTTGCTTAGGTAGTCAACAAAAACAATAATTTAGTCACATTTGAAGAATGAAAACAAAACATTCCTCCATTATTAGAAGGAGGAGGTTTGGCATTTTTTGCTTTTTGTGGACAGTCTCTAGAGTGACCTCAAACTCATAGAAACCTCTCTGCCCCTGACTCCCAAGTAATGAGATTAAGTATGTGTACTACCATGCTTGGCTATTCCCCAAATTCTGAAGTGGGAAACAACATAGCTCTGTAAATAATCCACCTAGATGCAAACATTAAACAGATTGGTGAACCATTTAAGCTAGAGCATGGGTCAAGTCTAGAGCTCAAATCCAGGGCTTGAACAATGTCACTGTGAACCAGTTAGTTACCTGCAGGACTAGGGTGACTGTCCTGTAACGGGAAAAATTACATGAGGTCTCCTGTGTCTGTTCCACAACTGCACACACTGTGCTATGTCTACTTTGTATTGAGATTTTATAACATTAGGTACTACAGCCTATCAATCAACGTGATGTCAAATGAACCTGTGAACTTAGTAACATACAACTATCAGCAAAAACAAAAAACAAAAAAAAAAAAAAAAACCCACAAAAAAAAAACAAATAGAAAGGGTTAAGAAAATGTTAAGTATTAAAAAGCACATCAAGAACTAAAGGAGAACTGGTTAGATGGTTCAAAGAATAATGATGTTTCCAAGCAAGCACGATGACCTAAATTCTATCCCTAGAAACCACACAGTAAAAAGAGACAAGCAACTAAGTTGACCTGTGACTTATAACTCTCTGTGTGCAAACAAACAAGTGTTAAAAAAAAAAAAAAAAGAATTCAAGTACTATTATAACAAAAGAGACAATGAAACTGGTAAGCTACAGATAACAGCATAGCCTTAAAGTCTGGAACAATATTTAAGTTATATAAGTCTCCACATAAATACGAAGAAGAGGCCAGACATACTGAGGATACAAGGAATTCCCTATGGGACTTGATGAGATCACTAAAAAGGGAGGCTGCCAGTCTTAAACAGTTTGATGCACACACACAAGCGACTCATTCTGAGAAAATGATCATTAATTTCTGGGCTAAACAGCTCAGGCCAGCCTGCTTCCTCTGCCTCCTCAGCGCTGTTGTTACAAGTACACATGTTACAAGTGCACACCACCGTATCAGCTGGAATGACCATAATTCTGTTTAGCAGAACACAGCCAGGGCCTTAAAAAACATTTCTAATCTAGAAATGGACCTACATTTCAGCCCACAAATAGACTAAACTTATATTATGTTTAAAAATTATTGATAATTTATCCTAGAACTATAAAGAGTATTTTCTATTAAGAGTTATCATACAACTTTAATTTTAAATTGTGATTTGAATAATTTTTAATAAGGCTGGCTTTGAGCTCAGAAAGATCTACCCACAGGTTTCCCTGAGTACTGAGATTAAAGGTGTACCCTACCACACATAGCTTTGTATCAATATAAAATACATTATCAGATATTTTTAAACATTGCAGTCTTTGAAACTTTAAAAACTATAAAAATATGATTAAGAACAACATTTTCTTTTTTATTTTTAAAATTTATTTTTTATTACAATTTATTCACTTTGTATTCCCAGCTGTAGCCCCTTCCTTTGTCCTCTCCCAATCTCACCGTCCCTTCTTCTTCTCTTCCCATGCCTTGCCCCAAATGCACAGATAAGGGAGGTCCACCTCCCCTTCCATCTGACCCTAACCTATCAGGTCTCATCAGGACTGGCTGCATTGTCTTCCTCTGTGGACTGGTAAGGATGCTACCCCCTCAGGGGGAGGTGATCAAAGAGCCTGCCACTGAGTTCATGTCAGAGACAGCACAGTCCCTGTTCCCCTTACTAGGGTACCCACTTGGACACTGAGCTGCCATGGGCTACATCTGGGTTCTAGGTTTTCTCCATGCATGGTCCTTGATTGAGAAACATACTAAAATCTGTACACCTAAAGGAGCTAAGCAAGTAGGAGGACCCTGGGTAAGATGCTCAATCCTCATTCAGAAAGGCATACAGGGTAGACATCGGAAGAAGGAGAAAACAAGGAATAGGAAAAGAACCTACCACAGAGGGCTTCTGAAAGACTCCATCCATCAGGGTATTGAAGAAGAGGCTGAGACTCAAAGCTAAAGTTTGGGCAGAGTGCAGGGGATCTTATGAAAGGAGGAGATGAAAGACCTGGAGGGGACAGGAATTCCCCAAGGAGAACAACAGAACCAAAAAATATCTGGACCCAGGGGTCTTTTCTAAGAACAGTATTTTCAAGGTATACTTTAATTAATAGACCAAACTTGCTTTCTTGGGAACTCATTGAGAAAAGAAGATGAAGTAAATAATAATAATAATAATAATAATAATAATAATAATAATAATAATAATAATAATAAAGAAAATTAGTAATTAAAAAATTTATGACAAGGACTTTCTGGAGTACAATCCAAGAGTATCAAGACAGCCAGGTGTGGTGGCATACACCTGTAGTGGGACCTGTAGTCCTAGCACTCAGGGAGGCAGAGGCAGGCAGACCTCTGTGAGTTCAAGGCCAGCCTGGTCTACAAAGTGAGCCGAGGACAACCAAGGATACAACCTGTCTAGACAAAGCAAACAAAACAGAAAGCTTGTCGACACAGCTTTGAACTGGTAAGTGAATAGAACTGACCCACTGAACTGTGAGTGTGTGAATGTGACAGCTTCAGCTACAAGTACCAGAAGAAAAAGGCACAGTTGAACTGTGACAATACAATATATTAGAATTAGAACTTGATGACTCAGTAGATGAAAAGGAAAGGGAACTAGAGCATCAGATACGAATGAAGGTGGATTATTTCAGGCAAAACTGTCATTCATATAAAAACAAGAATGAAATTACTGTATATAAAAGACAGGGAAGAATTTTAGAAATACTATGTTTAAGATGCCTTCGTGGTATCCAGGTAGAAATTAGGAAAAGATAGTTTGTTCTGGAATTTCAGAATAGTCACTGGTAACTCCACAATGGTAACTGCAGATTATCATTATAGATGTGATGATCTGGGAGGAACCGAGTAGAAAGAGATCACCCTGGAAAGCATCTGACTCACTGAAAATATGACATCTCTCTACCGTAGATACCCAATGTGACCTAATAAATTAGGAAATGCAATTACTTTCTTTTTTCTTTTCTCCTTTGTATTAGTAAGATTCTTTGTTTTAAACTGCAGTACTGAAGTAGCCTGTTAAGTAGCATTTGCTCAATACATGTTATGAGGAGAACTAGTTTGGCAGTCATTTAATGATGGTTTTAATCTTATCCACATACACATGATGTAATTCCACAAATGTTATGTGTATCAATCAAAGATTTTTTTAGTAGAGAATATCATCACTAATCTCACAGAATTTATACATAATATCAAAAAGTTAGCTAAAAGAAAATTTGCTAACTTGCTCAGATATTTTATACTACTATTATCAAAATGAAGCTAATGATAGCATAACTAAAAACAAGTTAACATATTTGATTTTTAAAGACTAAATGTTTTCTGTCCCCACAAAGGCACAATAAAATAAGACAAGCAACTTCACAATTAATTAGTATGGTTTCAAAATTAATTTCCGTAAGGGAGTCTTGCTACTAATGAATGGGATAATCTCCAAGTCACTTCTGAATTAAATTTAAAATCTAATTATCAAAACTACATAATAAAATAATGTTGTCATATGAGCTACTAAACAAGCTAATCTAAACAATCCAAGTTATAATGCTTATCTGAACATTAATATATTAAAATACTACATTTACTGTGAATGATTTCAATAAAAGTATAACATACTAAAAATTTTAACATGTCAAACAATGTTAAATAAGAGTCAAAAAGTACAGAATTTTGACAAGAAAATCTGATTTTGTCAATTCAGTATCAAGGGTCTTAACACAGTGTATGGTCCACAGATGCTCTGCCTACATACAAGGAACATGAGGCTACTTACCAACCATCAGAAGAGCATGCAAACAAATTAAAGGGAGGTATGAAAAAAATTGAACTAAAGGAGATATACTGAGAAATTATTTACCTATGTTTCTTCTATTAAATATATTATGAGGTACTTATTCATATATGAAATACAAATATTATTTAAGTAACAACCAAGTATGATACTCTAAAAGTTAAGTTTAACATACAAAATGCTGACTGTGGTACAGAACACATGGTTAAAAACAGGGCACTAGATAGAAAACACAAACATTTCTTAAACAATAAATACACTGGCGTATTTTTTTTTAAGCTGATGTTGTTATCTTCTATTTGTTAACAGCTCTAATCTTGAGTTATAAGCTAGCTAAACTATTGGTCAATTTTAATCATGTGTTGAGATGAGATGTCTGCCAATGAATCCTCACAGGAATGGCAAAGATGACACTTCTATAGGCTCATTGTGTAAGTTATTGACGATTACAGACAAGACAGAGCTTTCATGAGCCTACACACCGAAGGGGGGAAAAAAAGGAGAGAGAGAGAGAAAGAAAAAAGTGTGAGGAAAGTGTGTCTGCTGGTTTTAAGAAGCCTGAGCCAGCTGGGTGTGGTGGCCTACGCCCGTAATCCCAGCACTCAGGAAGACAGAGGCAGGTGGAGCTCCGTGAGTTTGAGGCCAGCATGGTCTACAAACTGCGTCCAGGACAGCCAAGGTTATACAGAGAAAATCTGTCTCAAAAAACAAACAAACAAAAAGAAGCCTGAGCCTAACAGCATTATTACAGCCAAGACAGTGAACAGACTGTCAACGGCTGGTGACTTGAGAATTATGTATAACTGATTCTAGCTGGAACAAAGGCTTTTGCCCTAATGTAGAACATAACTAAAACAGAAGTGGTATAAAAAGGTAACTGGTACAGAGCTGAATTATAGATTTTATTTTAAAAGTCAAACTTACACCCCCCCCCAAAAAAAACAAAAACAAAAACAAAAAAAAAAAAACAAAAAAAAACCCCAAAAAAACATAGCCACCACACTTAAATTTCTGCAGGTTCTTTTCTGTCTTGTCATGTTTCCTTAAGCAGCACAGAGTACATAGAGGGCCTGGTACACACAGCCTTATGTCAAGTGCTTTCTAAAGAAACTCTATAGAAACTAAGGGCCTTTACTTTACAATGAAGTGTGCCTTTAAAAACTTACCTGCCATTGAGTCAGGTTTCACCAACTGTTCAACTAAAATATTAGGAATACAAGATGCTACTCAAATGATGCAATATATAACTGAACACCACACTATACAGACTAACAAACAAAAAACTTCATTTATTTTAGCTTAAAAATATTTTACTTTGCCATTTATGAACTAAATAACTATTCTTTTGCTAACTTAACTGTGTCTCCCTGGTAATATTTTTTGAAAGACTGAACAATATTTTCAGTCACCAAGAGTTAACAATAGCCAAGTTACTATCTTCCTTATGAAACAGTAACATAGTGACTTATATACTCTTCCCAAAATACAGCCTCAAAATTTTAAACACTTCAGCTTTGAGTGTTCTTCTGAAAGACAGATAAAAACACCAGCACAGTAACTGATTATTATGACTGCTGTCTTGAGGACAAGTAATGTCCTACATACTAAGTGATGTTCTCCACTTTGGGTACTTAGGGGGGGCATTTTTTTACTCAAAGTTATAGTAAAATAGAATTCTTTGGAGACAGAGGGGAAAGTTGAAGTTCATTCTGACAGCATGTACATGAAACCTAAGTAACACCATTTATTGCTGCTTGAGAATCACATTTGACTCCAAAGCTATTTTAATTTTTTTTTATCCTACTTTTTGGGTAGATATAAAAATACATTTTTACTAAACACAATATATGATATTAAAATATTAGTTATTCTTTATAAAAACAAAGCATTCTTCCCACAATGTTCTGTAGTGTTGGATACAGGATGACAACATGACCAGAGCGACCACACTCTTCTCCAGACACTTGGAACAAACTGTTTTTCCTTAAATGTGCTTAGCAACCATGTTTGGTGCACAAGGGTTGGGCTTGGGGTGTTAGGGGACACAGCCCTAATAAATAAATAAGGCCCTCATGGGAGCAGGGATCAATTCCTTCCCATCAAGAATTTATGAAGCCTCTATAAAAAGCCTCTCTATAGGAGAAGGACCAGCATTTTCACCCCTCAAACCTGTAATTTATAAGTTTATTCAAAACCACCAAAATTGCTTTAAGTAAATGTCTCTCACATTTGAAAATTCCCATGGCAACTCATTTAGTTTGGCAGACAGGCAGTCCCAAATCCAATCCTTTTATCCTGCAGTTAAGCCATCACAATGGTAATGCTCTGACACTCTGAAGAGACTGCTAATTACACACTCATTCCAAGTCCCATTCAGATGAAAGAAGCAGTGAGAACACAGCAGAGGAACACTCTCCTCACAAGCTTTCTCTCTTCTGGGGCTCCACCAGAACCACATGCACTTTTCCCTTTTTCTCAATAAAACAAACAAAGCCAAAATAGCATTTCGGGTATTAGTACTTAGCCAAGAATTTAAATATCAGAGCAGCAGTTCACTCACAATTAGGCTTAAAAATTATTTTGAAGAAGAAACTACTTCAGTGTCAAGATGGCTCTTAATCTTACTATCCACTATCATTCATCACCTCTTTGAACTTACTTTCAGGTTATAATTAAAACAGTTTACTATGAGTCGAATTCATAGGCTGTTAAGCAAAAGAAAACTGGGAAATATGAAAAGTAATATTTAAATATTTTCAAATTTCACAATATTCCTTGATTAATCAGCACAACTTTAAATGTCACATTCCTTAGCTGTGAATTTGTTGTAATGTATTAAAACCAATTATTTAATTAATATTGAGTCCTATGAATGCTAATGCTTCTTTAAAAAAACCAACTGTATATTAAAAACTCATTCATATTCAAGTTCAAAATACTTCTGAGTAAACATGAAAAGAAAACAGGAAGATTCTACCAGAAAATCATACAGCCCAAAGATAAACACTCAGAAAGATGAACTTTCTGAGAATAAGGACATCTATATGTGTCAGAGTCTGTTAAAACTGCAAATGTAAAGTTCTGTTGTTTGAAATTATTAATTTCTCTAGTCAGAAGTTAGTACTATTCACTTGAGCTTAGTCCTGGCATCACATACGGAAACTATTTTCCTTTAGAAAGGAGGGACAGTACACTGAACTTAGAAGGTGAAGGCACACACCCATCATCCTCACTTTCTTCTTAGTCTTCACATCAGCAACAATATCCCGTTTTCCTCATCTAGCATTTCTTTGAGTCCCTTCTGAAATAATGACACATGTGTGTGAAAATATTTGATGATGTCCTCCTTTTTCACTTTTTAAAATTAGACATAAAGTTAGAATGCTGCATATACGTTTCTTCAGAACGTTTCATATTATGTGGATAAGAAAGAGAATTACTATATATTCATTTAATATAAAACGCCTCCCATTATCAGGAACTGAATCTACAACTGGCTTCTCCAAGGCTGCAGCTGAGATAACCAATCCTTTACACACATAAAATCAAGGGGTAAAGAGCAACACATATCTTATACTTCCACACAGCTAAAATAATTAGTTTTACAACCCCCGTCAAAGTCATGTAAGTCACACTGCTTGGTACTGTCTGTAGAAAACTGACACATGAAATAATTGGTGTGTGTGGTGGGAAAATAAAGGGTCAAGATTATAACAAGAGGAAAGGTGCTACCATGCAAAATAATAAAAAACTAATACCAAGCCCTGTTTATACAGGTTTGTGAGTAAGACACACATGGAGGTAAGCACTGAATTAATTTCCCCTTTCAGTGCCATAGAGAAGAATCTTCACAACCAAGGGAAAGACATTTGCAACCACTTTCATGTAAATGAGATTTAAAAATCATAGACCCAACTATTGCAGAGTATAAATCCATATACAAGTGTGCTTAGGTAAATATGAGGTGGTCACCAAAACAGGCAATACTACTAGACTGTAAAAAAAAAAAGCTGTAACCAGGGCTTGGGGGTATAGTTCAGTGGTAGAGTCCCTGAATGACATACTTGTATGGCATTGACTCCAAGTCCTATATCCATCTGACAAAATGAATGAATGAATGAATGAATGAATGAATGAATGAATGAATGAATAGATAAATAATATGAAAGAGTGTTATGATCGTTTTATTAAAAGACAGAAACACATAAAATATATTCATTAAAAATAATGGTAAATTAAAAACAAGCAATGAGACACAAAGAAAAGTTCTAAATATCACAAACTAAATTAGAAAATACTTTGAACAAATAATAATGAATATGTAGCATAACCATACTTGTGGGATCCAACTAAAATTTATATACATAAAGAAAGCTCTCGATCACTAACCTTTTACCTTTTAAAAGCCCAAAGTTCCAAGAAAGTAGAAGAAGAGCAGGTCAGTAAAATTAATAAAGATCGAAATTTGGAGAAGATTAATAAATCTGATGAAGAAAAGTGAAATCACAAATTATTGACATTATCATGAAAAAGATCATTATTACAGATCCTAACGATGTAAAAGTATAAAAAAAGAAATAAATGAACTTCATGATAAAAATTCTGATCACTAGAAAAATAAGAGAAATTCTGAGTATCACAATAGTGATTATAAACAAAAAGGAAATAAAATGCACATCACAAATAGAAAAAAATGACTTGTCTAATATCAATCCATCCTAAAATATTGGTTTGAGAGAAACCCAGTAAAAGATAAGAAGCTGGACTGACTTAAAAACATAACGGATATTTGATTTTTGACAGAGAAGCCAAAAGCATTCAATAGAAAAAAGACAGCATCTTCAACAAATGGTGCTGGTCCAACTGGATGTCTACATGCAGAAAAATGAAAATAGATCCATATTTATCACTCTGCACAAATCTAAAGTCCAAGTGGATCAAAGACCTCAATATAAAACCAGACACACTAAATCAGTTAGAAAAAGTGGGGAAGAGCCTAGAACTCATTGGCACAGGAGACAACTTCCTGAACAGGACACCAACAGCACAGGCTCTAAGAGCAACAATCAATAAATGGGACCTCAGGAAACTGAAAAGCTTCTGTAAAGCAAGATACTGTTGTCAGAACAAAACGACAGCCTACAGACTGGGAAAGAATCTTCACCAACCGTATATCTGACAGATGGCTGATATACAGTATATAGAAAGAGCTAAAGAAGTTAAAAGCAACAAATCAAGTAATCCGATTAAAAAATGGGGTACAGAGCTAAAGAGAATTCTCAGTAGAGGAATATCGAATGTCAGAGAAACACGTAAAAGAAATGCTCAACGTCCTTAGTCATCAGAGAAATGCAAAAAACGACCCTGAGATATCACCTGACATCCATCAGAATGACTAAGATCAAAAACTTACGTGACAACACATGCTGAAGAGGTTTCGGAGAAAGGGGAACCCTCCTCCATTACTGGTGGGAATGTAAACTTGTACTACCACTTTGGAAATCAACCTGGCGCTTTCTCAGACAATCAGGAATAGTGATTCCTCAAGATCCAGCTATACCACTCCTAAGCATATATCCAAAAGATGCTCAAGTATACAACAAGGAGATTTGCTCAACCATGTTTGTAGCAGCTTTATTCATAAGAGCCCGAACCTGGAAACCCAGATGTCCCTCAGTTGAGGAGTGGATACAGAAATTATGGTACTTTTACACAATGGAATACTACTCAGCAATTAAAAACAAGGAAATCATAAAATTTGCAGGTAAATGGTGGGATCTAGAAAAGTTCGTCCTGAGTGAGGTATCCCAAAAGCAGAAAGACACACATGGTATATACTCACTTATGTAGACCTATAAGATAGGATAAACATACTGAAATCTGTACATCTAAAGAAGATAAACAAGAAAGACGACCCTGGGTAAGATGATCTACCCTCACTTAGAAAGACAAATGGGATGGACATTGGATGTATGAGAAAACAAGTAATAATAGGTCAGGAACCTACCACTGAGGGCCTCTAAAAGACTCTACCTAGCAGTGTGTCAAAGAGATACTGAAACTCATAACCAAGCTTTTGGCAGAGTGCAGAGAATCATAATAAAGAAGGAGGGGTTAATATGACCTGTAAAAGCCAGGAGCTCCACAAGGACCAAATATATCTGGTTACAGGGGTCTTTTATGAGACTATTTCTCCAACCAAGGACCATGTATGGATATAACCTAGAACCCCTGCTCGGATGTAGCCCATGGTAGCTCAGTATCCAAGTGGGTACCCTAGTAAGGGGAACAGGGACTATTTCTGACATGAACTCAATGGCGGGCTCTTTGACCTCCTTCCCCACCCTGAGGGAGGAGCAGCCATGCTAGGCCACAGAGGAGGACTTTGCAGCCAGTCCTGAAGATACCTGATAAACCAGGGTCAGATGAAAGGGGAGGAGGTCCTCCCCTATTAGTGGACTTGGAAAGAGGCAGGGAGAAGATGAGGGAGGGATGGTGGGATTGGGAGGGAATGAGGGAGCGGGATACAGCTGGGATACAAAGTTAATAAACTGTAACTAATATTAAAAAAAAAAAGAAAAAGAGAAAAAAAAAAAACATAACCAAAACCAACTATTTTGGAAGGTACATAAAATACCAAGAACTGAAAACAGGCATGATACCATGCCACAAAAGTTAAAAAAATAAAAACAAAACACCTAGAAATTTGTAATCTATTACAGTAATAATGTAACAAAAGTGAAAGAAAATGAATACATTTGATACAGAATTGAAACTGTCCTAATTTCTTTTCTGTATTGTTAAAATATTGATCAAAACAAACTTGAAGAGGAAAGTTACTTGGATCACAGGTTACAGTTCACTGCCAGGGAAGCAAGGCAGGAACTGAAACAGTGCTCATGGAGGAATGCTGTTTACTGGCTTATTTGGGTCCATGCCTAGCACTACCACGTGCCTACAACAACTATAACTAAGAAAATATCTATCTCCCAGACTGGTCCACAGGATGATTTGATGAGGGTGATTTCTCAAATGAGGTTCACTCGTCTCAGATGATTAGTTTGTGTCAGGTTCACAAAACAAACAAACAAACAAACAAACAAAAAACAGTACATGAGAGCAGCCAATTAATACACACGCTTTCTGTGAGATTAAATATGAAAAATGGGTTGAAAGGTCCTATATGGAAGTGAATTGTTCCATAGCTTAGAAGTTTGTGATCAGACTTGTAAACAGATTAATGTTTTGCTAAGACTTTAAGAACTTTTGTCCCCAGATATTTATTTTTAAAGGGGGCCAAATTTTCTAGTTGTAAAGAACACAGTTTAACAAAGATGTTTATATACATACATACTTCAGTTTAAATATATACATGTATATATATACATTTATAATTAGTAATTTATTTTAAAATACCATTTGTATAATTATTGAATACTTTATATGGGCTTTATGAAATAGTTACTAATATAAATAATTTGCAGAAAATAAAAATCATAATAAAGTATCATTTTGTCCAGAGCCTACTAGCCATCAAATAAAAAACAAAACAAAACTGTGCTTTAAACACTTTGCAAAAGTTATCATAACTTTCTTAAAAGTCCATTTGGAGGTGGGGGAGACAAGAAAACTAGTTTGTCCAATTATCTTGTATAAAAAAAAAATAGTTACAAAATCCAGGCACCACAAATCCCAATAATTTCAAATGATATTAATCTTCTTATATAATATACTTAAAATATGGCTACTACTGTATCAAACCCTAGCACAAAGCATTGTTCCTTCCTATGTAAGCTTTGTTTAATGCATCTTCATACATTGAGATCTTCTATGACAATCTAGTGCTTTAAAGCTGTTCAGAGCTATGAAGATAACTCAATAAGCCTACTTATCTCACAGTGCTAGACTTTGAGAGGACAAAAATCATACTCTTGTTAACAACATAAATAAGGTAAGTTAAAGGAACCTACCCGGAAATCCTAATATGTTTGTAAATATCAAGTCTGTGCTGTTCAACAAAGGCTCTATAACCAAACATCTCACTTCCTCTTCTACTTTCAGAGGAGCTAATGTGGGACAGTTTGAGTTTTACTTAAATACTCAATGTTTATTTTAAAAATATGATCAACTTTACTAACTTACTCATGAGAATAACTTGAAAGGAGTGAAAACAAAAAGAGACGATGCTGTTTCAACCAAAGTGAGCATATATATTACAGAAATATTTTGGAAGTCTAGCCTGATGATTTCTGGCCTTAATATCAGAACTTGAGGTGGTAGGCTAAAGCAGAAGGATCCTGAGCTCAGATTGGGTTATATAGGGAGACCTTGCCTCTCCAACCCTACTTTTGCCTACACCCCAAGAAAGGAGGCAGAATTATCAACAGTTTCTACTGAGGATAAGTCCCTAAAGATTTCTGAGTGTATTTGTAGTAGATAGTTGAAGATAATGAATATGGACTTGTATGGTAAAAAGATTATATATAATGAAAAGCTATTCATGCCTATTTACTGCATGGACTATTAGTAAATTAGAAAAGAAAAAGATTTAAGTAAACAAATTATTAAAAGAAACATCTGAAATAAAAACATTATTTCTCTAGAAAATAAGTCTTCTAAAAACTGATTCTAACGAATGAAGTGTGACCATCACAAAACCTTTATTAATTATCAGTTAGATTAGAATACTGAACTTTTAGGGAAGGTGGGGAAGAATTAGTATATTGTTTGTTGTATGCTTACAGGCAAAAGGGATGAAATCTACTTCATAAGGCTGTTGATCTAAGCCCAGCATGGTAGTGCACACCTTCATTTCCAACTCTAAGGAAGAGGCAAGAGGATCTCTTGAGCCTCTGGGGAAAGACTGGTCTTCACAGTAAATAACATATTCACATAGTAACCATGTCTCAAAGCAAACTGAAGTTCAAACAAAAAACAACAAAACTTAAATGAGGATTTTGGATATTGCTCCAGAAGGCAAGAAAGTATTTGCTGAGCAAGCATGAGGACCCAAGTTTCTACCCCAGAAATCCACATAAAACTGGGCACAACAGTGCATTTCTGTATTCCCAGTGCTCCTATGAAAGGCAGGAGGCAGAACCAGACCCTATCTCAAACAAGGGTAAAGGTGCAGAAGTTGTCCTCTGACCTCCATAAATGCACCCCTTTTCAAACACATGAACACTTGTTCGGTTCTGCATGCATACACACAACCAAATTCAAACTGAAGGGGTATAAACCAACTTAATAAAAATTACATTTAAATTTTCCAAATTAGGTTATATATATACTGTATCACAAGTGAGGATGTAACATTTGTCAGATTTATGAGCCTTAAAAACCAGCAGACATAAAAATACAAGCAAGATACTTAATTCCGCATAATTATAAAGCTCACACCAAGCAATGCTGACAGTGTTCCACGCCCCATCCCACACCCCCTAGAGTTAGCTATCTCTCCACAAAAAGGGCACAAAATTGTCCTTTTATCTTTCTAGAAAAGACTGTCTCCAAACGTAAGAACAAAAACAAGACAATTTCAGCTTTAGCTGTAAATTTAATTTTTAAATGGTATAAATAACCCCCCAACAAGATGAGGCTACAGACTGTAGTGCATCACTTCAAAAGATAAAAATAAATAAATAATAAAAGTTGTTGCACTAGCTTGTAATTAACAGCACTTGTCGGTGGGTGCTCAAGGCCCAAGCAGGGCTAAAAACAAAAACAAAGCAAAATTATTCATATTTTTCTTAAGAACTTGGCAGTGGATTTAAACCCTGGAATAATACTCAGGTTTGAGATTGCAAGACATCAGATATTTTCATATAATACTGCCACACTAGTACAAATTTCCTAGAAGGTAACTTAGGAAGAGTTTTAATCCAATGTTATTATGGTTCTAAAAGGTTGGTATATGATGGCTCCATGTTCTTATCAAATTCCCATTTGGTATAGCTATACGTAGCTCATCATCTAGTTTCCCAATTTTCATATTTCCAAACCGAGTTTCTTGGTTTCTCTTCCAAATTTTCTCATCTAACAGTGCTTTAAGTCATCACGTATCACACTACATCAAATCTAATAAAAATTCCTGTCAGCTTCACCTTCAAAATAAACCCTTCACCAGAAACCTCCATCATCTGACTCTAGTCCACACAACTTTTTCGGATCTAGCCATGACCTACTCTGACTAAGCACTTGAACTTGTTGAATGCCTTCTAACGGGCATCTGAGCTTTCAACACTGCCCTCAAAGCCTACTAGCCTAGAAGCCAGAAGAATCCTTTGAAACAGGTTATCAAATCACTCCATTCTTGTTCTCAATTTCTCCTAACAACTTATCTCAGAATAAAGACAATGTGCCTTAACCTACAGTCCCAATTACTTCCCACATGTCCCCAGCAGACTCATTCAACTCTGCTGGACACCATGATGTTTTCCAAACATGTCACAGTAACTGAATTTTCTGTTCTAATACTGCTAAGATGTGCAAATAGTTGTATCACACATTTCAATTAGGTTTTTCTCAAAATCATCTTTTTAAGAAGCATTCTGTAATCATTAGATAAAACTGCAATTCTCTCATCCATGGCTCTCTATCTCTTTATCATCCTTGGTTTTTCTTTGCATTACTTTATTACAACTGAACATGGCTATACTTGTTTTATTGTCAGTAATTAAAGTTCAGAAGGTAAGGTTTATGATGGCAGGTACCTTGTGTTTATCTGTATCTTTCTTGTGTCTTCATCTAGCCTGCAGTAAGCATCAGTAAAATACTTCATAAATTGAAAGGTGCAGAGGAGAAAGGATTGACAATCCAAGAAATTTAAATAAATAAAAATCAATGGCTCACTCTGTGGGTATGCTTTATGGTAAGTGTGCACTTTAGGAATAATGAAAGCTGAAAAGTTCACTATGGAATCCTGTGCTCTTTCCTCAGAGGCAAAACCAAGTAAAGAAATAAACAAAATAATAAAACGTTCTCTCCCCACTCTCCCCAACCCTGACTTACTGACTTAAACAATGTAGATCTTAAATGTGCCCCAGCATAGTACTGTGTGGCATTAATGAAAGATGCAGAACCTTTTTTTTTTTTTTTTTTTTTTAAGAGGTAGGACTTACTGGAAATAAAATTATCTAAAACAGAACAAAACAAAACAAAAAACCAATAGCCTTCCTTTATACAAATGATAAACAGGATGAAGAAGCAATTAGGGAAACAACACCCTTCACAATAGCGACAAATAACATGAAATACCTTGGTGTAATACTAACCAAGCAAGTGAAAGACCTGTATGGCAGAAACTTCAAGTCTCTGAAGAAAGAAATTGAAGAAGTGATCAGAAGATAAAAAGAGCACCCATGGTCATAGTTTAGCAGGATTCACATAGAAAAGATGTCCACCTTACCAAAAACAATCAACAGATTCAATGCAATTCCCATCAGAATTCCAACACAATTCGTTACAGACCTTGAAAGAACAACTCTCAACTTCATATGGTAAAACAAAAAACCCAGGGTAGCTAAAACAATTGTGTATAACCAAAGATCTTCTAGAAGTATCACCACCCCTGATTTCAAGCTGTAATGCAGAGCAATAGTAATAAAAACTCATGGTACTGGCATAAAAATGGACAGGTTGACCAACGGAATCAACCCAGAAGCAAACCCACACACCTATGGACACCTGATTGTTGACAAAGAAGCCAAAACTACACATGGAAAAAAGAAAGCATCTTCAACAAATGGTGCTGGTCTAACTGGATGTTGGCATGTAGAAGAATTTCAAATAGATTCATATTTATCACCCTGCACAAAACTCAAACCCAGGTGGGTCAAAGACTTCAACATAAAACTGGATACACTAAATCTAATAGATTAACAGCCTTGAACTCATTAGCCCAGGAGACAAGTTCCTGAACAGAACAACATCATCTCATGCACTAAGATCAACAATTTATAAACGGGACCTCATGAAACTGAAAAACTTCTGTAAGGACAAAATGGCATCTACAGCATGGTACAAGATCTTCGCCAACCTTACATCCAGCAGAGGGCTAATATCCAAAGTATATAAAGAACTCAAGAAATTAAACACCAACAGACCAAATAACTCAATCAAAAAATAGGGTACAGAGCTAAATATAGAATTATCAACAGAGGTATCTCAAATGGCTGAGAAGCACTTAAAGAAATGTTCAATGTCTTTAGTCATCAGGGAAATGCAAATCAAAACAATTTGGAAATTCGGAGATTCCATTTACACCTGTCAGAATGGCTAAGATCAAAAACTCAAGTGACAACACATACTGGGTTGTCAAGTGACAACCCCTGACACTATTAATGATACTCTGCTATACTTGCAGAGAGGAACCTAGTATAACCTTCCTCCAGCAGCTGATGACAACAGATGCAGAGACCCACAACAAAACATTAGGCTGAGCCTGGGAAATCTTATGCAAGAGGGGTACAGACTAAGAGCGCCAGAGGTCAAGGACACCACAAGAAAACTTACTGAATCCCATGCAGGCTCACACAGACTGAACCACTAACCAGAGAGTATGCATGGGAGGGACCTAGGCCCTTACACATGTGTAACAGATGTACATCTTAATCTTCACGAGGTACCTATAACAGGAGGAGCAGGAGCGGTCTCTGACTCTCTGGCCTGCCTTGGATCCCTTTCCTCTAATTGGATGGCTTTGCCTAGCCTCAATACAGAAGAAGACATGCCCAGTCCTACTGCTAACTTGATATGCCAAGGTGGGTCGATATACATGGGAGGTCTCCCTTCTCTGTGGAGAAATGAAGACGGGCTTAGAGAGAGAGGAGGTGAGAAGAAAGGACTGAAAGGAGGGGAGTTCTGATCTGGATATAAAGTTAATTAATTAACTAATTAATTAATTAAAGAAAAAGGTGGGGCCTAATTCAAAGTCATCACTGGGGTATGCTATAGGAGGAAACAGCAAGACCCTAAACCTATTCTCTTTCTCTTTTGCTTCTTTTTATTGGGAAAATTGTGAAAGAAAAAAGCAAAACAAAACAAAAAAACAAAACTAGTAAATTTCATGTAAACTTTTAAAATGGCAATTTGACTAAAATTTAAAAATCAAGCATGTAATCATAAATTTAAAAAATGTTAGTACACAGAGATGCCCTTCCTACAAAGATCATATAGAAGCCTAATAAAAGGGTTTTACTCAAATGATAACAGGAAAAAGTATGATATTAAAGAGGCCATATTATCATGAGGTATTCAGATTGACACATCTGAAACTCTCATTTCCTAAGTCCCAATTCGGCAATTAAATATCATTTTAAAATAAAACACTAATTACTATGAAATCAGTAAGTCTGCTTATTGGATTATTTAGTCTCCTAAGGGAGACTAAATCCAGGGCCTGTACATATTTGGCAAACATTAGGCCATATTCTCAGACCCTCAGAGCAAAATTTAAGGGAGATTATCAAGCTATATAATGTACATACACAAAAGCAAAGTAAACATTCAATGTAGAGTTTTTATAAATCTATGCATAGTAAATGTACACATTTAATCATGATTATTTTAGTTCTGAAAACATCCCAAAATATTTAGACAGGCAGCTTAATATTTCCCTACAGAATATTATCTCTAACACTATTAATAAGCAAGAAATGAGAAAAAAATCTTAAATGCTTAATAAAGAATGACTGATAATAGCACAGCCATACATATAATGGACTTTAAAGCATGTCACCAGAGGAAACCATGAATATCACTATTAATGACTCTTTAATGACATAGAAAACTGCTAGTAGTATAATGTCACACTAGAAAAATTATTTTAGCTTCTAAAATATACACTTAGAAAATAAGTAGTGAAGTGTGACTAATTTTAGCCACGTTTATGAATTTTCTTTTCAACAAATACAGTTAATATAAACAAAAGCTGTACTGGCTATAACTCACATGAAGAAGCTTAAAACAGTTGGTCTCACAGACTCAGAAAGTAGTATAGTGAATACAGAGACAGAAGAGTAAGGCGGAAGACAGATTATTTAAGAGGTTTACAATTACAAAAAGAGGATTACTAACCTTTAGAGCTTTGTAACACAGCAGAGTAACTGTAGTTTGTAACAACTTACTGTTTCTAAACAGCTGGAAGAATTCCAACACAAAAGAACTAAAAAAAAATTTAAGGTGACACAAAGAGAGGATAGGGGGGATAAGAGAAGAAATATGATAGCTAAAACTAAGGGTTTCATTTGTGGAATCATATGGAAACCTACTACATTAGAAGCTTCATAAAATACACACATATGAAAGAAATCTAAACGGAATCACCAAATATTGGGAAAGACAAAGGCCCAACTAGACATCTCTCACCATCAAATAAAATAGCCAGTCTCAGGAATGGATCACATCTAATTAAATTCTTGGCCAAAAGAGCCCCATGGAAACCCCCAAACAATGAGAATATTGCCAAAGCTATTCATTGTTTGCTCTTCATAAACTGACAAATAGGTCCTATTCATGAAGGCAATGCCTATAGCAACTCATTCAACATGATTCAGAGACTGTGGCATCATGCACAGGGCCTGCACAGGTGTAAGCCAGTGCTGAGGAGTAGACACAGGCTCCATCCAAAACTCAAAAGCTATTTACAATTGATAATGACTTGAAAAGAAAATATTAGTTTTTTCCAATGGAGTCTCACTGGGTATACAAAGCCCACACTTAAAGGCAGGCTGCATGCCCAGCAGTAGACAACCTTCAACTTAATGATGCTTTTGGATTTTTTTTTTTTCCCCGTCTCATAATGTTTTGACTGGCCTATTTTTTTCTTTTTTTCCACTTCATAGATCTTGCTTGTATACTATGGTTTCTGCCTTTATGTTTTTATGGAATTTCAATTTTCTATGTGTGTCTCTGTGCCTGAATGTGTTTCTCGTGCTTTGGCTCTTTTCTTCTTCTGGTTAGTTTTTATCTTATTTTTAAAATAGATGTCTGATTGTTTTCTATTGAGAGAAAGGAAGACTATGGATTTAGGTGGGTGGAGATGTGGGGAGGCTCTAGAAGGAGTTGGTGGAGGGAACACCGTGATCATATATTCTTAAAAAAACAAACAAACCAACAACAACAACAAAAAAACCAAAAACAACTATTTTCAATACCAAAAATAATTTTGAAGTGACAAGTTTTCAAATCTCATTTATATTACAAGTATGTATGATTATTAATAATAAAGATTAATAATAAAAATGCAAATGTTAGATGATTTTTTTTTTCCAAACAGAAATAGTTTATCTTCAAAAGATCAGAAGAAAAACTATCTAAAGTCAGGTCTTATAACGCAAAACGTTCCTACCTGCTGACTGACAGAAGAATGGTAATTATCAACTGCCAGATAATTCTTCTCACCAAGCAGTAGAGCAATGGAAACATGCTAATTGAAAAATCAAAGAAATGAGAAGGCTGTGTTGGCACATGCCTATTATCCTAGCAGCTAGGTGGAGGAAGTAGGTGGATAAGGAGTTTAAGGATAGCCTGAACTAACTACAGAAGACTTCTCAAAAAAGCCAAAGAATGACTAGACTAATAGGTACTAAGATCAAGCCTTTCCTTTCCTTCATTGTTTCTTCCCTTTCAGAATGTGAAAAGGATCTGATTCAAAATGAAGACAGGTTACTAGTGACTAGGAACTTCATATATAAGACTTCCAGAGCCAGTATAAAGAAAGGCACTGTGATGGGCAATATTCAGTTGCATGACACTCAGTAGACATGACATCCAGCAAAATGCTTGCAATGTTTTGTTACATAGCAGTCAAATGTTACACCTGATAACTTTTTTGTGCTGACTTTTTTTGAAGTACAAATGAAATGATTAATTTTATTTCATACTAGTGAAACACAAGTTCAGTTTGAACACCATTTTCTTCTTGGCTAAGCTTACACAGGCAAGTATCACAGAACTGGCCAATTATGGAGAAAATTTAAAATACTGTCAGTCAAGCTGTTTTGTTTAAAGTCTATTAATCTTCATACAGGCAGCAAAAATACACAAAAACTTTCAGTTTAATTAAAATAAATTCTCTAATACAATGTCCACATTTTAATAAAGACATTAAGCCAGAAAATGAAATTATTATGCAGTGTTAAATCAGGGATCTAACCCATGCTTTAAAAGTATGTGTTTTTATTCTACAGCTTGTAATTCTAAAGTTTTGCTTCATCTGTATAATTCTAAATAGCACAATTTAAAATAAGTTACCTATTAATAGTAACAACAATAATCCTAAAAGCCTTCATTAGGAGAGAGAACTATCAAAACTGGCTATTTTCCCACATGATACACAGTATGCACTTTCTTAAAGCTTCTGTCATTTATTTGCTACCACCTTTTTACATTCCAGAGACAAACCATTTGTATTACCTAATTAATTATGTGTGTGGGGAATGAAAGAGTGTGGCACATGCCACAGTTCTCATGTGAAAATCAGAGGACTACTTTCGGAAATTGGCTTTCTCCTCCCAATGCTGAAACTTGATCAAACTCAAGTCAGGTTCATTGACCAGCAAGAAATTCTACAAATGAAAGAATGGATGCTAAGTCTAAGGTCTTATCTCACCACTAGTTTCTCCCCATGTCCCCGTAAAGAAACGGAGGTCAAAATGCTTTAGATTTAGCTTCCAAATCAATGTTCTTTTTCTAGAGATTATCTTTTAAAATAAAAAGTAAATTATAGAAAGAATGCCTAGAAAAACCTGATGGATAAATAGAAGTATAAACTATTAGACAATCTTCCTTTTGCAACATTTGTAAACGCCTGTGCTCAGTGTAACGTGATCTCTGCATTGTTGGAGACATAGCATTCCAATATATTCCTATCTATGAAACTAAGAACAAAATATTCACAAAAAGTCTCCTTTTCACTACTTTCCAAGACTAAACAATTACCAAGGAAAAGGAAGAAGACATGTTTTTACAAACAATCTGCTTGTTCATGTTCCTTATATATCTATCAACAGAATTCATATGAAATCTTTCCTTGCAAGGAATCAGTTTTTGTCATGTGAATGAGAAAATGTTTATGATTTATAAGTTTACTTAGAAAGTGGACTATGAGAACAATGAAGAACAGATTACTGGAATAGAAAAAAATGGCAGATCACAAAACTCATTTATGTAAGCAACAAAATGGCTCTGTTGACAGCACACTAACAATAAATTTTCCTAGATTCTTTAAGAGCAGCCAACTGAAATATTTCCAAGTTATTAACATGAGAAAGACAGCTTAGTAATCCACTTAAAATCATTTTTCTTTTTATTTTCCATCTAAAAAAGACAGTACTGTGATATTACACAGCAACATAAAAAAGTGAAAAGCTGAGGGAACAAAATGGGAAAAAAGAATGGAGAGAGGTGACACAAGAAGAAAGACACCTAGATAATTTTTCATGAGATGCCAGTCTCAAACTTTATATTTAATGTCTTATTTAACATACCTAAATACAGCCTTTTAACAGTGTTTGTTAGCTTTTAAGTGTGAAAAGCATTTGGAATGGTGCCAATTAAATCAGTAAAACTGAGCTTTCAGTAAGAAAACAGTTTTTACTATGCAATATGAAAGTTTTACTATGCAACATTAATTTTTCTACAGAAGAAAATATGTCAGAAGAGAATCTAGCATATAGGCAAACTCTACTTTCCCAATACAGTAATAGTTCCAAAGACCTCTGAATTACTATTACCTAATTTTTTTAATTTTATTTTTGCTTATTTGGTCTTTTAAAACAGGGTCTCTCCACATAGACCTGACTGTCCTGGAACTCACTATGTAAACAAAGCTGGCCTCAAACTCACAGGAGATTCACTTGCCTATATCTCTTGAGTGCTGAGGATTATATCCATGTGCCACCATGTCTAGCATACTTAACTTTTTAAGAAAAACAAACATTTAGCACCCTACTGATTCTGAGTCTACATTCTCCTATAACAGAGCAATTTAAAAGTCAGCTGTGACTTTTAAGTAAGTTAATTAGGTTTGTTTCTCCACTACACCATTTCCTTCACAAAAGTAAGCAGGGATTCTCAGTTAAGAATTTGAGCAATCCTGTCTTTTACACTATAAATTTAATGAGCCATACATTACTTTTATATTTGTGGTTAAATAAAAAAAAAATCACTAAAAAAATAACAACCCACTCCTTATTAACATAACAATGTTATGTTATAATCATATGTTATAATCATATCAATCTCAAAAGGAAAATGTAATGAAATAAAAAAGATGAAAATTACTTACTGCAGGTACCAGTAACTTCTTCACTTCTTCAACTGCCCTCTTCAGCTTGATTTCTGCTCTGTTCTGAGCATCTTCCACAGTGATTAGTACATGTAAATCTTCATTTAGATGCTCCCAATTGGGCTTGCCTCTATTTTGCTCCTCCTAAAAAGTTTACAAAACACAACATTACTAATACGACAGAATACACCTTGTGAAGCATGAGCCCATTGCCAGTTACTTAAAGCCATGTTTCTATTATTTTGTTATGATGATATTACAAAGCTCTTCAATTATTTTTCAAACCCAAATCAAAGCCTGGTAATGTGACTAGTTGGTCAAATGAGAAGTCAACATTAATGTTGCACCTACTGTGCATTTAGCTGAGGATATAAATGACCAAGACAACCACAAAGGTATTATTGCTCCTATAGGAAACATAAAGTGCCATTTTCAAATTATAATGAGTAACTCTGAGAAGCATGTTACTTCAATATCATACGTAAAAAAAGTTATCAAGGTTAAACAAGTATCAATATCATAGTAAAGAAGCTAACAACTAAGGAGATGACTAAAACCTTCATTTTCCAATTTTCACTATATAGTCATTACAATAGCTTTGAATAACACTGGTTACTAGTCAAAAAAATATTCTAGGAAAGAAACTATTTTGAAAATAGATCTCATCATGTCAAAGAAGTACTAGCTGCTGTATTTCAGGTAGTAATTATGGAAATAATAAACCACAGCAAATGATTAGATATTAGTTTAACTATATGTCCATTGGCCTTCGTTTTTAAAAGTGAACTACACAGTTGAGAGCTGTTAGGCAAGGAAGAATCATTCTTCTTTGGGGTGTGGCCAACGCTGTTGCCCTTGTTCCAGCGCTATATACCATGCACAATGGGCAGCACTAAATAAACTTGATTTTAAAAAACTGAAATAAATAAAAAAGATGGACATGAAATTTTGGGTCAATGTGAGAGAAGGTATCAGGGAACTGGAGGGGAATCTAGAGGGCTAGATACTTTATTATATTGTATATAATATATGCTACATATATACACACATATATACATAATATTATATACATACACATATATATAGGGTGTATACATAAAACATTCAAATAAAATAAAAATGAGCTATAAAGTCTAGTCTTTCATTGTATTAAGTACTAAATACATGTTTTATAAAGAATTATCCATGTCTCACTTCTTTGATGACTTCTGGCTACCAAGCAAAGAATACATGTACATGCCGAAAGCCTTATCAAACTACTTATAAGGGCGCATGACCACATGCACAATTAGACAACTTAACAGTGTTCAAAGCTTTAAACATGAAAAGAAATTTAAGAATCTAAGTATAAATATAACTAGTACACAAACTTAAAACAAATCAGAGGTAAACAATAAAAGTAGCCATTGTTAGACTTTTCTTGTAAAGGCCATTAGTCTGTTACTGTGCCAATTATAATCAAAGGAAGTAAACTGTTATAATAAAAGAGGGTTGCCTATTATTTTTCACATTGAGGGTAAACAATGAAGACAGAAATAAGATCTACCAAGCACAGGATTCTATTTTATCAGTTAGTAACGTTAGTTGGAAAATGCACTTACATAGTCAAGACATATGCTTCTAACAGTGGACTTAAAGTCATAATGAGCTAACTAGATCTCAAGGACAAACAGCAAAAATCAAACAGTATACAAACTAGTAGCCCAAAACCTATCTGTTTCAGTATTCGATCACACCACATTGCTTTTAATAACACATTGTGGCAGAGCTGGGTTTTTGCAGGTTACTGTATTAAAAAGCAAATTCCATGCCATTATAAATGCGGAATAAAATAGTGGCAATGTATCTTCAGTGAATCTGAAGAGAACCCAAAAAAAGACAAATAACAAATATTAATGTAGCTATTTAAAATAGTTTCAGTTTTATAGGCTATACACACACACATCCCAACTCAGTTACTTGTTAGTATTTAATAAATGAAGGTATGAGCTATTTCTTTTTACCTAAGGTCCATCATGAAGAGCTTTGAGGATAAAGAGTCAATAAATCAAGAAACTGGGAACCCTGGGGTCATTTACATGGCAAAGAATACAAAACACACATACTTTTATGATAATAAACAATTTTAAATCTGTACTTTAATGTTAAAGTACTCTTGTATTTCTCACCAAAATATGTGTTTTTTGTTTTTTTATAGATTCCTCTGGTAGACATGGAAGAATTATCAGTATTACCTGGTGAACTAAAAGTGTGCCTGTATGTCTAAATGCATATGTATAAGGAACTTTAATTTCTAGCCAAGACAATGAAGCAGGAACAAGACTAACTTTTCACTTTATCTGAAACAATCAAAGTGCATGAAACAACAAATTCCAAGCTACTAGAAATTAGGCCCTAAAGAAAAGAAATGACAATGTGAGAGGGCAGGGACCAGGCTGCACCTGCCCAACTTGACAGCTTCAGTCCTAGCCCACACACTAGAAGATACCAAAAGTAACTTGAGAGTGCCGGAAAAGTAAAGCAGGCAGGGTTCAAGATTGCCGCAAAACTACTAGGATCCTCTCAAGTACTATACTCAACAGTTCCTAATGCATGCTTGGCAGCAGATTCTAAAGGCCAGGAAGCAGTCTCCAAAGTATCACATCACAAAGTACCTAGTTTTCTCTCTCACAGAGCTAGACTGAAATGTCTCATGATTCATCAATGGGAGAGTATGTCAATGGGGAGTACCTCAAAGGGAGACAATTCAACATAGCATAAGGTACTATTCATGGATTGCCCAATAAATTAAAAAAATCAAGATTTTAAGACGACTAAACTTTTTCCAACTAAGTCAACCACTTCCCAGAACAAAACAGAAGGGCATTTATAAGAATAAAAATGTATCTTCCCAACAATGTGAAAGTAAAAAATTTAGTTGTAGCCAGGTGTGATAGTGCACACCATTGCTCCCAACACTTCATAGGCAGATGGCTGTGAGCTCAAGACCAGCCTGGTCTACAAAGTGAGTCCAGGATAGCCAGGGACAAAGAACTCAATAAATAAATAAATGAATGAATGAATGAATGAATGAATGAATGAATGAATGAATAATTAACCATCATCAGGGCTGGGGATAATGGCTCAGCAAATAAAATGACTGCTCTGTGAACACAATGAACAGAGTTCATATCACTAGAACTCAATAAAAGACATTCTTTGGGAGGAGGGATGGTAGCAGGTGTTGCAGACAACAGATCTAGAGGGCTTACTGGCCAGCCAACCTATCTGAAACAACGGAAACCAGACCTAGCTCAAGAAATAAATAGGTACTAGCGAGACAGTTAAGAACACTTGCTACTCTTGAGATAGCTGGGTTCGATTCCCAGCACATGAAAGCTCACAACTATCTCATTTGTAATTTAAAACCCATGAGATCTGACTCCCTTTTCTGGATCCCCTGGATACTGTACATCCATGGTATACAGATGTATATGAAGACAAAACATCCACATACATGAAATAAAACAAACAAACAAATAAATGGATAAGTAAGGTGGAGACCTACAGAGATTGACACCCAACTTAATCTACAAACACACACTCATAAACACACGGTGATAGGGTCATTAAAGATTGCAAGTTAGATAATAATGAGATGAAAAGAGTTAATTAAAACAAAACTAGGAATGACACAGGTGTTAAAATCAACAGACAAAAACCTGAAAGCTACCTTGTGTTAGGGTACATATACTAATTAAAGGAAAAGCAAAGGCAATCATTTAAAATACTTCAGAAAAGCTTAAAAGTAAAACTGAAATCATGACTTGCCACAGAAATCTTTATTTAGAAAAAGTACAAAAGACTTAAAGGAAATACCATCTCCATTGTAGGAACACAGAACAAAGCTGCAATATAATTTGCCATATGCTTTATCAAAGGAATACATTTCCAGCTGTAAAATATTTCAGGAAATGTGCCTTAATAAATTCATCAACTTAAAAGCCTTGTTAAGAACAACAACTCCACCTATTAATGTTTACTTCAAAATAAACAGTTTTGTCTACAACTTTTAAAGAAAGGCAAAGAACCAGCTTTTACTGATGCTGAGTTGATAAAAACCATTGTTGAAGGCAGATGGGGAAAGAAAATGCCTGAAACTCCAGTGCTCAGAAGGCTGATGTAGAAGAGTCACAAGGTCCAAAGCAGCCTGGGTCACATAAAGACTAACCCTAATCATAAAGTATAAAATATAAAATCTCAATGAATGGTGGCAAAAACAAAACAAAAACAGTCTTTTCCAATTAGGAATAGCACTTCCACAAGATCTAGCTATACCACTCCTAGGCATATATCCAAAAGATGCTCAAGTACACAACAAGGACATTTGCTCAACCATGTTTGTAGTAGTGTTATTCGTAATAGCCAGAACCCGGAAACAAATGCCCTTAGTTGAGGAATGGATACAGAAATTGTGGTACTTTTACACAATGGAATACTATTCAGCAATTAAAAACAAGGAAATCATGAAATTTGCAGGCAAATGGTGGGATCTAGAAAAGATCATCCTGAGTGAGGTATCCCAAAAGCAGAAAGACACACATGGTATATACTCACTTATGAGTAGGTACTAGACCTATAAGATAGGATAAACATACTGAAATCTATACACCTAAAGAAGATAAACAAGAAAGAAGACCCTGGGTAAGATGATCAACCCTCACTTAGAAAGACAAATGAGAACACAAGTAACAGGACAGGAGCCTACCACTGAGGGCCTCTAAAAGACTCTACCTAGCAGTGTATAAAAGCATATACTAAGACTCATAACCAAACTTTTGGCAGAGTGCAGAGAATCATAATAAAGAAGGAGGGGTTAATATGACCTGTAAAAGCCAGGAGCTCTACAAGGACCAAATATATCTGGTTACAGGGGTCTTTTATGAGACTATTTCTCCAAAATAGTCTCATAACCCAAACAAGACCACAGCATCAGTGTTTTAAAACTCTATAAGCATTTCTATTACACAGCAAAAGAGGCAGAAGGACTACAGCAAGGGCACACTTCTATACCTCTTATCTAATGATATGAAAGAAATATAATGCGGTAGAGCTAAACATATAAAATACTGGATAGTTCAAACGGCTACTATATGGAGGAGTCCTTTCTTTCTCTAATATTAGAGGACTCCCAGCACCCACATGGCAGCTCACAACTGTCTGTAACTACTGTTCCAGGGGCTGCAACACCTTTATAGAGATATATATGTAGGCAAAATACCAATGAATATAAAATACGAATAAATAAATTTTTAAAACATTATCACTTTCCTTTACACTAAACATTAAAAGCAGTCTATATATTAAATATATGTGTTTGAGCTCAATAACAAAATAAAGCAACCCTGGTAGGCCACAGAGGAGGACTTTGCAGCCAGTCCTGAAGATACCTGATAAGACAGGGTCAGATGAAAGGGGAGGAGGTCCTCCCCTATCAGTGGACTTGGAAAGGAGCAGGGAGAAGATGAGGGAGGAAGAGTGGGATTGGGAGGCAATGAGGGAGCTGGATACAGCTGGGATACAAAGTTAATAAACTGTACCTAATATTAAAAAATATAAAAATTAAAAAAATAACAAAATAAAAAACAAAAACAAAGAGTAGGCTGATCTTACTCTTCCAGAAATAGATGTGTGTTATTTGATAGCATCTAAACTTATACTTCCTAGTCAACAATAAAATGAAGCAAAACATAGGGACTTACTGTTAGGGAGCTTATTTGATGTCATGGCTTCATAAGATGAGGTACCTTAGCTAAGGTGAATCTAGCCACCAGGATTCCCATTCTAGACTTAGGATGGCCTGTGTAATCTGTGCTCACAAAGAATCAGAGAATTACACTTGGAGAAATAAAATGCCTTCAAGAAGGAAATCCCAAAGGCATCAAAGGTAGTATAGTTACAAGTAATTTAACATGAATTTTAAACATATCTTTTATCTAAGAGAATGTTTTCACCCTGACTTGCAAATTGCAATAATGATCCTACAAATCACCTGGATAACAAAGAGAAAACCTTAAGAAAGCAACAATAGATTGCTTTAGATGGCCATTTTTACTATGTTAATCCTGCCAAGCCATGAGCATGGGAGATATTTCCATCTTCTGATATCTTCTTCTATTTCTTTCTTCAGAGACCTGAAGTTTTTTTCATACAAGTCTTTGACTTGCTAGGTTAGAATTACACCAAGGTACTTTATGTTATTTATTAGTGGCTATTGTGAAGGGTGTTGTTTCCCTAAATTCTTTCTTAGCCCATTTGTCTTTTGTATACTGGAAGGCTACTGGTTTGTTTTGTTTTTTTGAGTTAATTTTTCATCCAGCTACTTTGTGAAGGTGTTTATCAGCTGTAGGAGTTTCCTGGTAGAATTTTTGGGGTCACTCATGTATATTATCATATCATCTGCAAATAGCAATACTTTGCTTCCTTTCCGAACTGAATCCCCTTGATCTCCTTTTATTGTCTTATTGCTCTAGCAAAGATTTCAAGAACTATGTTGAAGAGATATATTGAGTGGGCCACCTTGCCTCGTCCCTGATTTCAGTGGGATTGATATAAGTTATTCTCCATTTAGTTTGATATTGGCTATAGGCTTGCTGTATATTGCCTTTACTATGTTTAGGTAAGTGCCTTGTATCTCTGATCTCTCTATCCCTTTAAACATAAACAAATGTTGGATTTTATCAAATGCTTTTCAGCATCTTAAGGAGATTACCATGTTTTGTTTTGTTTTTTTTTTTCTTTCAGATTGTTCATATGGTTGAGTACATTGATGGATTTCTATATATTGAACCACCTCTGCATACCTGGGATAAAGTACCTACTTGGTCATTGTGGATGATAACTTTGATGTATTCTTGGATTTTATTTGGGAGTATTTTGTTGAATATTTTTGCATCAATGTTCTTAAGGGAGATTGGCCTGAAATTCATTTTCCATGTTGGGTCTCTGTGAGGCTTAGGTATCAAGGTGACTGTGGCTTCATAGAATGAGTTTGGTAATGTTCCAAAGCTGGAGGGGACTGGAGCTCCCCAAGGACAACAACAGAACCCAAAAATCTGGGCCAAGGGGTCTTTTCTGAGACTGATACTCCAACCAAGGATCATGCATGGAGATAACCTAGAACCCCTGCACAGATGTAGCCCATGGAAGCTCAGTGTCCAAGTGGGTTCCCTAATAGGGGAACAGGGACTGTCTCTGACATGAACTCAGTGGCTGGCTCTTTGATCACCTCTCCTTGAGCTGGGGGGAAGCTTTAACAGTCCACAGAGGAAGACAATGTAGCCAGTCCTGATGAGACCTGATAGGCTGGGGTCAGATGAAAGGGGAGAAGGACCTCCCCTATCAGTGGACTTGGGGAGGGGGTATGAGAGGTAATGATGGAGGGTGAGATTGGGAGAGGGCTACAGCTGGAATACAAACTGAATAAATTGTGAATTAATAAATAAATAATTTAAAAAGCAACCATAATAAGGTTTTTAATAAGGTATTCTAACTTTAACCTAATATTTAAGAATCTACTGTACTTAATTTGCTACAATTCCATTGTGAGAAGTTACTATCTCTAAAAATAACCCCCACATAAATGACCAGGTTAAATATGAGGTAACAGATTTGGGGAAAAAGTAAAAAGCTTTATATTATCTCATGTATATTGCAAATATACTCCTCGGTGTAGCCTTTTTTCTTTTGTTTTGTATGATGATTGATTTTCTGCTCTTCATCAAAACGCCAGAGAAAATACCTATATAACCCCCATCCTAAACCATTTACTGACCAGTCACACCTCTCTTTTTTCACTGGCATTCTTCCCCATTTAGCTTTCCCTTCTTCCTACATGTGTGTGTATATACATATACACAAATATATCATAATGAAAGAGGTTGGCTTACTCACACTGGTCTATAATTATGAACAAGAACAAAAAAAAAATCTCAACATACTCTCTATTTTTGTCTTCTTTTTAGATTGTTCCACTTAACAATTCATTATTTCCTATTAAAACAATAAAATTTCTTGTTATATTTTATCATAAACATTACAAAAATTTTATAAACAAAAACATTGTGTATATTTTCAAATTCATAACTCTGAAATCCTTCACTGTACTTTTCCTAATATTTTCAAAATTTACATATACTTTTTTCTACTTATAATGTAGTGTTTCATTCATTCTAAAACTTTTTAAACATTTCATTTATTATTTATTGTGTGTATGATGTTTATGGTAGATGTAAGTGCCAGATCCAGGAAAGGGAGGTCAGGGGACAACTTTGGATAATCCATTCTTCCTTCCACTGTAGGTTTATAGGGGTTGAATTCATGTCAAATTTGTACAGCAAGCACTTTTAACCTCTCAGTCATCAAGGACAAAGTTTAAAACACTTCTTAACACAGCAACATTTTTGAAGCCTGTCAAGTCTTATTAATAACTAACGGCATTAGCAGAATACTGCTGTTCTTGCCCATCCATTAATGCTGTGGCTTTGATACTTTAAATCCTCACCATGTAGCCCAGAGAGTATGCTTGACCATCTTCTCAACCAGTTTCTAGTCAAAGAGGATATTAAGGCTGAAAAGACAATGGGGTAGGATGATCTTGTCTGCTATTTGCTTAGAAGGTCCTGGTCCTTGTCCAAAGCTTCTCTATATAGTCACAGAAGCCGGTGACTCTGCACCTCTGGTGCACACCAGACTCAGGGACAGGCTGCAAATAAATATGAGGGCACCGCTCCTGCTTCTCCATCTATCTTAAAGCCTGGCTTCCAATTCAGGAAAGACTGAATTCTAACAACATCTGTGAAACTGGCAACAAGCAAACTTCTTAGTTTAGGTACAGTTAAAAAATAGATTTTTCATAGTTCCTGACAACAAAACTTCTAATAGCTTGGGAAAAAAATAAGATCTTTTTAAAGTTGCTATATTATCAATACTCACGAGAGCAGAGACTGCTATAACATAAAAAAGACTGCGTAAAAATAAACTGTGAAAGTTGATATACTCCTTTTATTATGCATCACAAAATACAATGATAAAGCTAAGTCTGGGAGGGGGAGCTATATAAATGACACTACTATTAAGGACAATAGAGTCATCCTATTTCTCTTCAGCTTATTGCATATGTTGCTGATTTTCAGAGGAACATCCTTTGAATTAACCTTGTGTCCTTGTTCAATAAATTTCATACCTATCAAAGCTTGTTCTTGATGATTGTTTTCCTTTTCCTAGCTTTTCATCTACTTCAGTGTTCCTTTTTATGAAGTAAAAACAAGCCTCTGAGAGACACTGTCAACTGTCTATCTCATGCTGATTCCTAGCCCAAACCCACTGTCATTAAACAAAATGGAATCTTTGAGGCGGTTACAGGTGGATACTGCCACACCCAGCTACCAACAGTCCTTCCTGTTTATTTTGTTTGCTTTTTTATTCCTTAAACAGCCTGTGTAGACCAGGCTAGCACCAAACTCACTGAACTGACACCTCTGCCTCTGAAGTACTAGAATCAAAGGCTTGTGTAATGCCAGTAGAGTCCAGGGCCTGGAACTGGAGTTAAGGAGGTTGTGAGCTGCCCCACACAGGTGATAGGAGCCATACTTGAGTCCTCTGTAAGAGCAGTGTTCTCTTCAGCCCTTCCTTTTTGGCTGTTGGTTCTCTGAGAACCATATGACTTGGCCTGGAAACATACAGTGAGCATGCCAAGCATCCAACACATACTTCATTCATTGTTCGGTATGGTGTTCTCATCGGATTTGCTTCACTATGAATGTGTTTGCCTTACTTTTATTTCTGGTACTTTCTACCTTACATGTTTTTAAGGCATGATATTTGTAGTTGGTAAATACACCTTGTGTCCATAATTACTTATCATATCCTTGAATTTTCGATATGAAGAAACAAGTCTGAAAAGTTTTAAATTAATTTCTGCTCTATGTGGTATTTCTCTTGTTATTATTTAATTTATGCGTGTATGTGCGTGTATGTGTCTGTATGTAGTACCCACATATTAAAGAAGAGGGCATCGGGCCCTCAGAAACTAGAGCTACAAGCAGTTGTGAGCTGACTTATTATGGTTGTTAACAAGCAAGCTCGGCTCCTCTGCAAGAGCAGCAAGCACTTTTAACTCCTGAGCCTTCTCTCCAGCTCTGTCTTTGTCTTGTATTGGCTATCTTTTTGTTCCAAGGAGAACAGAAATGATAAAAATCAAACATCTTTGGTATCTTTGTGAGCACAGGGGGAAAAACACAGTATTTTATTACTTGATGCTACTATGATTATTTTGTAGATGAACTTTAGCAAATTGAGGGTATTTCCTTTTACTTTGAGTTTCCTGGTGAGTGGAAGGGTATGAAAATATGGCCAAGCACATCTTTATGCAACTACAGACACAATCACAGTTCTGAGATTTGTCACCACTGCTATGACAGGTGGCACTGATTGAGTTAGAGATGCTAAACTACTTTTGCAAGACACACATCACTTGGTAAACAACACAGTAGCTTACTCACAGATTTCAATTAAACTTACTAAAACTTGTTAAACACTTTGGTATCTGTACATGAGTGATAGAAATTTTTCCTACATTTTTTAGTTCTAATGATTAAATTCAGACAATTGAACACAAAAATAAAACCTTTTCTTAACAGTTCAGATCTTAATCAGCACAGATATATTAAGGTTGTTATTTCTTGATAATTTTTCAAATAATCTATTCTCCTCCTCTAAATTGCCTAATGTTTTAGCCTAATTTTTTTTTTCTTACAGCAAGATATACTGGCACACACCTGTATTTCCAGAGCTTGTGAGGTAGAGATGAAAAAAAATCAAGAGTTCAAAGTCATGGTGGGCCACATAACGCCGTCTCATGTAATGCTCACGTTATGTATTCCCTCCACAACTTTTTAATAAATATTTAATCTCTAGTTTTCAGACACTGTTTATCAGTATTCTCTACCTGTTATGGATCAGCCTGATATTTCCTCATTTGTTCGGTGAAGCTTCCTGTAGCTGGAGATGACCTCAAGCCAAACACCAGAGACTATAGCCCACTCAGATTTTATTGCTGATCACTCATCAGCTGCTTCCACAAAATAATGCTGACTCAAAGGAGTGCAAAAATCACACAACAGACTAACACAGTGTTATTTTATTTTATTTTATTTTATTTTATTTTATTTTATTTTATTTTAGAGACAAGGCATCTCTATGTAGCTTTGACTGTTCTAGAGCTCTCTAGATATATCAGGCTGGCCTTGAACTCAAGAGACACTTGCCTCTGTCGCTGCTGGGGATTAAATGTGTGTGTCACTAAGATTAAAGGTTTCATGGTGCAATTGAAACAACTGTTAACTCTTCTTTAACTAATAGCTTATAAAAATAAATCTTTCTTCCTAAAAACAAGAAAAAAAAAAAAGAAAGAAAACTAGTATTTTTAAAAACATGGTTTAGTAGTCCTAAATTCTTAGATTTAGAATAAACTTTTAAAAAAAGGAAACAGAAATCAGTGAAATAAGGAAATATTTAATGATGGTATTTTGTTTTGTTTGGGGGGCGGGGGGGCACTGCAGGCATTTCAGTAGTACCCTGGCTCAACCTGAATCCTTGAATCTTAAAGACTTTGGTCTTAGGCTGAAGCTCTTTTCTTCAGGGACTAAAGAAGTAGTTTGACATTAATTGAAACTAAAATACGGTTTAAGTCTGTGTTAGATGTATAAATTCAATGAAAAAAAAAAAGAGCTTTAAGTAGTCTGAAAGCCATGGAAATTAGTGGCTGTAAGACTTTCAATGACATTTAAGAATATTAAGGATATAATATCTCTCAAATTAATAATACAAAGAAAAAGAAAATTTACAATAACCCAAAGGGCTCATATTATGGTAAATAGGTGTTAACCTCAAAGAGCTTATAAAAAACAAAGCTGTCAGCAAACAGCTGGGGGGTGAGTCTTCCCACCAGATAACCAAGCATATTCTAGCTGCTTAATACAAGTTTTAGTTTTAATAGTGAGGCCACTGACGGAGCCACTGATTTTCATATCAAACAAAGCAGGTAATTAACAGTCATTCTGGTACCATTCCTTATCACCAAAATACACAATGGATCCAGGCTCTGTTACAACAGAGCTCCACTGTTACATCAGTGCCACATTCACTTCTCTATTACCAAAGCATACATTTACTGCTCCACCAGACACCTATAATTAAGCACAAGAGGGCTATAATGCTAATATTCAGGCTAGCTTGTAAGTTAGGGTTCCCCCCTCCTCACCATAAGGATGATTGCTTTTCCTTTTTGAAGTTTGAAGTAGCTACAGTTCACTTAGTTTTGATTACATAGCAATTAGATATGCAAATACACTGATCCAAAAAATACATTTTCTAGCTTCAAATTGTGAGCAATCAGGCCCATTCTCTTCTCTTGTACACGCAAGCAAATTCATTAAGCAACTATTGTCTCAAAGCATCTCTCCCTCAAGCTCCCCCACTCATTTTGGTAATGTTATAAACAGCCTGAATACATCTGCAGCTGCTATCTCTTTTGGTGACTTCCTAAATGTGTACTTGAGGGTGGGGGAAGGCACATGGAAAATTACCAAATAGAAGAGCATATATACTCTATCCTTAACACCAAGTTACTAGGGTTGGATGATGCATGACTTGCCATAAAACTAATTAAAATTAGTTTTTAATATACATTTTTAAAGCCAAGTGTGCTTTTTTTTTTTTTTTTTTAAGCTCATGTCTGTAATTTAAATGTAACAGGTTAAGTTGAAGCAGGAGAAGAGTCTTTGAGGCCACCATGGTAAGTTCCAGGCTAGCCTAAGTTACAGAGTACAAACCTGTCTTTAAAATTTTATTCCTAGGCTGGGTGGTGGTGGAACACGCCTGTAATCCTAGAACCTAAGGTGGCAGAAGCAGGTAGATCTCCATGAGTTCAAGGCCAAGGTGCCTGGTCTACATAGGGAGATCCTGTTCCAAGAAAGGGAGAGACAGACAGACAGAAAGACCTGTTCCAAGAAACAGACAAAAAGAAAAAGGGAGGGAAAGAGGGAGGGAGGGAAAGAAAAGAAAGAAAATGTATTCCTATTAAATGATAGCAATAATTAACAAGCTAAAAAATTCAAAACAATAAAATTTGGGTCCACAAGATGGTTCAGCAGGTAAAGGTGTTTGTTACATAAGCCTGGCAACTTGAGTTTGGTCCCCAGAAGCTAGATAAAGATGAAACAAGATAACAAACCCCACAAATTTGTCCTCTATCTCTCTCTCTCTCTCTCTCTCTCTCTCACACACACACACACACACACACAAACATCATGCTACAAATGTACCATTCACAGACAAAGAGCCAATAATAATACTTATTATTATTATTATTAAAATACTATACAATATTAATGACCAAGCCATTGGACTGAAAACCACTGTAGACTTTATGAGTCACACTACTTAATCATGTGTAGAGCCATGCAGTTTAGAAGTTTTTTTTTATGTAAACTTATGAATGACCTGAAAAACTATTGTGATCATCTACAATATCTGCAAAATATCCCTTTTGTTTATCACATGGTAATTAATTACTTTTAGGATTCAAATTTCAATTCTGTTTTTTAACCTCTAATCTGACTCAAAGTGGTATTGGCTTTGTTTTTTTCTTTTTTGTAACATCGTTATAATAAGTTGTTACACATAAGTGAAAATATATATGTATGTCTGGGCAAGTACGTGCATGCTTATTTACGTGTATGCCAGAGAATAACTCTGGGTGTCTTTCATGATGATCAGTCATACCTTGTGTTTTTGAGACAGGGTCTCTCACTAAACTGGAGCTTGTCAAACATTCCACGGTAAGTAGCCTGTGAGTCCCAGGGATCCTCCTGCCTCCACCTTCCCAGGATTAGGACTATAAATAAATGCATGCCACCATGTCCTAGTTATTCTCTCCCCTTTTAAGGTGGGTCCTAGGGATTGATCAGAGGTTCTCCAGCACTTTACTGAGCTATCTTCCCAGCCCTCTGAAATTATAAGTTAAATTTTTCTTCTGGCATGTTTGTTTGGCACCCCTATACTTTAGAAAATGAGAAATTGACTAAAATTATGTGTCTCTCTCTCACACACTTTCAAACGTAGAGTCTGGTGCATTCTAGAAAGTGCACTATCAGTGAGCTATCCTGTCCTCCCACCTTCCCCCACATAAAAACTTTGGAAAAAAATGAATATAAATTATGTCTACATTTCTCTGAGATAAAAAAAATATTCTTGGAGAATACGGACTTTGTAAGCAAACACAAGTAAATAATACAATCAACAGAAACATTATGTTGTCTATTTAAAGACCAATACTAGATTTGGAAATCCAGTGAAAGCTGAAATAGTCAGTGTTCAAATAAAATGACTCTGAAACAAGACTCCATCCTCCCACTTCAATAACTACAACAGCCTAACAGATCCATTCCCTTACATTATTTCAAAGAACTCTTTAAAATTTCTATTCGACATTACTCTTCTACTTTCAGTAATAGTCAAATTCCCTAAGTTACCTACAGGCAATAACTATAATCAGACTTTGTCAGTAACCCCATAATACAAACAAATGACCATTATCTCTCCTCTCCTCTCTAGCCTCACTAATCAGCCTCTATCACAGACACTTCCATTTTATGCTCACCTAAGTGTTTCTGTACTTGCTCTAACTCCAGGAAAACATTCATTCATCCTTAGATCTTCCCATAAACATCTACTTCCACCCTTGGTGTGCATCCACAACTTAAATGTCCCTTTTCCAGTCTTTCTTTGGTGGCCTATTTAAAAAGACTCCACCTGACAGGGACACTCTCTGAGATGCTCTTGTTCACATACTCATTTATTCTGTCTCAAGTTATACTTCATGACAGCAAAAATTTCTTACTCTTATATCTATCTCCTCCCCCAACCCCCGCAAAAAATAAAAAAACAGGTCCAGAGTTAAAAGCCTTCTGTAGTACACATTAGTGATAAGGTGAATGATGGTTATGGAGTTTTCAATTTTAAAATTATTTCAAAGTACCAAGTTTAAAAGTTATTAGACTGCTCAACTTTTATTTTCCAGATCTGCCATACAGATTTCTCGAAAACGCCACCCCTGAACTCTCCTGGAAATAGATTCTAGTTCTCGTGTACAAAAGGAACCATGTGTGTACCACCAATGAGGACTTCAACTGAATAATGCAATTGCTTAGTTTTTCCTCTCTTCATTGGCTTTCATTTTTACAGCCATGTATAAGCTAGTGGTACATGTTATGGTCTGGACTCTACCCCAAATTCAAGAATGAGAAATTTAATCCTCAAAACAACAATGGCAAAGTAGACCTTTCAGGAGGTCCTTGAAAGGAGAGAAATAAGGGAATCTATTTGTTCCTTCCATCCGTTCAACCACATTTCTCTTTTGAAGATAAGAGCAGTGGAGACTCCCATGGAGTGCAGCCCTCAGCAAACAGCCTCAAGAGTAGTAAGCTTCTATTCATCATACATTAGCCATTCTCATATATTTTGCTGCAGTTGCACAAACAGACCTTATTGATCAATGCAGTTCTAAAATTTTAGAAAACCAAAAAACAATATATATGCATAGACTTACACTATTTTAACAACAACTGAGAAATCTCTGGCAACACCCTTGTGAGTAAACTAGTTTCTACCTGTACAAAGTCAGCACTCAAGAATTTTGGGAAGCTGAAGAATAAGGACAAACATCAAGATTCTTGGAATTTTTCTGGCAGCAATTATCATAAGGTGTTTTAGAACTAAGGACAACAGAGAGAGTGACAGATCTTTCTGGGGATTTACATGTACTTCAGCTCTGACTACAACAGAATGCACCCATTTCCAAATACTACCAGCAACCTCATATTACAATTACCAATGTTTATTTCTTGCCAAATGATTCCTAATGCCATGGCTAATATATATAATTTTTTTTACTTAAAAATTCTTCCACCAGTTACTTCTGTATGTGTAGAAATAGAACAGTATGAGTTGTTCACCACAGACTTGTTTTCCATTGATAGTAGTCTACAAAATATATCTTGTATTTTAAAAATGTGTGGCAAAATCTAATCTATTGTGAAGTATTTCTGAACAACTAAATTTCCTACTGAAATTTTAAGATAAATGAAAAGATTACAACACATATTTAAGACAAGCCTAACTTGAAAATCTTTTGCTCTTAGTTACTCCCATTAATTAAGTGTTAAGTGCCCTGAATATAGCATTCTAAATTTCACAGGTTAAATTATTTGAGTATCTATATAATCGCTACATCACAGTCCAGTGCTCTGGGAATTATGAGAAAAGTTAATATTGGTAATTACATCATGGCAGTGATATACTTACGGCTATTTTGGGCACATTTAGATGTAAGATTACCCTTTTATCCCCTCAGATCTATTATTATCAAAAGTGACTAGGGCAGGAACTAGCAAAGGACAGGAGCAGGCATCAGAGGTTCTCTCCTTTTAGATAACTCTAGCTTATGTCAAGCTGACATAAAACTAGTCAGCACATAAGTAAATCAAGTTATTAGCTGTCAGTTAAATAGATACTTCTATAGCTGTAACATATACTTGGGGGAGGGGTGTAAATTCAGTTCTCACTAAATATACAAAAACCACTAGAAAAGCTGAATACTAAATCCCTATTCTTAGAAAAAAAAAAGATGGGGTTAGGCAAATAAATACATGAATCACTAGTCAGAACAGTTTTATTGACAAATCAATAAATAGCCACACTTTATGTATGTTTCTGCTTAAAGAAACATTTTAAAAAATATAAACTTGATTCCATTAACACCAAGCAGGCAACAATTGTCTAAACTAAGCTTGTCTTATGCAAATGCCTTCTCTGTAAGGTATAGTGTACCCTGTTGCTCTCAAAAACAACACTAGACAAGAACCTCAGCACCATACCTGAGGAATACCAGAAAGAGAAGATCACCAACAGAAACCATAAAGGTATGAAGCACATGAGACTAACTAAAGAAAGACCATGAAGAGAACAGTGCTTACTGCGTGAGCAAAATGGCAGTGTCTCATTTTGTTTCACCTCAGGTGGGAAAACAATTAAATGATTCCTTTCTGTCATCATGCACATTTCAATAACTAAATACAAGTGTCACAAATACTCATTTCTGAGTTACAAATATGTTTTAACAGTGGTAAAACTGCAAAAAGAATTACTGCAAAAAATGATGATCAGCTATATGTTGGTCCCCCCCCCAAAAAACTACAAAATTATTATAATAATTATATTAAAGGAGCACAGAAACTCAACATGCTGCTCTTTAAAAAATGTATTTCATTTTAAATATGTGTGTATGTGTTTATCTATGTGTACGTGAGAGCATATGCTCACAGAATCCAGAAATGGCTTTAGATACCCAATAACTGGAGTTGAAGGCAGTTGTGAGCCACCTGATTTGAGTGTTGTAAACCAAACTTCAGTCCTTGTAAGAGGGGTGTATTCTCTTAGCACTGAAGCCATCTCTCCAGTACCCACTGTAACTACTACTCTTACACCTAAATCTATATTTTTTAATTTCAAATCAGAGTTAAAGGAAAATATAAAGTTGTACTTTCAGAGCAGTAGAAATGATAACCTTAATTAATTTAGTATTCTTTAATTTTGAGACGATTCCTCATCTAAGTATTTTCATTTGCTGCTGAGGGGGATCATTATTTGAAACCTTGGCTGGTTGTGTACACTGGGTTGGTCTTCAACTCAAGAGATCTATCTGCCTTCCTCTGCCTTCCCAGTGTTGAGATTAAAGGTGTGTGCTGCCACACCTACCATGTTTTAATGGATCTAGATTCAATATTCTCAAGCAAAAAAAGAAAAATCACATCATAAGTATGAAAAATACAAATATATCAGCATATAAACAACAATTAACTCTATGGGGGTAAAATTATGATTTAAAAAAATGAATTCCACCAGCCTGTTCTACAAAGTGAGTCCAGGACAGCCAAGGCTACACAGAGAAACCCTGTCTGAAGGGGAAAAAAAAACAAACAACACAACAACAAAAACCATCCAATCATCCCCCCACAAATACTAAGCATGAACTTATATATGAACTAAAACTGCTTTTCCTGTTTGTTACTTCTTTTAAATATGATGTTGTTCAAATCTTATTGATGGTTGGCCGTGTTGCATGTCTTCAGACAATTTTGATTACTCATTGATTTCTCAGTATTCAGTGACCTCACAACTTAAATGAGCAGATAGCACTATCAGAAAATTGTTCTATTATTTTCAAAGACAGCAATCCTTATTTAAAATGATTAGAGTATCTGAGAATCCCCATTTTAACTGTTGAAAAGAGGAGGCAATGTCATCCTAACTCTAACACATGCTTAGCATGCAAAAGATAACAAGTTTAATTCACAGCACTAAAAACACGTAATAATTACTTAATCAATTAAATATCTTTAAAATAAAGAGAATTTTGATGTCTACTGTTCTGAAAGCTAACTTTAATGCAACTATGGGTGTTATAAAATCAAAGATTTTAAAATAGAAGAACAACAAAAAATTTAACAGCAGTATTTCACAGCTAAAGAACTAAATAAAAACACAACTACTAGGATAGACTAGAGCGGCTTACTAGATTCATGAAACTGCTTAATAATTTGCTAAAGATCTTTTCTCCAAGACAAGGTTTCTCTGTAAAGCATTGGCTGTCTTGGACTCACTTTGTGGAGCAGACTAGCATCGAACACACAGCTGCGCCCACCTCTAAAGATGTTTTCTAATTAAAGTTCTTCATTACAGGATTATGAAAAGGAAAATCAAGCCATACAGCACAATGACACAGACAAATGGCGATTTCTAAAAGTTCTGTCACCACTGAACAGAACCTTCTAGAAATAAAATGTGCCATATATAACCAAACTACAAGGCACTCAAATATTCCTTAACTGACTGTAATCCAATCAAGCCTTAATTTTAAAAGGCTCATTAAGAGTCATCTAGTGATAAGATGGACTCTCATTTTACTGAAACTCATGTCTGATTTCATCAGACATGAACAATTAAGTTATCCTGAGATTAGATCTATGACAGAGTAATTAACTTAAGTTTTACAGGTTACTTAAAATACTATTTCATTTTAATAAACAAAAGTAATTCTCATTAGGGTTCATATTTTTTACCACTTAAAAACTGTCTCACCATTTTAATGACTGCACATCGAAGTAAAATAATTATTTGAAATCCTCCAAGTCTCTGAAGCCACAGCGACCATGTAAACAGAAATGAAGCTAAATAACCTAGTCAATATTCTAAATTACTTTCTATTTTTCAAACACTATTGAAAACAAAAGCAAAGGAACAGCTCCATAAGAGCTAGTTGACAGCCTTAAAATACCAAACCATGCCACAAGTTCTACTGTAGTCTGTAAACAGTCAAGCATATTTTAAAAACTTGACAGTATTCTGACTGGCTTATTCTGTTAACAAAGTTTCAAATAAAGCTGACAGTCTATTTCTCTGAAAGCTAATTTCATTGCACTTAACAAAGATAATGGTCTTCAGTGAGTTTGATTTTTCTTAGTGTTTTTCTTTGGGTTTTTGTCGTTGTTTAACCATAGATGGTTTAAAGAGAAAAAATTTAGTCTTTTCCAGAAGAACAAATGTTAGGAAGGTCTCATTCTGAAATATCTCCCATGGATTCATGTGTCTAAACACTTTCCCCCTACCCACCCACAACCTCCCACCCCAGTTACACTGTTTGGGGAGGATATGGAGCCTTTAGGAGGTAAGGTATAGCTGGCGCAGACTACTGAGGTGGTGGGCTTAGGGTTTATACGTGGTTCTACTTTCACCTGACCTGTGTTTCCACGTTGGCAGAAATGTGAAGAGCAAGCCACAACAAGCACTTTGCAAGATGGATGCTGTGATAAGACTGTATGTCTGGGACCACAGGCCAGAACACAGCCTTCCTCCCAAAAGTCACAAAGTCAATTATCTGACTACATAGATTTAAAAGTGTAACTAATGCAGTAGGTTATTTCTGCTTTAAAAACCAACCACTTTTCACTGAAAGAGGAGGTCCTCCTCCCCTTCCATCTGACCCTAGCCTATTAGGTCTCATCAGGACTGGCTGCATTGTCTTTCTCTGTGGACTGGTAAGGCTGCTCCCCCATAAGGGGGAAGTGATCATAGAGCCAGCCACTGAGTTCATGACAGTCATTCCCTGTTCCCCTTACAAGGGAATCCATTTGGACACTGAGCTGCCATGGGCTACATCTGTGCAAGGGTTCTACGTTATCTTCATGAAAGGTCCTTGGTTGGAGTATCAGTCTCAGAAAAGACCCCTTGGCCCAGATTTTTTTGGTTCTGTTGCTCTCCTTGTGGAGCTCCTGTCCCCTCCCGGTCTCCCTATCTCCCCCTTCTTTCATAAGATGCCCTGCACTCTGCCCAAAGGTGGGGAGGGTCATGGGAGGGTGGGATTAGGAGGAGATGAGGGAGGAGGCTACATCTGGGATACAAAGTGAATAAATTTAATTAATAAAATTTTTTTAAAGGAATTAAAAAAAAAAACACTTTCAAAGCTCAATGGGACATCACGTCCCCACCTGACCAAAAATATAGAACTAAGGTGTCTTAGTTACATTTACAATTAGTATGATGAAACACCATGACTAAATGCAACTTGGGGGAAAAGGGGTTTATTTCATTCACAGTTCCATGTAACATTTCATCAAAAAAAGCAATCAACATGTCATTCAAAAGCAACGAGGCAGGAACCTGGCTGCAGGAACTAATGTAGAGACTATGGAGAAGTGCTGCTTACTGGCTTGCTCAGCATGCTTTTTTACAGAGCCCAGGACTTCTACCCTAGGTATGGTACCATCCACAATGGACTGAGTCCTCCTCCATCAGCTGGATCTTATGGAGGCATTTCCTCAACTGAGATTCAGGAACCTCAGATAACTCTAGCTATGTCAAGCTGACAAAACTAGCAAGCATATAAGTAAATCAAGTTATCAGCTGTCAGCTTTAAGACACTGGCAATGTGGACTATGGCAAAAGACTCTAAAGCACAGAGATGTGTTATTAATTCAAAATGATTATTAAGGGCAGAGGATTGCTAAGATAGATGATTCTGAATGCATACTTTCTTAACACAATAAAAACATGATGCTAATTGGATGGATGTAAACTGTATATACATTAAAATGCCATACTGTACCCCATAAATGTATCAATTATGTGCCAACTAAAAATAAAGCTTTTATCCACAAAAGATGAACTGACAATTCAAAGACATCAATCTTGCTTTATTACAAGCATAGAATTTCTAAGTGGGCTATCTCAGACTTCATGATAATGCCCTTTCAGCCCATCTCTTCCAGTGCTATCAAGTTATCATTTTAAATAACTAACATATTAAACAACTGCTTCCAATTGGAAAATAAGTTCTTTTAACATAGCATTCAACCTTGTCTTTAATGTCAACACAGCTTCTCGAACTGTACCTAAAACCTTTTACTGTAACAGACCAGCACCCTTGCCCAATCACAGTCATCAACCTTGTTTCTAATGTCTGGAAATTTATCACCCAGTATCCATACATAAAACCTTCAACCTAAGAGAGAGCTCATGATTTCTTGAATTCCAACAGAATAATGTACAAGCATTGTGATGCTTCTGTCACACTGCTATCTTTGCTAACCATCAACAAGCAACCAGCCCACTGGTAGAATCTTATATTTTAAGGTAGAAATCTTAGAGAGTGGTATTAACTATGAGAGATAGTAACAACTACGTAACAATCATCTGTAGTATCATGAACTGAAATACCAATTTTTATCATAAAGCTGGCAAGACTAACTAGCCTAGTCAGGTTCTAAGCCAAATAAGGTAACAGCATCAATTCTACAAGTTACAGTTCTACATGGCTGAATACTACTATTCAAGCATTCACAACTTAGAAAAGTAACACTTAAATGAGAAGATCTTTTAACAATTCCTACTAAAATTAATCTTGTCAAAAATTATCAGTAGGCCCAGTGTAGTGGCATACATGCCTTTATTCCCAGCACTCAAAAGGCACAGGCAGGCAGATCTTGTTGAATTCAAAGACAGCCAGACATACAGAGAGGTGTCTCAGAAAAAAAAAAAAAAAAAATCAATAAATGACAAATTCGGTCACTGGTTAGGTTGCCCACACTCCAGTGGATGGTACCAACTCCATGCACATGTGGACAACATTAATTCAATAACTCATTTGAATCACAAAAACAAAAAACACAAGGGATGAAGAGATGGCTCAGTTAAGAGCAACTGCTGTTTTTACAGAAGGCATGAGCTCAATGCCTGGCCCTCACCCGGCGACTTATAATGGTCCAAAATTCCAGTTCTAGACAATCTGACACTCCCTCTGCCTTTTAAAAACACCGGGCTTGCATGGGTGCACAGATATGCATGCAGGCAAAATGCCCATGTACATAGCATAAACGTAAATACATTTTTAAAAGAGTGACATTAGGATACACAGAGATGTGTGAAAGAACTAGAGTGAGTGGAAAGGGCTAATTTGGGGCCAATTATGACCAAGGTATACTTGTAAAATTCTATAAAATTGTCCAAAAAATACCAAATGTTCTTTTAAAAAAGTAATCAATAAAGGAAAAAGGGGGTTGTGGTGTGATGGTAAGGCAAGATCATAAAGCACAAAGATAAAAACCAATCCTTACAAGGTAGAGTATTTTTCTTTTTTTATTTAAAGATTTATTTATCATGTATACAGTGTTCTGTTTGCATGTATTCCTGCTCTTCCAGAGGTCATGAGTTCATCAATTTCCAGCAACTACATGATGGCTCATAACCATCTGTAATGAGATTCTCTGAAAAAAGTTAAAACTTAGCCAGTCTAAGGTATAATTAATTATATATAATTAGCTTCTCCCCAATGCCTATAAAAGAAATTCGGTCTCCTACCTAGCCCACAGAAGTTTAATTCTATTGGTGATGCAATGGAAAAATTAATAAAAAATACATACCAAAATATCACCTTTTTTTCCAAATATAAACTGGTAACTACAGGTAAAGATAAAACATACAAAACATTCAATACAGCATTATTTGTATGTATAAAAGCAGAAGACAAGAATTGGGTGGTTTTATACCAGTGAATATGATGCAGTTATTAAAGGAAACATTATCGATATAGATGTGCTCCTATGAAATGATGCCAAACAACAGTGAAAGAAAGAAAGAAAGAAAGAAAGAAAGAAAGAAAGAAAGAAAGAAAGAAAGAAAGAAAGAAAGAAAGAAAGGAGGGAGGGAGGGAGGAAGGGAGGGAGGGAGGGAGGGATAAAACAAGGTGTAGAAAGTATTGAGTATGTTACCATTTGTGGAACTAGTGAGAAACAATACAAGTGTGCAGATACACCTGACCATCTGTACAACTGTTGCATAACTCCACACAGGATGAGGAGAAAGAAAAGATGATGATGAGAAAGGAGAAGGATGGAGGAGGAAGAGGAAGAAAGGACTGGGCTAGTAAGGTGGCTCAGTGGGCACAAGTATCTACTGCCAAGCTTGGTAACATGGGTGTAATCTCTAGGCCTCACATGGTGGCAAGAGAAAAACAACTCCAGCAAAATGTCCTTGAACTACCACATGAACATCAGGACACAAAGCCCAGCACTACTGCCTATCCCACTTCCCACACAAATACATGTAATAAAAGTTTTTACAAAACAAGAATAAAGGAAAAATTAAAATGTTAAGAAATCTACCCAAATGGTAAGAGACAGAATAGGTAAAGTGGGATAAAAGCAAAAATCCTCTAAAAATTTCCCCACCAGACAAATTTGATTTTGAAAGCACATGAACGTTTTAAAGTATTGTCTTCAGTATTTTCAAGTATTGACTTCAAGACAATAGTTTAACCAATTACTAAAATGCCAAACCAACTACAACAAATGAATTTTTCCATTGAACTTAAACGATGTTACTAACTACCGCTATTCTGAGTACTTTAAGGGATAGTAATTTATATGTATAGTGGGATATATCCTAAAACTGCTTCCATTGTCAACATCACCAGCAGTAGTGTTTTTCCTGTTACAAAGATTGTTTTATCGTAGCATGGGACAAATGAATCACCATTTTACATCAGTGAGGAAAAAAAATACAATGAGCTGAAACACATCATAACTGTACTGTTAAAATGAATTCACAGTAATAATGAAAGAAAAGCAAGTCTTGTTCTTCACCTTTTGAGCATTTCTGAGAAACAATTCACTATATTAGCTAGTACATACAGAACTGAGCATTTCTTCAGACTTTTAACATCAAAAACTCTATCTTGCTAGTAAGAAACAACCTGTTTTGCAACAAGTAAAAAAACAAAATTGAGAAAATAAACAGTGATCGCTAAAATCAGAGAGAAAAGACTTGATATTTAGAACAGAAATGAAGACAGGCAAAGATCTTAATGACTGAACTCTTCTAACTATCCTAGAAACACAGGTGACAGCTATGTAAAATGTTACCATGAAGATATAACTAGCCATAGAATTGTCAGAACAAATTAAGTCCCTCACACAAAGGTCCATTTCCCTATCTCCTTCTCCCTACCTGCCACCCATTCTAAAGAAATGTACCACTACACTCTTACCTGCCTCTTTCACCCCTCTTAAGAATATGTACTTACATCTATATGAAAACAACTTCTTGATATACTCCATCTTTGCCTTTAAAAAATTGCAGGGAACAGTAAAGGAGACTGCCACAGAGGGCTTCTGAAAGGCTCTGCCTTGCAGGGTATCAAAGCAGATGCTGAGACTTATGGCCAACCTTTGAGCACAGTGCAGGGAATCTTATGAAAGAAGTACAATATAGTAAGACCTGGAGAGGACAGGAGCTCCACAAGGAGAGCAATAGAACCAAAATATCTGGGCACGGGGTCTTTTCTGAGGCTGATACTCCAACCAAGGACCTTTCATGGAGATAACCTAGAACCCCTGCACAGTGTCTAAGTGGGTTCCATAGTAATGGGAACAGGGACTGTCTCTGACATGAACCGATTGGCCTGCTCTTTGATCACCTCCCTCGGGGGGAGGGGGGCAGCCTTACCAGGACACAGAGGAAGACAATGCAGCCAGTCCTGATGAGACCTGATAGACTATGATCAAAGAAAATGGAGGAAGACCTCTCCTATCAGTAGACTGGAGGAGAAGCATGGGTGGAGAAGGGGGTAGGGAAGGTGAGATTGGGAGGAGAGGAGGGAGGGAGCTATAGTGGGGATACAAAGTGAATAAATTATAATTAATAAAAATTAAAATAAAAAAACTATTACATTAATATAATCAACATTTATTAGAAAAGCAAAAACCACCTAAATAAAATTATAAATTAGTATATTTAAAAAAAATTGCAATCTAAGACATCTGGGGTACATAACCCAGCACCTCAATAAATCAAATAAATTATTTTAAAAAACAGTAAGTTAGGGAGGGAGCTACAGCTGGAATACAAGTGAATGACCTATGATTAAAATAAAAATAAACAAAACAAAAAAAACCACTAAGCCGGGCATGGTGGTACACGCCTTTAGTCCCAGTGCTCAGGGAGGCAGAGGCAGGCTGATCTCTATGAGTTCGTGGCCAGCCTGATCTACAAAATAAGTCCGGGACAGACAAGGGTATACAGAGAAACCCTGTCTCAAAAAATTGAAGAGAAAAAAAAAAAAAAAAAAAAAAAAAAAAAACACAAAGTGCTTTAAAAATAGCAAGGAGGAGAAATGGGGCTGAGTGGAGGACTTGCTTAAGCCAATGGTTCTCAAACTTCCTAATGCTATAGCCCTTTAAAACAGTAGTTACCCCCCAAACATTTTTGCTGCTACTTTGTAACTGTAATTTTACTACTGTTAAAAATAGTAATGTAAGCTCCACAAGGAGAGCAACAGAACCAAAAACTGAGCACATGGGTCTTTCCTGAGACTCATACTCCAACTAAGTACCATGCATGGAGATAACCTAGAACCCCTGCACAGTGCAGTGTCCAAGTGGGTTCCATAGTAATGGGAAGAGGGACTGCCTTTGACATGAAATGATTGGCCTGCTCTTTGATCACCTCCCCCTGAGAGGGGAGCAGCCTTACCAGGCCACAAAGGAAGACAATGCAGCCACTCCTGATGAGATCTGATAGACTAGGATAGAAGGAAGGAGAGGAAGACCTCCCCTATCAGTGGACTTGGGGAGGAGCATGCATGGAGAGGGGAGAGAAAAGGAGGGATTGGGAGGGGAGGAGGAAGGGAACCACAGGGGGGATATAAAATGAATAAAGTGTAATTAATAAAAATTAAAAAAAATCTTTTCCCTTCAAAAAAAATAGTAATGTAAATGTTTTTTTTTTGAAACAGAGCTTTGCCAAAGTAGTCACAACCCACAGGCTGAGAACCACCAGCTTAAGGGGCACTAGCATTACAATGCAGATGGCATTCAACTGGATGTAATTTATGAGTTGTGAAGATTTTGTTTGTTTGTTTATTGTACAGACCATGCTGATCTTGAACTGAGAGATCTGCTTGTCTCTGCCTATGTAATGCCAGTATTAAAGGCGTGTACTAGCACATCTGGCCCTGGATATAATTTCAACAAGCATTTTTAAAAGAACATTTATGGGACATGGACTATGAGTACTGACTACATATTTGGTGATATAAAGGCTTGACTGTCCTAGCTTTATCCGCTTTAAACATTTCAATCACAGGAGGATTTATTTGACTAAACAGGATGAGGTATGAGGCAGGAATTCACAGGCTTCAACCCTTTGTTCCCTCCTGTTTATGAGAGGAAAGACCCATAGATCTGTAAACTGGTAACAGAAATCTAAAAGATATTTCTACAAAGACTTCCTCTTTGGAAATAGACATGCTTTGCCACTATAATAACTATCATTTCACAAAAATTAGTAAGTGCCTAGCTATGTCAAAACAAAACAAAACAAAACAAAACAAAACAAAAAAAGAGTCTGTTCTATGATTTTTCTCTCCATAACATACTTTCTATAGTATCTGGATTCCCTTCAAGGACATAATTTTCTATTAGAAAACTTAAGATTAAGTCTGTAAGGAAGGATTCTGAGTTTCAAGGATATTACTATGTAAGTTGAGGCTCCCTACTTAGAAATCATTATCAAGTACTCCAAAATACCTAAAATATTCCTGAATGTTCACATGTCATAAAGAGAAAATTCTGTAACTGGCCACATGTGACAGGTGGTAGTCACAAAGAAAGTAAACAGCACAAAGTTGCACACAAATACCTTCAAGGTATATGTGAAAGGCATACAAAACATAGATAAATTTCAATGTTTAGATGTGAGTTCTATGTCTGCTACATATTTAAAAATCTTTTTAAAAGTCACCTTTAGAAGATTTCAGACAAGTAATAATCTGTATTATATTGTGATTCATTATAAGTGTATCTGTTCTTCACTTCTTGGCAACACAGCTCTTATTTAGTCTCTTTGTATACTAATCGGGGTTAGAGGACAGTCACAGCACATGAGTGGGTTGCCTAGAAAACCAACACTGTTTTAATTAAAAAGGCTGACACTTTCTAGTTTCCAGAAAAGAAGAGGAAAGGGAACAAGGGATGACTTTATCACCACAATGGCCAATGATGTCACCAGCTGTCATTCCCCAGAGAAGCCTCAGAAAAACTCTTAAGGTCAAAATTAGTAGAATTTCTATGCAGCTCAACGACTACAAGAACCTGGAAGGTCCACTCACTCTGGGCATCCATTCCATGTGGCTGTTCATGTGTATACTTTAAATACCCTTCAGTGACAAACTGGCAAGCCTAAATACAATATTATTCTAGCAAATCAATCAAACTTGAGAAGGGGGGATTAGAAAAGGGCCTTACAACTGAACAACTGAAATCAGAGGTGGAGCTGTGCTTGGCTTCTGTAGTGGAGCTCACTCCTGTAACTTCTGTTATCTGATATAATCTCCAAGCAGTGCTCAAATTGAAGCAAATTATATGATACCAGTAAATGCTCCTTAGAGACCTATGGATTTTAGAGTGTAAGAAGTCCCTGAACATCTAACATCAAGGGTACTCAGTGGTCCAGCAGTATAAAAAATACTTGTTTTCTTCTCATTCTTAAGAAAACGAACAAAATTTACACATTTTCACCTATGAAAAAATAAGAAAGCATGAAAGAATTTAATAAAATATGTTAAATTGGCTTCCTAGGTTCAAATGCTGCAGCATTTCTGCGGTTGTTGCTGTTGAAAAAGGCTTACAGTAAGAGGTGGTACATCAAACAACATGGTGTGGGCTTTATTTCAAGATCTGACTACACCTTCTTGGCATGCCATTTCTGGCAAATCACTCAACCTCCCTGACAGAAATTTCCTCACCTACAAAATGCAAATGATAAAACCCAGATTATTTGAAACAAATGTGTATTAAATACTGAAACAGAGCTAATACAAATTACACAAATTAAATCAGACAAAATTACCAAAGTAGCTGATTTTCATTACAACATATTTTCTAACAATGTTGTTACCATAAACATACTCAACTACAGAAATAGACAGTACAGGAGGGACCCTACCATATGCTGCCTGGTAAAGACAGGACATTGCTAATAGCATCCTAGGTTCCATCAGTTGTTGCCTGCAGATTCTATCTTACCTACCACATCTTGATGGCTACTTAAAAATTTCAAAACTCAAAACAAACAAAAACCAGTAGTGGTAAGCCCACGAATAAGAAAGCAAGAAAATAAAAACAAAATTGACTTACGAACTTACATTCTTTTTTTGTTTTATTTTTGGATAATCTAGGCAATGGACTTTTGTTTATTAGAATAATTTATAAAGCCTGTCTTGTATATTCCCCTCTACTGTCAATTACATGCTTCAGGGATAGAGCTCAAGGAAGATTTTACAGAGAGATGCCTATCCGCTGATTTCCCTGCTGGTATCTGGCACTAAACCACCATCTCAGAATTGCATGCTTCTATCTTCCAAGAAGAGTTAAAAGTGCAGAGCTTATAAGCCATCATTTGCCAAATTTTTCAGGTGGACCCAGGGAGAAGGGTGTCTATATTGTTCTTTCACTATTTGAACTACAAGGGTATATTTTCTAATGCTTACTCAATAACAACTATTAACCAAATAGCAAGAAAATTCCATACAAGAAAGTTTATGTTGTGTTCAGTAAAGGATTCAGTCAACAAACACCTTTTATACCATAACATTTTTGTTCAAAGTAAATGAAGCAGTAAGGAAATTAAAATTGTTTTTCTAGCTTTCTTCGTACTTTAGTACAAAGAATATAGATAAAAGGATTAAGAAGCTAAACAATTTTCTTTTTAATTATTAAAGCATACTTATCAGTCTTTACTAATTTATTATTTATTTAAAAAAATTACTATTTGTTATTCTCTTTACCAAACAGACAAGCACCAAATGAAAACACCTTCCCTTTTCACGTTATTATCAACACTTTTAAAAGCACATCAGGATTGGGAAAGATAGCTCAATGGATAAAGCACTTGCTTTCCAAGGGTAAGGAACAATTTCCATCTCCACAACCCATGTAGAAGTCATGTGCGTATGGGAGCCCTCCATAATTCTAGTGCACAAGAAATGACGCAGAGGATCCCTAGAGCTATTTAGGTAACTATACTAGCTTCTACGAACAAATGAGAGACCATGAACATACAAGGTGCAGAGTTCAAGTGAGAAACCTGACTCAGTAACATAAGGTAGAGAGCAGTTAAAGAAGAAACTGGATGTCAAGCTTTGGCCTCTACATGCATGCAGACGCTCACATGTACCCACATATATGACCACATGCATACATATACATATGTATACCAAATGCACACAAAAGAGCACATGTGAATTACCACAGCACAAAAGATGAGTTAGTTACATGCCACAAAATTAAGATTATGAAAACATTTTGATTATAAAAATCTATATAAACATTCCTCACAAAATTCACATAAGAAAACATCAGTCACACAGAAGCCATTCAGGTTAGCAGGTTTAGCTATAGCATTTTAGCAACACTGAAAATGTATTCTGCAGCTAAAATTATTTTCAGGTATTTTCACTTATTTACTATTGTTTTCTACATATGTACAATATACATACATACACATTTGTATATTTTGTGTATGTATAGCAGACACATTTTATAGATATATGATATATACAACATGTATACATATATAATGGACATAATCTCAAGTGTTTCATATCTCAATAGACAATAGGAGAAAATAGAACATGGGAACTGTTTCTACCAGTAAGGTCAAGAATTAGAAACTATCAGCTGGGCAGTGGTGGCACATGTCTTTAGTCCCAGCACTCAAGAAGGCAGAGACAGAATGATCTCTGTGAGTTAAGAGGCCAGCCTGGTCTACAAAGGTAATCCAGGAGAGCCAAGGCTACACAGATAAACCCTGTCTCGAAAACGAAAGATTCCAATCTAAGCAATCTGAATACTGTTCATTTTTATCATTCTTTTCTGCTGAAGACAATAGTCTCTGCTTGCGTCTAAAATCACAACTCCAATTTCTAAGTCTCATCTGTTGAGTATTGTATGATCAGAGTTTAACTTAATGAAGCCAACCCAAATCAACAATTTAAAAGCAGAGAACAGTATTTTAAGAAACAGTATTTCTTAACTAGTGGATATAAACTAATTTTTTTTGGTGAAGACTAGTGTGTACTTAAGTTGTCAAAACTTCATTCAATGTCCTTAGACAAATTCATTAGTACTGTTTAAAGCTAATACAACCCTAGAGTCACTCATTCATGGGAGCCACAATTTCAGAAGATAACCATATGCCTAATTCTAAATGTTTGTTTAAAATTTTTATTTTAAAAAAATTAAATACAACATCTAAAAATGTTCCAAAGAAAAATTGTATCTTATTTACGTAATAAATACACTATTGAAGATACATCACTTTTCTTCAAACTTCCTAGCTATCCACCTCTTTGTGGTGAACAAAAGGGCTACAGTAGGCTTGTGAGGCTCAGGTGACACAGTCATCAAAACAATACCTTCATGAGTAGTTTTTTTTTCCTATAAATGCCACAAACTGTCCTAACATAAATTGACCCCAGACTTATCATGATAGCTCTTTTTTAAAGTGTATTTAAAAAAGAAATCACCCTTAAGAATAACAGTCTTTAATAAAAAAAAAATTAAATTAAAAAAGTGAAAAAAATATAAACATAAAAAAAGAATAACAGTCTTAAAAGTAATAAAACTCATATGATTTTAAAAAAATCACCCTTTTCACACAGAAATGTTGAAACAATCTACTTCATAATATTCTGGATAAAAGGAACTAGGCAAATAAAATCTTCCTAACAACAATATGTAAAGCAGATAGTTCCACATCAATTAAACTGACAAAGAAATCCCACGTTTCTGTCTTTTCCCTCCTTTCCCCTCTCTCTCAAGCACACACTCACACAATACTAATACTAATAATAAAAATAAAGGAGCAGAAGTGGTAATAGGGGTAAGGGTTAAAAATAGAAAGCAGATTCATAACTAAAGTAAAATGCATAGAAACTGATTTCAGTCAAGAAAAAAATGCTGCTAAAACTAACTGTCCCAACTCATCTGGCCAATCTTATTTAGGGTCTATCAAAATAAGCATTTCAGGAACTAAGCACAGTGTTATTGCTGCAACTTCAGCTATTCAAGAAAGTAAGAGGATAAAAAGGCTGAAGCCAGACAGGGCAACTTATCAAGATATGATCTCAAAAAAATTTTTAAAGGTGTATGGAGGCAGATGTTGCTGCGAATGTGAGACCCCATCTAAAACTTAAAAGATCTGGTGATGATTACCTCTGTAATAGCATACTGGACCAGCATAACCTGAGATCCTGGGCTCCATCACAAAAACAAAATGCCACTGTTTTTCCCCCCAAGTTTCAGCTGCACATTTTTTACATAAAACACAGTAGCCAAATTCTTACTGGCAGTTTCTATGTTATAAGTGTCAAAAGAGGTTATCACACTGGAGTTACAGATATTTCAGTTCTTGAATTAAAATTATAAACAAGGAAATCAAGATAATGTCTTAAAATGGCTCTGAAGTTTCTCACTGTGGGCATCATGTCCAACATCTATGAGATATGGAAACTGATTTCTGAATTGGCTAACTGAGTGTCAACCTGACACAAACTAGAGAGAAAGGCATCTCAGTTGAAGAAATGCCTCCATGAGATCCAGCTCCCTATTGTGGGTGGTGCCATCCCTGGGCTGGTGGTCCTGGGTTCTATAAAAAAGAAGGCTCAGCTAGCCATGGGGAGCAAGCCAGTAAGCAGCACTCCTCCATGGCCTCTGCAGCAGCTCCTGCCTCCAGGTGCCTCCAACTGCCTGCCCTATTTGAGTCCCTACTTGATTTCCTTCATTTGTGAACAGCAATTTGGAAGTGTAAGACAAATAAACCCTTTCCTTTCCAACTGCTTTTTGGTCATAGTGTTTCCTCACAGCAATAAAAACCCTGACTGAGGCAGTTACTAAGATACAAAAATGCAAGGGACTCACTCACAGAAGACATACCCACTATCAAGGACTTACCTTCTTTTTATCCCTCATTGAGCCTTTGCCTCGGACCATTATTTTACATCCTGTTTCTGCTTCAAGTTGTTTAGCTGTAAGTCCTCTAGGTCCAAGGATTCTCCCAACAAAATTAAACTGTGGAGAAAGATAATACAAATTATTCACTTGCTGAAAGTTTTATCAAAGTTATTTGAAAGCATACATACATACTCCATCTCACTTGAAAATGAACCAGGAAGCAAAACCTAGAACTCAATTGCTTGACACATGGATATAAATCATTGTTTTACATGGAATTTCCATATGTATTAATGAGAACTATACAGAACACTCTAGGTAAAGGTATTTTATTGAGTTGTCCATCAACACATAATCTAAGGCAGAATGTATAGTAAGAAATTTACACAACACTGGATATCATGCAAACCATGAATCCTTTCTACAAAATAAAGATTGTAGGAAAGAATACTTAGGAAAGAGTACTGCTTTATATTCATGGCAAGAAAAATCCTGTCTCCAGAGACAACTGTGTAAGTGACAGTTTCACACTGTTGCTACATTAATGCTAAAACGAGGATTCTACTTCTGTGCCAAGTATACAGACATACTTTTTTTTAACTTTTTAAAAGATTTATTAATTTATATGCATTGATGTTTTGCCTGCATGTATGTCTGTGTGTAGGTGCAAGATCCCTTTGAACTGGAGTTACAGACAGCTGTGGGCTGCAGTGTGGGTGCAGGAATTGAACTCAGGTCCTTTAGAAGAGCAGCCAGTACCCTTAACTACTAAGTAATCTCTCCACACCCCCCCCCCCCAAAAAAAAAAAAACCACTTAAGAGTGTCCATACTGAAGCCTTACACTGGCACATTCATTCCACATTAATATACTTTCACTTTCAAGAGTTAGATTAAAAAAAAAAAAAAAAACAACACTTTTTTAAATGACATTTCTTAAACAATTTTATTATGCATCCTTATCTTATTTGCCTTTCTTTTTTCCATTCCTACTTTTAACTTATAATTCTAAAAGTCTAGGCAAAGAGTCTAAAATTTTTATGAAAAAGGTAGTGACAGAGTAAATTGTATAAACAAAACTTTTGTACTCAACAGAAGCTTCTTCAAGTATTCATATTTACACAATTTTAAAAGTTACTAGGAAGAGCATACCTCTACTTACTGCATAAAAACAACTAGTTTGCTGTAAACATTATGTAGCATACTTTTATCATCCTCATATATTTTATATTTACCACATCTGCTGGTAAGCGACCTGTATCATCACTGAAAATGTATTCTGCAGCAAAATTTATTTTCACTTATTTCACTATTGTTTTCTACATAAGTACAATATATATACATACACATTTGTATATTTTGTGTATGTATAGCAGACACATTTTATAGATATATGATATATACAACATGTATACATATATAATGGACATAATCTCAAGTGTTTCATATCTCAATAGACAATAGGAGAAAATAGAACATGGAAACTGTTTCTACCAGTAAGGTTAAGAATTAGAAACTATCAGCCGGGCAGTGGTGGCACATGTCTTTAGTCCCAGCATTCAAGGAGGCAGAGACAGAATGATCTCTGTGAGTTAAGAGGCCAGCCTGGTCTACACAACAAAATTGTCAAACAGTACATTACCCAAAACATACACTTCTCAGAGCATCCCCCATTGCTAAGTTACACATGAGTACAAACAGGTCAGTATTTTTGAGCTTTCTATTCATTAATCTATTCTTGCTACACCATGTTATATTAATTGGTACAACTATATTCAAGAGTATCTTAACTATTCGTGGCCATTTTCCATTCCTGCATATATTTCACTAACTTTTTAGATACTCGTTAAAGAGTGTGTATTGGGATGAATTACTGGAAATTCAAAACCACAAATAATGGCCTAATCTCTTCACTTTTTTTTTTCACTTCTCTCAAGAATGTAAAAACTTTTTTCATTGTGCCTTTATTATTTTTAAGCTATCCCTAAAAACTTAGTTTTCCTATAAGCTTACACACTTTTACAAATTAACTTTTTGTTTCTAATATGTAAATACATAATTAGTTTTCTTTATCAACCTTTACCCAGCAACACTGTTTCTTGATTACTGGTTTTTACAATCCTTCTAGGGAGACTGTTCTAGGGGATGATTATGTAAACTGCCATTGTCACTTGCAAAGCATTTTTTTTTCTTTTCCAATTATTTATTTTTCTTTAGTACTCAAATAGCGCACCTTGAGTTCATAAACAAATGTGCTTCATTGTCAAACTGCTACTGGCTTAAAGAACAAGGTTGATAAAGGTGTACGTAATCTAACCATCTTATATACAGATCACAGAAAATTAAAACATTTTTATATGTTAAACCAACCTAGTATTCCTGAAATTAGTTTCTCAACATTTTGGTGGTTAATTAAAAATAACAACAACAACAACAAAACCCATTCACTGTGCTGGAGCACTGGCTCACCAGTTAGCACTGGCTGTTTTTCCACAAGACCTGGATTCAATTCCCTGCACTCACATGGCAGCTCACAATCGTTTCTAACTTCAGTCCCAGGGAATGCAAAACTGCCTTCTGGTCTTCAGGCACCAGGTATGCATGTGATACAAAGATATAAGTGAATATACATAAAAATAAAAATGAATAAAATTTAAAGATATATACAATACATTCAGGAATATAAATTGTCTAATTTTCTTCTTTCATAATAAGAATCTCAGGTTTGGACATCAAGGTTATTCTTGCCTCCAAACATGTTGGAATGTTTCCAGCTCTCTGGCTGGGCTTCCACAAAACTAGTGCTATTTCTTCTTAAATACCCATTAGAACTCAATGTGATAGACTCAGTTTCATTAATTTTGATATTTTTATACCTTAGCATTGTCAATTTTGTTATGTTGTGGTTGTTAGAAATATGTAAATAAAAAAATGCTAAAAAAAAAAAAAAAGAAATATGTCTAGAGTTCCCTAAATTTTATCTTTAAAGTATTGATCAGTCTACAATTTTAAGGGTTAAAAAAATTTTTTTTTGTTTATGTGCATGAGAGTTTGCTGTATGCACATCTGTGCACTGTATTCAAATCTAGTGCCTAGAAAAGGCCAAAAGAAGATGTTGGGTTACCTGAAACATTATGGATAGTTGTGAACCACTATATGGGTGCTCAGTCTCAAACTCAGGCTCTCCAGAAGAGCAGGAAGCCATCTCTCCAACTCTATGATGAGGATTTTTCATTCCTTATTAGTTATCTATGCTACCAGTCTTCTAAGACATGAACTGTTAATTTTGCCACTGGAGTAGATCCATTCTAAAAACTGCCTACAACTCTCCAACTTCATTAGAATATTTTATTTGCAATTTGTGTACCTTTGTTGACCTCTAGAAACTAGAATAACATTGTGACTTGATTTCAAAAGTACAATGTAATATAAGAAATGCTATAAAGTGTTTATCTTAATTAAGCAGCACCTGGTAGGCCCAAGAGCTGACTGACTGTAGTCACAAGCAGTTGCTCTAATGAATTCAGACACAAAGGTAAAGGTTCAGTAAATGATTCATTGAAATTTTCATTTTTTGGTTGGCTTATTAAGTGATATTTTGGTTCTTTCCTCTTTATATATCCCTCTTTTAATTCATATCTACTCTTAGGTTTTTCTTTCCTCCTTTTCCTCCTGAAAATTTTAATACGCTGGTTTTCTAATCTGAAATGGATACTTACTTATTGCATGCTTCCTTCCCCCTCCCTGTGGTATACATATACATATAGATCCAAGCTGTCTTTAATAAGTATTTTCATTACCATTCAAATCACAGTAAGTTTATAGCTATAAAATATAATTTTTCATTTCAAAGGTGTAAGAATTTCCCAATTATTTTTGTTTGATCTCTAGCTTCCTATGCTCTAGACAAAACAAAACAAACTATACAAATTATCAACTCCGAATATTTGTTCAGACCTGCTTTTCAACACAGGATATAGTCAATCAAAATAAAAAACTGTGTGTGTGCATACACACTCACCATTCATGTACATATGGAGCCAAGACTAAGCATCTTCTATTGTTCTCTACCTTATTTCCTCTGATTGAATCCAAAGCTCAAAGATTCACCTAGGCTGACCAGTCATCAAGCCACCCAAGATCTGACTGTTTCACTCCTTACTGATGCCCCATGAAGCTTTTATGTGGGTGCTAGAGTTTGTCAAACTCAAGTCCTTAGGCTTTAGCTAGCCCTTTACCCACTGAGCCATCTCCGTAATTGTTGCCACAGTCAAGTTTTCATGAATATTAAATAGGTGCTTGAAAATGAGGCAAATTCTACTATGAGTAGGTCTGTCAGTTGTTCTTGTGCTAGAGATCCAGCTCGGGCCTCAGCTACATTAGCAAGCACTTTATAGTTGGGCTATCTCTAAGGTTACCTGTCCATCTACTTTTACTTTGATTTTCTGTCTTTAAAAGTTATTTTATTTGACATGTACAAATGTAAAAATCTTACAAGTACAAATGTAAAACAGGAGGCTTTTTTGTTTTCATTAATAGCTTTCTGCCTTTGATCTTACATTACTATTAACACAGACACAAAATTTGTCTGACTTTCCACAATGTGTACTTCTTGACTATATTACTTTTTATCTTTTTCTTTGTTATTTTAACTAGATTTCTATAAAAAGTATCTAAATGAATTTGCTTTCAAATTATCTATTTTTGTGTTTTAACTGATCCTATTTGCACTACATGGTTTTATCTAATTTCTTACTAATATATGCTTCCTACACACCCCACCTTTCTGTGTTCCTTTTTCTTTTCTGCCCTGCCTCCTTTTCTCATGGCTGGAGGAAATTTGTGAAGCTGCATACCTGCTCACTTGCCTTGAAGTTACATGCTTTAAAAATACACTATAAGTTTTAATCTTTTCAATTCGTAAGTACATCATCAGCCCAACTCCTGTGTGCCCCCCACACTCAAGTCCATGTCTCTTCCTTTAATCTCTCTCTCTCTGCTGGATCCATTTAGTGCTCACAGGTACTTTTCAGGGCTGATCACTTGGTATTAGTTAGGGGGCTCATCCCTGGGAAAGATTGATTCTCCTCTCTCAGGAGGCATTAAATACCTGTGGCTCATCACCTGGGCAGTGTTAACTTTTTAAAGGTTACCTTTTTTCTCAATAGATTCAGAATTAGCATAGTATGTAACAAAAATGTTAGGGGGTGGAGAAAAAGAAGAAAAGAAACATCATAAGAAATCAATCAATACTTGGCTTATGTTCATCTCCAGAAAGTCATTCTTACTAGTTCCTACAAGTTCCTAGTTTCTATTGCAGTCTATAAACTTCCCTACACGCTCCTCTAAAACATCCTGGACAGAGATAGTTACTTCCTTATCCCATCACCCACTTTGTCCAGTTGTGATTTTTTTTTTTTTCAGTGAAACAGGGAATGGCCTTTCAATATCAAAATGAATTCAACAAATCATACATTCAAGACTTGCCAAGATTAAGTAATGAAAGAGATGTGAGTGGTTTAAGAAAGAAAGAAAGTTTCCTTGTTCCAGAGTCTACATACATCCTTCTCAAAAACAACAGTCCTGCCAGCTACTCGTCCACCTAGATCTTTGGCCCAAGCATCCTTTGAAAGTATTACATCCAACCTGCTCCATGGCTACAGAGTGGCTATTCTAGCTATACACAAGTTTACTAAGATTAACACTTTGGTTCTGGTTAAACTGGATATGCATTTTTTTTTATTTCTAAGTTTTTAAAATAAAGTTTTCTTAATTTTTTTAAAAAATTAGCCAGTATATTACATACTGAGACATCTTCCCAGGTCCTATAAAGGCTTTTTAGCATATTGACCAATATTCAAGTTTGGCCCACATCATTTATCAAACCAATTGATAAACCCTACCACTTATCCATTGAAAGGATACACCCTACTCTTCTGGCATATTAAGTATCTTTTGCCACAACTATAGCCATGAGACTATTTTAAAAGGTTAATTCTTACAACTATTACTTTAAAATTGTTTTTAAAGCAGATAAAACAGAAATACTGATTCCATAGGGGATAAATTTTTCATACCCTTAAAAACCATTTACTACTGCACCCATGAACCATCAAATAGTTCAAGTGTGCTAAGTGCATACCACAGGGATTCTAATGCAATTGGAACTGTCAAGGTCATCCTTCTCAAAATGTTGTAAGCAAAGAATGAAAAAAAAATTAATCATAGCAGCTGCTTTGTCTACTGCAACCAATTTCCAGGTTAATGTGCTATGCCTGGCATTAAAACTCGTTCTGTATTGATTTATCATGCCAGATCTGCAGCTTCATGCAATTAAAACAATGTCAAAACGCTTTCAAAGAAGATCATTTCAAACAGCCTGAGCTAAGTGCAACCTGAAAAGCCAACAGAGGGAAAGAAAAAGAAAGAAAAAAAAAGATATTCATTAACCCTACTGTTTAAGTACAGACCTTTGTGCTTCAGCTTACCAATTATACCTCTTCCAAGTGGCATGTTAATTTCTAAAGGTTTAACAATTACATCTAGTGTTGCTCATTTTTCCTCGCTACATTTTAAATACAAATGATAAGAGGTTTTTCAGTGACGAAATGTAAACAATGAAAACTCCAGGAACCTCCTTAAGCAAGTGCAACTAAAAACACAACCCCTTTATGAACCATTATCAAAATAAATGGCTGATTAAAAACTACATTTCCAAAAGCATCTCAAAATCACTTTTAAGAATCACTAAACAGTAATATCTGCTTAAAATTTTGGAATTAAAAAAAATTATAAAAGAAAATGCAAATTTTGGGTTGCTTTTATATATATATATGAAATAATCCTGGAGGCTGGAGAGATGGCTCAGCAATTGAAAACAAATAAAGCAGGGACTGAGTCTAGTTCTTAGCACCAAGGCCTGGCTGCTCAAAACTATCTGTAATTCTAGCAACAAGGAATCAGACATATATAAAAAAAAAATTAATGTTTATAAAAACCTTGCCTGTTTACTATTCTTAACACTGGTATTATCTTAGCAGTGCAGAAAATTAAACTGAGAGCCTCACACATGCTGGGCAAACATTCTACTACTAGGCAATATTCTCAACCCTATGTCTACCGTTTCTATAATTTTAGCTAGACATTTCACAAACCCTTACATTATACCACATAATCAACAGAGTAGGAATGGAATTAAACATACCCAATAAAAAGTATGCATGTACTTGTTGCAGAAAACAAAACATGGTCACCTCTAATCTAAGCAGCAATAAAATTTATCTTGGGTAAATATTTACCAAGGCTAATTATTTGAGCCAAAAATACCTAAATAAATATATCAAGATGTCTTTTTTTATGCATGAGAGGGGGAGTGAGTTTGTCTTATCTCATTTACAGATTCATATTAATTCTGGCAAAATAACCAAGGTATTCTGGATAAAAGATTACTTTACCCTACATGTAGGAACCATTTAACCAACCATTCATATATTAGGCATTTCTAAACATGACCCATAACTTACAAGTCTTATGTAAATAAAAGACTTCCCACAAAACTATTCCAGTAAAGGCACTAACACCAACTCCTACTACAAAGAAAAATTGCTATTTTTTTTTTCCCTTTAGACAGCTTTCTCTTCATAACCCTGCCCGTCCTGGAACTCACTCAGTAGACCAGGCTGACCTGGAAATAAAAAATCTACCTGCCTCTGCCTTAATCTAAATGCTTAGATTAAGGGTGTGTACCACCACGCCCAGCCTGACAACAAAATCTTAAATAGGCATATGAATTAAGACATTCTAAATTAATGCAAATCTTTACTCAATAAGGTACTGAAACCAATCAAAATTTTCACTCAAAACAGACTCAGGTAAACCACATGGATTATATTTCTAGAAGCAAAATGTCAGTTAGAAAACAAAGTTGAGTGTGAAAGGTTTTATGCCACAAGCAGATGACAGTATCTAAGATAGTATGTGTTAAAAAGCGTACACACAAAGCCTTGTAAACCTCTTAAGCTTTATTTTCGCTATTGCTCCTTTATTCAAACCTCTAAATACCTTATTAATCTGTTGAAAGTATTAGATACTTCTAAGTTTTCGTCTGGTCATCCGTTCCTTCATTCCTACCCAAAACTCAGACTCTTCTCTCCATTCATCCCACAACAAATAAACACGTTTCTTTCTGTGACTTCCTTGGAGGCTTCCTGAACCTTAAAGAAAGGTGCTTTCTTCTCAATAATTTTGCAAGTTCCTCTTACAACCCTTATCACAGTGGCTAATGATGACCTTGCAGGTCATTCCTGAAGTTAGACACCATTATTAGGTTTCTGAAACCCACCATGCTTTACACGATATAATGCAAACTGTAGATAGATAGATAGATAGATAGATAGATAGATAGATAGATAGATAGACAGACAGACATTGACCAACCATGAAGACAATAAACAGGGAGACCAACCATGCTTTACACAATATAATGCAACTTAGAAATGAACAAAAAGGACTTTTAGACAATTAAAACAATAAACAGGAAGTGTCCCTAACTTAAAAACACAAAATAGAAATTTGAAAACAATCCAAAATGTTTTTAAGCATAATAAGCCATTCAAAAAAAAAAAAATCTTTTGCATTTCACAGCATTTTGGATTAGATAAAGCTAACCCAGTCAAATCCATATAAATATTCAAAAATACCCAAAAAAGCTGAAATCTGAGAAAAGAAAAATTGATATATGCTGCCAACAAAGAATGAAGCTGACTTTGTCTATTTCAAAAAAAAATTGTGAGTTTTTAATTTAAAAAAAAAAAATGGAGATCACCTGGAAACAGTGGATGCCAAAGGTATAAACACAAGAAAGCAAAGGGCAGAGAAATGAGTAAAAGATGATTAAGATTAGTCATCAGGGAAATGCAAATCAAAACAACCTGGAGATTTCACCTTACACTCATCACAATGGCTAAGGTCAAAAACTCAAGTGACAACACATGCTGAAGAGGTTGTGGAGAAAGTTGAACCCTTCTCCACTGCTGGTAGGAATGTAAACTTGTGCAACCACTCTGGAAATCAATCTGGCGCTTTCTCAGACAATTAGGAATAGCACTTCTTCAAGATCCAGCTATACCACTCCAAGGCATATATCCAAAAGATGCTCAAGTACACAATAAGGACATTTGTTCAACCATGTTTGAAGCAGCTTTATTTGTAATAGCCAGGAGCTGGAAACAACCCAGATGACCCTCAACTGAGGAATGGATAACAGAAATAGTGGTATATCTACACAATGGAATATTACTCAGCAATAAAAAACAAGGAATCATGAAATTTGCAGGTAAATGGTGGGAACTGGAAAAGATCATCTTGAGTGAGGTATCCGAGAAGCAGAATGAAACAGAGGGTATATACTCACTCATAAGTGGATATTAGACATGGAATATAGGATAAATCTACTAAAATCTGTACACCTAAAGAAACTAATCAAGAAGGAAGACTAAAAGGCTCAATCCCCATTCAGAAAAGCAAAGAGGATGGACGTCAGAAGGAGGAGAAAATAGGGAACAGGACAGGAGCCTGACACAGGAGCCTCTGAAAGGCTCTCCCCTGCAGACTATCAAAGCAGATCCTGAGACTTATGGCTAACCTTTGGGCAGAGTACAGGGAATCTTATGAAAGAAGTGGGAAATAGTAAGAGCTGGAGAGGACAGGAACTCCACAAGAAGAGCAACAGAACCAAAATATCTGGGCACAGGGGTCTTTTCTGAGACTGATACTCCAACCAAGAACCTTTCATGGAGATAACCTAGAACCCCTGCACAGATGTAGCCCATGGCAGTTCAGTATCTAAGTGGGTTCCATAGTAATGGGAACAGGGACTGTCTCTTACATGAACTCAGTGGATGGCTCTTTGATCACCTCCCCCTGAGAGGGGAGCAGCCTTACCAGGCCACAAAGGAAGACAATGCAGGCACTCCTGATGAGACCTGATAGACTAGGACCAGAAGGAAGGAGAGGAAGACCTCTCCTATCAGTGGACTTGAAGAGGGGCATGTGTGGAGAAAAGGAAGATAGGGTGGACTTGGGAGGGGAGGTGGGAGGGAGCTACAGCAGGGATACAAAGTGAATAAAGTGTAATTAATAAAAATTAAAATAAAAAAATATTTTAAAAAAGTTACTTATCAAAGGTTTAAGTCACTGACAAACCTTTTACTAGCCAAAAAAAGACCTCAAACAACAAACCTCCAAAGGAGACAGCTGAGGCAAGAAACAATCAGAAGAAATTAAAAGACTACTATGATCAATCTTACCAAAAAATTGAACAAATATCTAAACTCCTAAGAAGCATAGGATTTAGCAAACCGACTCAGACAGTAATCTAACTATGACAAAGATTACAAAGCAATTCAAACTTTCCCATTAAAGGAAAGCCTAATGAACAGATAAAGCTACAAATATTTAAAGAATTAAACCAATCTGTTCCTAACTCTCCTATGAAACTGAACAAAATGCACACTTTTCAAGTTCTTCCTTCAAGGACATTACCCAATACCAAAGCTAGATAAGAATACTAAGAACGCAAAAAGTTGCAAGCCAATATCCTTGATGAAGAAAAATGCAAGAACTTTAAGCAAAATCACACTAAATTCTCTATTTGAAGCTTGCTCTTCTAGGATTAGGGACAATTCAAAGTTTCCCATTCTCATTGTTTCTATTCAACACAGCAATTAAAGTCCTAGTCAGAGTAATTAGTCCAAGGAAATGAAATTTAACGTTATCTAATGGTGTGTATGTGTGTGTTTGCATGTGTGTATGTTGAAAGGTCCCTTTTGCAAAAGACACGATCTTCTACCTATTGAAAACCTTAAAAGATTTCATTAAAAAAAAAAAAAAAAAAAACCACTTAGGAAAAAATTCAGTAAAGTTGCAAGATATAAAACATTTAAAAAATTAGTTTTGGGGCTTGAGAGGTGGTGGCTCAGTGGTCAAGAGTACTGGCTCCTCTTCCAGAAGACTTGGCGGGGGGGGGGGGGGGGGTAATTCCTAGCCCCCATGTGGCAGCCCCCAGCTGTCTGTAACTACATGAAATAAAAATAAGTATATTGTGGGTTAAGAGCACTGTCTACTCTTCCAGAGGTCCTGAGTTCAATTCCCAGCAACCAAATGGTGGCTTACAACCATCTATAATGTGATTTAATGCCCTCTTCTGTCATGCAGGTGTACATATTGAAGAACACTCATATACAATAGACAGACAGACAGACAGACAGACAGACAGACAGACAGATAGATAGATAGATAGATAAAAATAAATAAATAACTTAGAAAAAGTTCTCACTGCCCTATAAGCTTTGAGGCAAGGGGAAAAAAATTTGTGTCTATTAGCATAAAGTAGCCAAAAGAAAAATGAAAGGCTATAGAGATTGTTCGGTGCTTAGGGGCATTTTCAGAGGTCCCGTGTTCAATTCCAGCATACACATGTCACCTGTAACACCAGTTCCAGGGGAATCTGACACTTTCTTCTTACTCTTCCAGCACCAGGCAGGATGTGGTGCAAATGTATTTAGGCAAAACACTCACACACATGGCATTAAATTAAAAGCACACACAAAAAGAGCAAGAAAGCAATTCTACTTATAATAACATCAAAAACAATGCTATCACATTGAACTCACACTGGTGAGTTCAAATAATTAGAATTGGTAAAATCTGTCCATTTTAGAAGACATTTGATATCAACCTCTGCACTCCACATGTATGTGCACAAAATGAACACCTTCCCCAGCACAAATCACACATGCTGGTACTGGACATGATTTTTAGATATAATATTAAAAAAAAGCAGGCAAATAAAAGCAAAACCAAATGGAATTATTAATAAGAAAATAAAGTTTATGCACAGGAAAGGAATCAGTAAGCAAAATGAAATGGCAAACCATAGATTGAGAAAAAACCTGTAAGCCATCTATATATAAAAAATTAATATCCAGAACAGTGTATTCAGAATATAATACATAACAAAGCAATCTAACAAAATCCTAATTCAAAATAAACATGCAAAGATCTTAAATATAGTCTCTTCTACAGAAGACAGCAATGTCTTGTTCAACAGGCACAAGAAAAGATCACTTACATCACTAGCCAGCATACCAGATACCATCTCATACAAACCTGGAATGACTTCTATAGATGATATGTTAGCAAAGATGTGGACCTGTTCTCTACAGATGGGGACATACATAAGTGCAATCATAACCAGCTACACTATCCCAGGGAATCCAATGTCCTCTCTGGCCTACAGAAGTATTACATGCATGTGGTATACAAACATGCATGCAATCAAAACACCCTTATATATAAAATAAATTTAAAAAAAAGTTTTTAATTGATGAATGAATTCTCAATTGAGACTGGAACAGGAATTCCAACAATTTATGAAATGGCCCAAAATATTTCTACCATTTTATACTATGTATTTATACAAAGCAGCATTCTCAGCATTGATGATTATACAATTAAAATATTAACCAGCCCTGAAAAACATAAAAGATGTTCTACATCCTGCAAAATAAAGTATTGAGAAAAGATTTAATTCCTGTTGTGTACATACTTATGTACGAATGCACATACACATACACATTCATTAAGAGGCCAGAGATTATCTTTGGACGGCTTCAAGAATCTGAAAGCTAGGTTCTCCAGAGATGAGATCCACAAAATCCTGCCACTGAGGTTCTCCTCCAAGGCTCATGGGTTCCCATTTTACATAATTTTCTGCAACGCCCTATAATTATCTAACAAAGCCTTATGGCAATATTATTCTGAATTGTTTGTATATTTGCAACCAAAACTACTTATGAAAATAGAATAAATGTGCAAACTAAAGAAAACTTTACTAAAAAAATCCAAATTGTGAAATACCAAAACTCCACCCATTAACTCAATTTAAGACATTTATACTCCATCTACAAACTAATCTATGAATAATTAACAAGTCTGAAAATCATTTTTAACATTAAAGACATTCTTGATTTCATTTGTTTCTAATAAGTATTCTCAAATGTAACGGCTATGATTTTTCCTTTATATACTGGTATTACAGGGTGACTAACCACATTATAACAGTGAATTAACAAAGGTTACTGTTTTATGTACAATATACTCTGTTGGTTCTTTATCTTCCTAATGCTATGACTGTTTAATACAGTTCCTCATGTTATGGTGACCCCAGGCCATAAAATAACTTTTGTTGCTATATCATAAATATGAATTGTAATATATTGTTATGAATTGTAATATAAGTATCCCATATGCAGGGTATCTGATATGTGGCCACTGTGAAAGGGTCATTTGGGACTCCCAGCCCTGAAAAGGGGTCGTGAACTACAAGTTGAGAACCACTATGATAGGGACAAAGAAAAATAAAAACACTAGATAACAGTATTGCAGAAGTGAAGTGTGGGAGGTGGGAATTGGAGGAGGGTTAGAGATAGACAAAAACAGGTGGCTTTTAGGAAAACTGGTCAAGGAAAGCCTTTGTAAAGTGATATTTAAACTCAACCACACTTAAGGGAAAGAAGCAGCCAGTCACAGTGAACAGTGGATTTAAAGATCTTGGAGCTGGGAATAGATATGACTTATTCTCAAAGCCAAAGAAAGGCCAATATGAGTACACTGGAGAGAAGTGAGAAAATCATTTAAGACGAGGGCAGAGAAATAGAATCAATTTTATCACATAGGGTTTTGTAACAAAAGGTAGAGCCTGGGGGTACTACAAAATCAGCTAGTATAGAAGGAGACTAACTCCAACAAAATACTAGAGACTGGTTGAGTAACTGACTAAGACTGGAGGACAGAAGGAATCAAATTAGAAAGAGTCCTTCTCACAGAAACTTTAGAGCTGGAAGCCACCATAAAGCCCAGCACTCTCATTTACATAAAGAATGACATGGTTCAAGCTGTGGATTCTCTGTGGTCAAATTGAAGACTACCAGAGCTGAACTTGATTTTTAACATTCAGGACAAAAGTCTTTCCACAATTCTTGACCTCATTCTCAAATCCCAAAGTCTTCACTATAAGTATTTAACAAAGTAGCATAACTAAAGTCAAATGGAAATATATTTTAAAGAAAAAATAATTGGCCACACAAAATTATTCCCATTTCCAATTTCATACACAATTATTTTAAAGCAGCTGATAATATTTACACATTTACTACAAAAGCTATCTCTTCACATATTATGTGAAGCAGAAAACATGAACATAACAACAAAATATACTTACATCTGGGTATTCTTTTACAGGCACATAAAGTTTCTCTTGTAACTGAACAATAGGTCCCACAGCATCAGGCAATTCTGCACTCCTTTTTTCTGTACTGCCATTTAATGTGTCATTGTACATGTCTTTCCGTACTCTGCTAATTTCTGTTAAAAGTAAAAGATTTAAATGTGTTAGACAAAAAGTATTCTTGCTAATCCAGGAAAGGGAGGGGGTGCTTCACTGATCAAGTGTTAACACTCCAGTGAGCAGCTGTTGACCTATCCTGTCATTATCTAACAAGATGACAGCCCTCATTTCCACCATAAATCAAATTTATACCAACCAAATTATGCATCTTATTAAAACTAACCTTAAATCAGAGACTCTCAGCGATAATCCTATATTTAGTTTACCTAAAATTTTCATGTTTAAAAATGAAGCCAGTCATTTTAAATGATAGCTTTGGTTATGTAATTGTCATAAGAATACTTATGTATCAAAGAACAAAATATACCAAAAGCTCAGAATAATCTGTCTCGGTAAGATTTAAACTGGACACCACTTTGTTGGATAATTTTGATATCTTTAACACACTCAAGATGTTCAACAGACAAAACATAGCAAGTTTGGCCAAAGTCTATGTATGGAGTACAAATTCAGCAGTTAAAACTATGAAAAGGAAAAGGTAGACTGACATAACTCAACCGTAAGTAAAACAACATTCCAGGGAAGAGGACCAGTACCTACTGAACAACACAGCAGGAGATACAAAGAACTAGAGAAGACAGGCGCAGCTGCACACTCCTGTAATCCCAGCACTCAGGAAGGCAGAGGCACCCGGATCTCTTGTGAGTTTGAGGACAGCCTGGTCTATAAAACAGTCCCAAACAGCTAAGGTTACACAGAGAAACCCTATCATGGGGGTGGGGAAAGAACTAGACAAGTCAAGCCAAAGTGATCAGCTACTATGAAACAAATAGTAAGTACAAGGTTGATGCCTTACACTAGATCACTAAGATTAAGACTGATGAAAGGAGTTTCAAGAGGAAAACGGTAACAGAAAACAAACCACAGTTGGTTAACAGATAAAATATAGATTAAAAAAATAAGGAAAGACAACTAACATCAATGACCTTAACTCTCCACCCCCAAAAAATCTGTATTATAATTCTCAGGTATAAAAGTATTTTTGAAAACAAGAAAATTATATTTTAATGAATCAAATCCTGTAAATAAAGCAATTCTTCCATAAACTATTTAATGGGCTTCAGCTATATATCAACAGACATACTATCATTAAAATAAGGTATTCCACTATTAAGGCTGGCTAGACACTTAACTTTCTCTCCATTCTATACAGTAATAGCTCCTTAAGAAAAAGGAAGAGATCCTAAAGATGCTCAAGTATACAGCAAGGGCATTTGCTCAACCACGTTCCTAGCAGCTTTATATGTAATAACCAGAAGTTGGAAATAACAGAGATGACCCTCAGTTGAGGAATGGATACAGAAATTGTGGTGTATCTATACAATGGAATACTACTCAGCAAATAAAAACAAGGAAATCATGAAATCTGTAGGCAAATAGTGGGATCTAGAAAAGATCATCCAGAGTGAGGTATCCCAGAAGCAGAAAGACACACATGGTATATACTGGCTTAGTAGATATTAGACATATAATACAGGATAATCATACTAAAATCTGTACACCTAAGGAAGCTAAGCAAGGAGGAGGACCCTGGGTAAGACACTCAATCTCCCTTAAGAAAGGCAAACAGGATAGGCATCCGAAGAGGGAGAAAGCAGGGAGCCTACTACAGAGGGCCTCTGAAAGACTCTACCCTGCAGGGTATCAAAACATATGCTGAGACTCATAGCCAAACTTTGGGCAGAGTGCAGGGAATCTTATGAAAGAAGGGGAGACAGAAAGATCTACAGGGGACAGGAGCTCCACAAGGAGAGCAACAGAATCAAAATATCTGGGCACAGGGGTCTTTTCTGAGACTGATACTCCAACCAAGGACCATTCATGGAGATAACCTAGAACCCCTGCACAGATGTAGCCCATGGCAGCTCAGTGTCCAAGAGTGTTGCTCAGTAATAGGAACAGGGACTGTCTCTGACATGGACTCATGGGCTGGCTCTTTGATCACCTCCTGAGGGGGGAGCGGCCTTACCAGTCAACAGAGGAAGACCATGAAGCCAGTCCTGAGGAGACCTGATAGCCTAGGGTCAGCTGGAAGGGGAGGAGGACCTCCCCTATCATTGGACTGGGGGAGGGGCATAGGAGAAGAGGAAGGGAGGATGAGATTGGGAGAGGATGGGGGAGGATGGGATACAAAGTGAATAAACTGTAATTAATAAAAAGAAAAGGAAAGAAAAAGGAGGAGTAGGAGAAGACAAGGAACAGGACAGGAGCCTTCCACAGGGGGCCTCTGAAAGACTCTAGCCATCAGGGTATTGAAGCAGATGCCAAGACTCATAGCCAAACTTTGGGCAGAGAGCAAGAAATCTTATGGAAGAAGGGAAAGATAAAAAGACCTGAAGGGGACAGGAACTCCACAAAGAGACCAACAGAGCCAAAAGATCTGAGCTCAAGGGTCCTGCAGAGACTTACAAATCAACTAAGAACTATGTATGGAGAGGACCTAAACCACCTGTTCAGATGTAGCCCATGGGCAGCTCAGTCTCCATATGGGCTCCCTAGTAAGGGGACCAGGGGCTGTCCTGACATGAATTCAGTGGTCGGGCTCTTTGATCACCTCCCCCTTGCAAGGTGGCCTAACTAGGCCACAGAGAAAGAGGATACAGATGAGACCTGATAGGCTAGGGTCAGATAGTAGTGGAGGAGAACCTCCCCTATCAGTGGACTAGGAGAAGAACTGGGGGGCGGGGGGGGGCACGGGAGGGTAGAACCGGTAGATGAGGGAGGGGGCCTACAGCTGGGATACAAAGTGAACAAATTTTAATAAATAATAATAAAAAGTTTTTAAAAAGAAAAAGGAAGAAAAACACTTTCACTCCAGTAAATATAACTTATATATTCCAAATGTACAATTTAAAAGTATTCATATTAATAAACTGTCAAATACGAATGCACTATAACTTTCTTTACTTAGTTTTTTCAGTAAGTTTTTTCACAAGAGAAAGGTATAATCCAAGTGTTCTTAATTCGTTATAAAATCTTAACTCAAAGAATTGCACATTTTTTTTCTTTTGATGATTAGCAAATAGAATCAAAGAGTGTATTAGAATAGACTAAAAGATTAAACCATCTTACCAGCCCCTCTAAAAGTTACCTTTATACTTCTAACATTTAATTAAAATTATACATACATACATGTTTTAGTTCATGTCTCTAGATAAAAGTATTTTTTACTACTAGTTATCGTTTAAATTTCTTCACAATCTAGGCAATTCTTGTGATGAATAAGCATACCACCAGAATAAAAATCTACTCATTGTTTTTAAACAACTTTTAAAAATGCTAAACACAAGCTTGGCGTGATGGCACTCTCTTTTAGTCCCAACACTCAGGAAGATGGAGGCAGGCAGACTGCTGTGAGTTTGAGGCCAACCCTGTCTACAAATCGAGTTTAGGACAGCCAAGGCTACAGAGAAACCCTGTCTCGAAGAAGTGGGGAAAAAAATACACACAAGTGGCAAAAAACATACACATGGCTGGGCAGCACATGCCTTTAGCACTCAAGAGGCAGGGGCAGGTGGATCTGAGTTCAAGGCCAGCCTGGTTTACAGACTATGTTTCAGTACAGCCATGGAGGGATACACAGAGAAACTGTTTCAAAAACAAACACTATTATGTGCTAGCAAGATGGCTCATCAGTTAAGAGCTGTACTGTATGTTCTTCCTATGGACCCAGGTCAATTCCCAGCACCAACATAGCCGCTCACAACTCTGTATAACTCCAGTTCAAGAGGACCCAACATCCTCACACAGATATACATGTAGAAAAAAACCCCAATGTATGTAAAAGTAATAATAAATGAATTAAAAAAAACATACAGAGGTTCTCAACCTGTGGTCACAGGACCCTTTGGGAGTCATATCAGATATTTTGATATCATACATTTACATTATGATTCATAACAGTAACAAAATTACAGCTATAAAGTAGCAACAATATAATTTTATAGTGTGTAGGGGGAAACACCACGTATGAAGAACTATGGTAAAGGATCATTAGGGCTAGAGATGGACTCAGGTTCAATTTCCAGTACCCTTACAGAGGCTCACAACTGTAACTAACCTGATCCTCTTTTCTGAGCTCCAAGCACACACATGGTATAATAACACAAATTCAGGTAAAACACCCATACATACAAAATATTCTCATTTTCTCTCTGTCTCTCTCTCTTGCTCAGTGGTTAAGAGCATATACTCTTCTTACAGAGGACCTTGAGTTGGGTTCCCAGCACATTCTTCAGGCATCTAACAACCCAAAGTAGCTCCAGCTCCAGAGGAATTAAACACCTCTGGTATCCAGGCACACCTGTCCTCAAGTGTACATACTAACAAATACACACACTCATAAAATTAAAAATAAATCTAAAAAATTAAAATACTAATTAACTAATAAAATTTGCATATAATAGAGGTGCGAAAGCTGTAAGATTGACATGCTAAAAAGAACAAAAAAGCACCAAAACACAGTGGAGGGCGAGAAGATGTAGGTCAGCACCAATACAAAGTGAAAAGCTAGAGATGTGGTAGAATGGCAGAGTGCTTACACAACATGTGCAAGACCCTGGATTCAATCTCAGGAGAGGGGAATTTGCAACTGCAAGAATAGGTCAGTATTTGAAATTTTATTATTTTAAAATAATACTGAATTAATTCTTTGAGAATTTTACACAACTCATTTTAATCATATTCACACACCCATACACACACCACCTAACTCCTCCCAGATTCAACCTCTCTACCTTCACCTCCCTATCCACCCAAACTCTAGGTTTTGTGCCCCCCCTTTTTGTTTTTAACACATCAGTACAATGTGTTACCCAACAACTACTTGGGAGTGGGACCTGCCCTGGTGCTGAGTGCACCATTAAAGAAAACTGGCTCCCCCTCGTCTAGAAGCCAACAAACACCAATAGCTCCTTAACTTGTGTTAGAATGTGGCTGCCACGGTTTCCCTTCTATTCTGGATCTGTCTGGCTTAACCTGTCACAACTGCTCTCAATTCCTCTACTCAAGGGCTCTGGTGTGCCCAAAACACTGTTTCCCTGAAGTTATCTACCACATCTGGCACTTAAAAATCTTTCCACAATCTCTTTATGGATGAACCCTGAGCCCTGGGGTGATAAGCATACCCCGTTTCAGGAAGACCACTCCACGGTCTTTTATTCTCTGTATAGTGACCAGTTGAGGGATTCTGAATTGTTAACTGCATCTGCAAAATAACTTCTCTGAAGACAGTTTCAAGTTTGACTGATCTCGCTCAAAATAATCTATTTACAACAGAAACTGCCATAATGAAATAGATCAAGTTAAGAAAAATTAGGACTTTTCCAGGCTAAAAAGAAATTCAGACAAAAAGAACCAACTGTAAATGATTACAAAATTTCAGTTAAGACGACATTAAAATATTCATGTAAATAAAACAACTTTATACAGACTATCAACCAATTAGGTAATATACCTTGTATTTCTATATATACACTTTGATAAATAACTAAAAGTCCTATGAGTTCCCGTTAGCTACTGTGTTTCTGGCTCCTAGAGCACTGCCTGGATCATATCAGGTCTTCAATAAGGACTTGGTGGGTTGAGTGTATTGGTGAGAAAATTAAGAGAACAGGGTAGGTCCTAAATTAAAGCTACATAAGCCATGGCTCTAACCTTCAAAATAACTTAAGTCTAATAATGTTTACACCCGAGTTTCCAGGCTTAAAGGTTTATAACTCTAATAACAGAATACAAATTATGTACAAGATAGAGCAAAAAATAACTAAAACACACTTGTAGTCCTCCAGATTACAAATTCATCCCTGAACCGAAGCAAGTGAACACTGCCTTTCTATCCAGAAAAGCATCAGCGATTTGGAATATAATACTTGTAATGTTCCAGTTGGAACAAATACTGATTGCAGTTTAATAGTAAGTGACTCTTTGTGATTTGGGCTAAGTCTTTTATTTTGTCCTGGTGCCTCCTGTAATCACAACTCACTTTACTGAATGGCTCAATTGAATCCAAATCTTTAGAATTCCTCTTTCTTTTTTTTTTTCCCCCTCAAATGGCCATGCTCAAAACTTTTCATTCCCTCAGTTCTAACAATCAGAGATTCTCCTGACGCTATCCTAACAAGTTGGTGTGATCACATCCAGATCATCACAGAAATATGCAATCGACTTGGGGGGGGGTGTTCTAGTCCTCATGGTGGGCTCACCAATATGTTCCTTTATAAAGTACATAAAGTACTCATAACAACTGCATGTATTCTCTGTCAGATAATAATAATGCTAAAATGCTCCACATACACCCACATGACTTTCACGCTACAGCAATGGTTCAGAAGGACCAAACTTCAAACTATTAGTATTTAAAACTTCCACGACAATAACTCCTAAACTGGGCATCAGTATTCCAACTAAATATTCCCATGATCAAGAAAGACAGTTTCTTTAAAATAGCTCTGAAGTTCTATGCATTAAATTTGTTTTTCTGAGTTAAAACTCCCATTCCTAAAACATCAGCCATTTGGTGCCACTTAGGAGCCTCATAAATACTCAATAAAAGTTCTGTGGTATCTGTAAACTACCCAACATGTTTTTATGCCCTCCCATGTATTTAGATACAACCCAATTAATTAAAGTTTCTTTTAAAACCCACAGGGCATTCCATAACAAAAGATGTTAGTACGAAGACTAAAGTTGTCTACTTCTTGCAGTAAAGAGCACTAATTCCTTAGCAAGCTTAACATGCTGTGTGGTCATACTACTGGTGGAGCTGAGGCAAGTTTCTACCACTATCTCTCTCCACAACTGTTCATTTAGATAACAGCAAACAATTTACAGTTTTTGTTGTTAATTTTCTACTATATATACCTATTCGGAATGATGTTGATCTGCTGACACTCTTTACCACTGACTCATTTCTGAGTCAAGAGGACTGCAATTCATGAATCACACATTTTGCTCTCTTGGACATCAAAAAACAAGCATGCCTTACAAACTAATTACCTGAAAAAAAAATCTCAACATATGATATATATTCTCTGATGTTGGTATGGTTCGGGGTGCAATTTTTACACTGTCTCACTCACTAACATACCCAGGCTGTCGTCCATCCAACTCACAATGCTCCAACTTCAGCCTGAATGCTAGGATTACAGATATACTCTACCACACATAACTCCACCATCCTCTAGGCCCACCAGATTAAAGGGAATCTAGAGTTTGTACCATTAAATTCAGAAATAAAAACTTTTACCTTCATAGCATTTGGACTTTCTCCGATTTTACGTTTCCTCAAGCAGACAGTCAGTGATCATGCTTTTTTTTATTTTTTCTTCAAAATTCTGTATTAACAAAACTATTGGTATGATCTAGTTATACCATCTGCAGTTATCTTCCATTTCTTTCCTTTAGTTATCTTCACTTTTCTCTCTCTCTTTCTAACTAAGCTCAACTGTCAGGTGGTTCTGCTCCTAACAGAAATTACCAAGGAAGCAGGACTATTCGTTTTCCACTTGCTGTCCTGTGTCATCTACACTATTATTTGTCTCCTCCCCTTAGTGTACCTGATTAGGTTTGTTATTCCCCTGATGTTTCATGCTTCCGTTTACTATTTTCCTCTGGCATTTTCTTTCAAATCACTTTTACTGTATTGGTATATGCCATACATGACCATACTAACTACAAGATTAGCTGCTTTGCATTGTATTAGAGTATCAGTATCAAGGACAACATAAGAAAACATCAGGATAGGGAAAAAAAAAAAAAAGAGCTGAACAATTTTAAACTAAAAAATTTAGTGATAATGTATAAATTCAATAATGCAATACTAGAAGACTTGATAAAAAATAAAACAGCTCTATTTAACTTTGTGATTTAGACTTTTCAACAAATTGAAATCAGTAAATTATGAAAAATTACTTACTAGGTGTTAATAGTTAACAAAGTACCTAGTATATTACTTATTGGCTGTTAATAGTTAATAAAGCAATTAATAGTACACAAGCAATACAGAAAAACAAAATGCATTAAAGTTTCGGGACTTAAAATAATACCATTTTATTAAAATTTATAAAATACTGAGTATTTTTTTCAAATAAAGCATATCTTTCACACTCTACATTATGGTAATTGATTCCAATTGCTCAATTGGCCATACATTTTTTTTTTTCTGGGCAGATATCTGCTTTTTCTTTATGTATCACATTTAAATCTATCAAGGCACACCTTAGCATAATATAAGACACATAGAAATATAGAAAGGCCATGAAGAGGTTACACTTTATTTGATCATGACCATCTCGGTTTTTAAATTAACAATTTCATTGATTTGAACAAATTAAGAGCAATCTTTATACACACATTCTTTAATTATGCATAGGCTTAATAAGGAATGTTAACGTAAAAGTTTTCACTTTCAACACTAGTTTAAGTGGATTCTATTATTTGCTATTTGCAATTCGCCTTTTGATGGAAATTAGAACATTAATGTGAACAGAAAAGTAAGGGTTTAGTATCTAAGATCTTATCAAATGAGTTTTTCTTAACATGATACTTAATAAATCTTAGAACAATATTAGAAATCAATTTTTATATGAAAAATACCTGTCCTTCCAAAAGAAACAGCTATTATGCAGTCAGATGTACTGAGCTCTTTCCTATGCTGTCCTCAAAAGAAAAAGAAAAAAAAATAACTAAAACCCAACTTATAATTTACCATGTACAAAGTTTAAAGTTTATTTTGAGCAGAGAAAATCCATACAACATATTACTTCACTGTCCTTATTTTAAAAAGCCACATCCACAAGCTGGAACAAATAAATTTAAGAACAAGTTACTACAGAATAGGTTACTACTTAGTGAGATGTCTTCCTTGCTCTAAATATATCAAATCTTGTTTAAATTAGAGGCATTTGCTTTTAAACTAGAAAAAAAAAAAAATCCAAGCCATTGGTAATCCCAATGGGCTTTATTTGGGGAGTTAAACTGTATTTTATACCTCAACATTAAACCTAAACTTCTTTCTAAAGAAAAACTACATTAAATATGGAGTTGAGTGGAAAGCATGAAAACTGACAATATACAATGAACACATAGTACTGCTCATGAGACACTAGAATTAGAATATTGTAACACTGTTAAGTTTACTGAAAATAATTTAGAGCCAAATCAGCTTTCTTCAAAATTCCACAAAACAATACTAAAATTCATGTGAAACACACACATATCCCTCAAATAAGTCAAAGTAATCCAAGTATCAGCGCCTAGTTTTTACTAGACACACAGCAACAAAAACTGCATGGCAATGACATAAAACCAGACAGCAGAATCCAGAAATAAGCCAACACTGTTAGAGGCAATGATTTTAAACAACGGTACCAAAAAGATAAATTAGAAAAGGTATTCTGAACAAAAAGTATGGGAAAACTGGATATCCACAGGTAGAATAATGAAATTAGATCCCTATCTTTCATCCTGTATGTAGAACTCAATTAAAAATGGATCAAAGACCTTAATGTAAGATTGGAAACTCTTAAATGCTACAGGGAAAACACTTCAAGGTACAGGAATAGACAAGAATGTTCTGAAAAGGACTGTAACAGCCCAGGAAATAACAAGAATTAACAAATGGGATTGTATAATGTTAAAAAGCATCGTAACAGCTAAGAAAAAAAAAAAAAAATAGCAGCCTACAAAATGAGAAAAAGGCTTTGTCAACTATATACAGCTGATAAATTAATAACTAATCCACAAATAAAAAAAATTGATCAAAAGAATAAGTTATTCAAAACTTGAACACAAATGGAATCTCAAGAGTAGAAATGGCCAATAAATATATGTAAAACTGTTTAACATCCTTTACCACAAGGGAAACTAAAAACTAAATTAAGATTCCATCTCCTTCCAGTCAGACTGGTTACCATCAAGAAACAAGTGCGGGCAAGGACACTGAAGGGAAGGACAAAACCTCCTAACACCACTAGTGCGAATGGTGCAGCTCCTATGAAATCACTACAGAGACTCTTCAAAAAACAAAACACAGAAATGCCGTATGATCTAGCTATTCCATTCCTAGATACATTAACTTAAAAAAAAAAAAAATTCAAAGTCAAGAGCTGGTGAGAGATGACTCTGTATTTAAAAACACTTGCCATGCTTCCAGAAGACTGAAGTTCAAACCTCTCAGCACCCATGTCAGGCAGCTCACAACCATCTCTAACTCCAGCTCCAGGGAATTAAATGTCTCTGGGTTCTGCAGACACTTGCACTCACATCCACAAATCCACATACAGATGCACACAACTACACATAATTAAAAATATAAATTCTTTTAAAAATCAAAGTGAGTACCACCGAGATCTACACTCCTATTTTCATTGTAGCACTAATGGCAAAAGCCAAGACATGAAATTAATCCAGGTGCTTATCAACAGATTAATGTATAAAGAAAATGTACATATATATACACATATATATGTGTATATGTATACAAACAAAAAAGTTTTATTTAGCTAAAAAAACAAATTTCAAACAATGACCATGTTTTTCATACTGATATAAAGATAAAAATTAACATGACAGATCTGTATATATGGCATGTAAGTTGCAGGGGGACTACTAGTGGGAATAAAGGGAACATCAAGGAGAAAAGGAAGAATGAGTTCATGAAAAGAAGTAAAAATGAGTTGTGTTTTTAACATGCATGAATTAAAATGAATAGCAATTGTAAAGACTAATTTTAAAAACACATTTCATAAAAATGACCCTGCTGGTCACTGAGTTCCTCAGAATACTTAAACAGTCTTTATGTAATTCCAATTCTATGAAACTTTAAGGTAAATAACTCAAAAAAAAAAAAAAAAAAGGCCACTGATTATTAGAAGATGATTAATAGAAAGCCAGTAGTTAACACAAGAATTCAGGTTTAAAAGTAGTACTTAGGAACACTGAAGTTTTTAATAACCCTTCCTACTTATAAGAAAAGGGGGGGGGGTGTTTACTCAAGACATAAAAGGTAAAAGATCTTTAAAATGTACTATTATAAACCTTTGATTATTTAATCAAGTTCGTGTATTTTCTTTCTTTTCTTTTTTTGGTTTTGTTTTTGGAGAAAGGTTTCCCCATGTTGCTCTATCCTGGAGCTAGTTCTGTATACCAACTGGCCTTGAACTCAAAGATGCATCTGCATCTGCCTCCCAAGTCCTGGGACTAAACCTGTGCATCACCACCTCGAGACTTCAAAATTCGTTCTTTTGGGTTTTTTGCTCATTTACTGTATACACAGACACTTATGCTGCACACCTGTGTTAAGTCAGAGCACATATTTCAGGAATCTGTTCTCTGCTTCCATCAAAAGTTTCAGTGACTGAAGAAAGAGCTTGAGGCTTGCTTAGCAAGTGCCTTTTCCTGCTGAGCCATCTCAACAAGATTTTTTTCACTACTGACAGGAATAATAGCAGTAGTGGATTTATACCTAGAGACCACAAGTAAGAGGGAAGGAGATTTACAGATTCTAATTAATAACTATCAAATTAAAGAGAGCGATTTTTAAATTACTAATAGGAAGGCATTATAGTTATAATGGCAAGCAAGAAGTCTATTCAGTGTACGCTAAAATCAATGAACAACAACATGGGATACTGTTAATTACAAAGGAAAAAAGGGACCTTTATTTTGAAGGAATATGTCAAACATAACTCACCAAAATCAAGCAATTAAAGTTAACACATACTCTTCCTAGTTTCAAGCAAAGCACTTGTGCATGACTGCATGATTTTCATGCCAAAATAGATAACCTCAGTCTAACCATTAAAAAAAAAAAAAAAAAAAAGTCAGACTACATCCTTAAAAACTTTTTGAAAGTACCCAAGACACTGGACAGGGGAAGGTGTCATAAAAAAGGGGCAGACGGTGAAAGAAAAAGCAGCACCACCACAGAATTAGAGGCTCTAAAGGAGAGAAAAAGTGCACGAGCTGATTTAGCAATGCACTCCTATAATCCCTGACATAGGAGATAAGAGGCTGGAAAATCAGTTAAGGTCATCCTTGGCTACACAGTTAGCTAAAGGCAAGGATGATTTGTATGAAACCCTGACTCAAGCCAAAGGGGAAGGGAGAATGGAAGAAAAATGAGAAGTAAAAAGGACTGGTTTTTAAATCTGGGCAAGCTTTTCAAAACATTTATCAATACTACATTAAATGATGTATTTTCTCTTTTCCACAATTCTATTTATGGTTATATATGACTTAATATGAATATTATTTTTTCTATTTTTTTACAAATCTAAAATTTATTTCAAAGTAAAAAATTAAATTTAAGAAGTCTTTGCTTTTTCCTTTAAACTTATTTATTCCAGTGAAGGAAGGGGAACATTCATGAAAAATGTCACAAAAACATAGCATACTATCTAGTAAAATATTTCTTACCTAGTCAATAAAAAAGAGAAAATGTTTATTTACTAGCTAAAATAAGAAAAGCAAAGGCATTCACAATAATCTTTCCTATAGTTTGAATAACACTATTAAATTTTTAACTACACAGCTTATCTTTTACTTCACCAGGCTCCTGTACATTTATATTCTTAAGTTAGTGCCTTCAAAAAAAAAAAAAAAACAAACAAACAAACCACAAAATACTCACAGTCATAAAAATCAGATTCAAATTAAAACAAGAGCTTTGAAGAAGTTAGATGTGTAGGGGTGAGGAATAATGGGTTGTTTTATCCATAACTATTTCTTTTTATTTATATTCCAACTTCCATGCTGTTTCAAGGAAGGAAAATTCTAAATTCCACAGGTTTTCAGACACACACACACACACACACACACACACACCTTAATGCCATCAACAGCAGCAACCAAAAGAAAAAAAAAATCAATGTGAAATTACACAAGTGTTACAGCAGGCCAAATATAGGAACAATCTCCCATACTATAAAAAGGCTAAAAAGACGTTTATTTAGAACTTAAAATAAAAACCTATCATATACAACATTTAGAAAGATCCTTAACAACAAACACCAAGATTGAATTAAAAAGATAAATGATAAGTCCGCAAAAATCTTAGTTCTTTTTTTGTGATAAGAGGCTACAGGGCCCTCAAAAATCCAAGTAAATCCAAGTAAAATACCACTGTAGTACAGTCAAAGCCCTCTAATTAAACCTTAGTTGGGTTAAAGAATCAGCAAATCTAACATGAAGTTGCCCGATGAAAGAAGTGGGCTTATTACACTATTATTGTCTCCTAAAGTGTACATTCTAGTCAAGCCCACTACCCTCATAGCGCCAGTCATATCCAACATCTTAGCACATCAACTTCACACATCTGAAATCAAATTCCAGTCTTTGCTCAATTTGTTCTTCCTGGTGTCAAAACAGGCAAATCCAGCCTTACACCTCATGTCCCCAAATATTATGCACTAGGTTTTCAGAATACACATATTAGCATCTCACCACCTCAGCCCGCACCACTAGTCTAGCCACAACTACCTCAGTAACACACCGCACAAAAACATACCAAGCTACATTCTTAACACTTTTCACCTAAGCATCAAATGCATATACACGCCTGACAAATTTACTTAGTCTCTCCCGTAACATAAAGGCTCTTCTCAGCAAAGCTTGTTCTCTTTATTCTGGATATGAGGTTTGCCAATAATAAATGTTCATGACAGCAATGTTAAAGTCCTTTAATGTATCTCAGACAAGGTTAAGAATTTCCTTAGAAGTGCAAACTTTTCAAACATCTATCAAATATGTAGCAAGGCAATGGCCAAGGCAATAGGCAAATGGTATTATGAAAATAGACATGGTTTCTGTTCTATCAGAATCCACATGAGCAAAAATAGAGTTGAAACAAAGCACTGAGGTATGACCTCAGTGTCAACTATTTCCTAGTATCACGTAAATATAATCTTACTTTTATTCAGTTTTATCCTTTAGAAAGTCTACAACAGGGCTGGAGAGATGGCTCAGTTGTTAAAAGCTAGGCTCACAACCAAAAGAGAAAAAAAACGACAACAACCTATAACATAATCTGAGGGATTTATGGCTACAAGCATTTTCTATATAACTAAGAGGTGTTCCTAGACTTCATTACTCAGGGGAAACTGAGTCTTCAGAGAGGAAACTGAACTGAAAGCTCCTTTTCTGATTTCTCCTTTGTGTTCAAGACTGAGCTTCCGAAAGCACACATGTATGTACAACAAAGTATCTGGGAAAGCAATCCACCAGACACTGCACAAGAGGCAGATCCACAGAGCAGTAGCTCACAATTCTTCAAATATTTTTAATTGTATGGGTGTTTTGCTTTCATGAATGTGGATCACATGTATGTCTGTGTACTATGCTCCTGTCTGGTGTCTATGGAGGCCAGAAGAGGGCTTCTGATACCCTGGAGCTGGTATTAAAAATGGTTGTAAAGCTGTCATTTGAGTGCTGAAAATCAAAGCCAAATCCTTCTCTCCAGACCCCTACACCTACTATTTTTGAAAACTAGTTTTTCAGCTAGTACTACTCTACACCTATTTTGCCATTATCCAACCTTTTCTAAAAAAAAAAAAAAAAAAAAGATTTTACACTTTGCAACCAGGTGTTAATGGGAATCAAAGACTTGAATAGTGGTAGTTATAACAAGACAGAATTTGGAATTTGAGGTAGTAAGGCCTTATTTCTTCCTATACAGCTTCCTAATAAGTCTGTCTTAGAGATAAGAGTTATAGTGTGTTTGGGTAGATTTCCCTACAGTTAAGAACTATTTTTTTTAATCATTGTAAACCTAGGAAACTGAGATATGAAGTTTAAGTATTTTTATTTAAAATGGCTTAACTTGTAATTGAAAGTCAGGTTCAAAGGTCGGCTTTTTCTAAACTTATATTCTTTCATTCATACAACATACTATCTCCAGTATTACTTTTCAATCTCAAAATTAAATTTGGTTGCTCCTGGAGCAAATGGCTACAAGTAGGAAAACCAGTAACAAGAGCCAAAGAGAAAAGAGGAAAATAATAGAGAAAGAGATATAAAATTGAACCTAGAGAAAAGTAGAAAGACTGTGATAATGAGGCGAAGAATGGCATACCCAAATTAAAATTGGAATGAAAGCTGAATCAAAGATACTCATTCAAGCCATGACTTCTTTCAAATTGTTTTTATTAATCTTTGCACAGTCCAACCATGTTTAATGATCTACAGCAATACCTGAGATCACTCTAAGGGTAAACTTGTAAATTAGATAGAATAAATAACTTTGAACAGCAAGTATTTATACAATGTCTGGAATAAAATGGACGTTCTAATAGTATGGACTGAACAGTTTCTATGGAACTAGGAACTTTTTTAAAAGAGTTTTTCAGAAATAACAGATGGCACAACTCTGATTACCTCTAGTGTGTTTTTAAGTTTTCTGATAACCCATTTTTGTAGTTAGTGTTATTTTAAATAATAGCTATCATGCTTTGGGCCAAGTGACTCTGTTTTTCTTGTTCAAGGCACTTTCTATTTTATTCAGAGATCCATCAAAGAGGTCAATGAACAGTTGTGCATTTTACAGGTGCCACACTAAGATTTAGACAGGTACCTTACCATTCAAATTAGGCATCTTTCCCCCTTGAAACTGACAAAAAATATTCAGAACAAACTCAACTTGTGCAAAGAAAGAGCTGTCTTCTCCAAAGGCCAACCTTTGTAGGGCTAAATTATTGACATGAAACAAAACATAAAAAAGCTGTTTAATTATTCTGAATAGTACCTCACAAATACTGTCACATAGAAAGTAGAAAACTAGTTAAGTCCAGTCACTAGGGATGACTATAAGATGTGAATTGGAGACAAATCTTTACCATACAGTAATTTACATGCAAGCCCCTCTACCATCTGTAGTTTGGTAATTTCAAAGGCACGAGAAGGATTCAAAGTACATTAGCAATCCCCGGTGTATTTATTTCTAAGCAAGGAAGTGACACCAGGTAGCATGATCTCTCAAAACCAAGTCAACTCACAAATGCCAGTAGCATTAGTAAGGGGTGTGCCAAACATCAAAACATTAAAAAAAGAAAACTCATTTTAAGAAAATCAATACTAGAGATGGCTCAGCAATTAAGAACACTGATCTTCTAGAGGACCATGGTTCAATTCCTAGCACCCTCCAACAGTTGGCTCACAACTGTCTTTAACTTCAGTTCCAGGAGGTCAGATGCCAGACTCAGTCTCCACAGGCAGTGCATGCACATAGTACGTAATAGGCATACATGCACATAACTTTAAAAAAGGAAATCATTATTAATAGAATAAATAGTGTTGAAAGAGGCCTACTGTACTTCTAAGTATGTTGTGCTGCTTGTTCTTTGTCTCGAGAAAAAAGGGCGGGCACAGGCCTGTCTGAATCTCAATGGAGATAACCTAAAACATACAATAGTTCATGAGCCCCTCTGCCTTTGCCAAGTTTGGTGTATGTCGGGGAGAAGGGTAGTTTTGGTTTGTTTTTTCAAGACAGTGTTTCTTTGTGTAATCTTGGCTGTCCTGGACTTGCTTTGTAGACCAGGCTGGCCCGGAACTCACAGCAATCCTCCTGCCTCTCTGCCTTCCTGGGTACTGGGTTGAAAGGTGGCAGCTGCCAAGTTTTTAAATTAAAAAAAAAAAAAAAAAGGTACTTTTTTACAGAATAATACTGTCAAATCAAGCTACTTACCATCAAGATATCCTTAAGAGGTATAATTAGTGACTAAAGACAACTTAATATCTTAAGAAGGACAAGGAAAGATAGGAGAAACCCTGACTCCAACTCTGTTCAGAACTAATATAATTTACTACCTGAACAACAACAACAACAACAGTCTCACAAAGTAGCATTGGCTTGCCTGGAACTCACAATGTAAACAGGACTATCCTCTAACTCATTGAAATCCACCTGCCTCTTCCTCTGTAGTGCAAGAATTAAACATGTACACCACCATGCTGGCTTAAAATCTTTACAAAACAAATGACAGGATGATTATAAATGCAATCAATGGTGAGGAATAAACTATCAAAAGCACATTGTTTGTTTAGTGTGTATCATTTCTTCATCTATAAAATGAAGCTATTCCCAATTCAAAAAATGCAGTGAAGATTGAGACTATATATATATGTGTATGAATATGTGCATGGTAAAAAGATAAATATATAAATACATGTCTTATGTGTAAACAATTCCAAAGTAACAGTATTAGTTACTGCTATATAAAATGTCTCCCACAGACTCATGCTATATTTTGATGGGTAGGTCTACAGCACTGTTGGAATATCCATTGAATAACTATGTGAAAAGTGTTTCAGATTTTAGGTGTATTCAGATGTTGAAATGTTAGTACATACCTGATGAGATTGCCTTGAGGATGGGACCAAACTCTAAATAAGAAATTCATTATGTTCATGTACATCTTATATACATACTTTATACAATATTTTTAGTGTGGCCCAATTTTTATGGTGAGTAGATGTGGAACTTCCCACTTATGGCACCATGTCAACCCTTAAAACAGTTCTGGATTTTGAAAAATTTTGAATGTGCAGATAAAGGCTGTTCAACCTGTATTACTGTTGTAGTAAACTATTGTTACTCAAAAGCTCTAGGCTTAAAGAATACTTGGAAAAGGCATCTAGCACATGTTATCTACAAATGAATCATAAACAGGAAAGTAAAGGTATAATACACCAAAAAGAGAATCATGTTGACCTAAAAACTGAACTGTCCTATCTTACAAACTACTGAAATACAAACTCCACATACAGGCAGCCTATTAAAAAAGACCCACAAATGTTCAGGAAAAATGGACTCTTAAGCACTTTTCTCAAATAAATTCTGTTTAGAGGATCAGGGCTTTCAGTTCCAGAGTCTGACTTTTAGTTTAATCAGTTTTCTTAAGTCTAAGATTATTTTAGCTTCAAATGAGTTACATGGAGAAGAGAAAAGCTGGGATAACATTTCGGTTTGTAATATAAACTTAAGTTTATAAAGTACACTTTTATAAAATTGTAATGTATATTTACATACCAAGTAAAAACCTTAAAATGGTTACCTACACAAAGCAAACTATCTGATGCTATCAATATGAAACTGCAATATTGATACATGCACTGTCTTTCCGTCACAGCACACATAGACTCTGTGATTGAACTGCTCAAAACACGACTCCAAAATTAACAGCCCAAGACTTAAATACCTGAGATGCTTTAGGTCTGGTATCAAGAATCTGAAACTAAACTGTAGCTGCATATACTACAATAATAACTGTGTTCCAGACTTGACTTAATAAAATAAAGGGCTACAGAGCAAGTTCTAGAGCAGCCAGGGTCACACAAAGAAATCCTGTCTCAAAAAGCCAGACGGGCAGACAGACAGACAGAAAGATAGTGGGATTGGTTGGTGGACAGATGTCATCAACCACTGTCTACAGGAACTGAGATTATTATACTGAGCCAGTTATACTTTGATAATCCATATATATTTACAGCCTACTAAACAAAACAGTAGATATTTAAAACTAAGTACATATACAATATTTCTATTCTTAAAATAGACACGCAAATGTAAATTATATGCCTGTATACCCCTGATTCTGCCTTCATCTTAGATGTAAAACCATAAAATTTTAAGTTTAGTCACAAAGTAAAATTAAGCTTCTCATACGTCAATTATCTGATCAGGTATAGTAGAGTTCACATAACTGGAATATTAATCTATTAATCCACGTTCTAAGTTTTAAAGTTGCCACAGTTACTAAAATCAAATAAAACAGATGACCAAGCATTAATGTGTCACTGATAATGGAATGACAGCACTGACTTTTTTTACACTGTGCCTTCAGTGCAAATCTCAGTGATGATAACACAGGTTACATTCACTACTACAGGCTAAGGTAGTGAATCACTCTTCCAAGGCTTAGCACTTAACTAAATGAAACTACACTCACTGAAAAAGATACAATTACTGGTTCATTTTTAGTATTTTTAAAAGAAATACTATTTCTTCTTGATTTCCATACCTTTATAGTTAACCTACAACCTCAATAAATTGTCTCCTGACTACAGAACATTTGTAGGGCCCTCCTCTTCCTTCAATCTTTGTTTTTGAATCACCAAATATTAAGTTTCAATGTCTGCTTTAAAAACTCAACTCTAACTCTATACTTGAGTACAAATTTACCACAACTATACTCTTCATACTTATTATATTATACTGCCCAGAAAATATGATCAATTAGATCAAGGATATACATTTTTAAAAAATCTAATAACCTTCTTAAAATAATCTTTACTTCTCTTTAAAAACATGCTGTGTGTGTGTGTGTGTGTACACAAGTTTTTGTTAGGGCAGGGTCTTACTCTGTAGACTCTGGCTGTACTAGTATTCACAGTACAGCTGATCAGGCTGACCTCCAACTCAGAGATCTACCTGTCTCTGCCTTCTGCGTGCTGGGATTAAAGGTTTGCACCACTACCCCCAGTTTAATAATTTTATTATAGTAACATTTTATATTCTACATTAGCACTTTCACATTTAGAACATTTACTATCCTAGGGTGGGTTTCAGTTTTCATGTGTCACAAATAATTTTCTGAATCTGAAATGATTCAGAAAATTCTAATAGCTACTCTAAATATACAATGCATAAATTCTCAAAGAACAGACAAAAAAAAATTAAAGTAACAACTGATGGCATTTTATTGTTATTTATAAGCCTTAATGTGTTTGCCTCTTCAAGGTGCAGTTCCTCACATACACAATACAGTTCCTCATACATGGAGGAAGCATGGAATACAGGGCACAGTAGTGAAAGGATTTTAATTCATTAGGAATGTCATGTATTGAAAAGGCAACAATGTTTGAAATATTCATTAAAATGCACAAGAATATTGCTAAAGTCTTACATCTAAGCTGAAGGAACTTTAAACTGTCTCTCAGTTTTTAAGTAGAAAACTAAAATGTCATTCATCTGAACTAAGCAGGCCAAGCAAAATATCCTATGATTCCAATGTTCTCCTCAATGTCGAAATGGGTGGGTAAATTTAAAGCCTCTTCTCTCAAGAGTTGCTTTATAGGCAATTTTCTCCCAGTACCAAGGCCTGCAGTTTCCATTTAGCTGCCAGTTTGTGATTAAATTCATCACCTTTATTATAAAAATGTGCTTTACTCCATGGCCTACTGCACAAAAACTGTAAGAAAAACATTTTTCACTGCTAACAGCAAGATCGTTCTAAGGCAACTACCACATCCTCAGAGACCTTAACTTTTTCAACCTGCTGCAGTAGCCTGTATCACATAGAGAAAGCTAACAACTGTGAAACCTAAGGAAACAAATTATATGAAAATATCATGCTTTAAGGCTTTCTGAGAAAATGTAACTAAATATCCAGTTTTCAATACTTCAATTTTCACTTACTTTTCTTACTTTACCATGATAGACTGAAACTAGAACTAGCGTACTGACAAGAAGATGCTCTAATACTGAACTATATATACTTCCAGCTCCCAAACTTGAAATTTGTACAGAACTACAAGATGAAGTCAGTGTCTAAAATATTTCCAAAGTCCAATAAAAAAGACACCATTTTTAGGCACTAGAAATTGTGTGCTTATCTTTTTATCCCATTGTTTACAAGTTCATGGCTTGTTTCAGAATTTAACTTTTACCATCTGGGCACATGGCCAATAGTCAAAGACAAATGTTTACATAGCATTTCTACCTGACAATTCCTTTTCAAAGAAGATATACTTGGGACTTGGGGGAAGGAAGTATCAGAAAAGAAATCCTTCTCAAATAGTTATATTTAAACTAGTTAATCTATTTAGAAAAGCAATCTTGCTCATTTGTGAAGGTTTGAGGGTTTTTTTTTTTTTTTTTTTTTTTTTTTGGTTTTTCAAGACAGGGTCTCCTTGTAGCCTTGGTGTCCTAGACTCACTTTCCTAGACCAAGCTGGCTTCCAACTCACAGAGATCTACATGCTTCTGCCTCCCTGAGTGTTGGGATTAAAGGCATGTGTCAACAGGCCTGGCTTGAAATTTAGTTTTTTTAAGATTAGCTATAGCTAACATCTTAACAAACCTGGTCAGCAAGCCAAAAATCTCTTATAAACATATTTGTTATTTTTCATTTTAGAATGCAGAGAGCACAAAACTAAATCACACACTAAGTCAAGCTTTAATAAGAGGAATTATCAGATTACAAAACATATGTCCCTCAAAGAAATTTTCATCTTCTTGCTAGAAAACATGGTTATTTCCTTAAAGTCGGGCATCCTTCTGTTAAATCTTCTCCAGATCATTTTATCTCACTCATCTCTATATCCCTAGAATCCAGTAAGATGGATTAAGTGAAAGAGTTGAAAATTAAACTATAACAAAACATTACCTTTCTTATAACTGTATAAGCCATAAACGTTAAATTAGTATTATTAATCATAACCAGAATTTTTAATGAAATAAGCTTTTCTAACACTAGATTGTATCACAGATAGAACAGGAAAACATTTCCTAAACATTTACATTAGTTATATAAATAGACATGTATACATACGTATTTTACTTTTAACAAAGTATTTCTCTTAAATTAACGTTTAAAAATTTTTAGCCAGGTGTGCTCGCCTGTAATCCCAGCACTTAGGGAGGCAGAAGTAGGCAGATCTCTGTGAGTTCAAGGCGAGCTTGGTCTAGGAAAGTGAGTCCAGGATAGTCAAGGCTACAAAGAGAAATCCTGTCTCAAACAAAATTTAAGAATTTGTTTGTACTTTCAGTCAGAATACAAATAATACTAATGGGAATAATCAAAGAAACTCTCAATTTACAAAATCACAAATATCTAGAGAGACACAGTGAAACACATCTATAATTGGAGAGAGCCCTGAAGAAGTGGTTCCAGAAAGAAGTTCAAGACCAGCCTGGGGTATATTTCAAAATCCCAAAATGGGGAAAAAAAAAATCCTCAGGACACATGGATGATCCTCTTCTTTATATTACCACTCTCTCCAATACCTCCATGCTCCCCACCTCTTCAGGCTCCAAAGCCATCTTTACAGAACCGCAAAGTGACTTTATAATTCCTTAACTTGATACACAACTTTAGCTATGTTACAAAACAACTTGTTACTATTTTATATCCTATGGCAGTCAGGTAATCCATACCTGGAAATCAAATTTCATGTAGATAAAAATGAAGCGTGAAAAATAAAATACCATCATCCTTACCACAGGTAAAATACAATTTTCTTATAACCTAAAACCTGTCTAGGATTTTCAAACTCATATCTTACTTTTGATCTTAATTATTTCGCTATCCAACACATTTCGCTTCCTATTTACTCATCCAACCTAGTAGTGGAGATGGAACCTAGATCTTGAATACGCAAGGCAAGTAAGTGGTCTACCAATCAAGACAGTGTTGTACCACTAAAACAGACCCACAGCCCTTATTTATTCTTTCTAAGATGATGGGAAGCTTCATTGTAGCCTACAGAAAATACAGAACATCAACACAAATGGTTGTAAATAGTAGCTGACAACTGCAAACAGAGCTACCACCATGAACTAGACAATCTTTTGTCCTTGGTTTAACATTGGTTTTAATGAGAATATAAGTCTATGCACTAGATGCTTAATTTTGTTCTTATTTGGAAGAAATATTTAAAAAAAAAAGACTTGGAAAATATGTCAAGTAGCAAAATAAAATTTTAAATATTTGAGACTTCACATCTGATGGTAGCCAGCAACATAACACAAATAAACAGTCATGACAAAATTCTCCTCAGATCAGGCTTAAAGGTACTCTTATTTGTTAACAACACAACCTGGACAAATTCTGCAGAAGACTCAACTTAGCTACCATTCCTGAAGCCAGCACTGCCTAGACCAGTGGTCCTCAACCTGTGGCTGCAACCCCTTTGGGAGTTGAATGACCTTTTCAACGGGGTCATATTAAGATACCCTCCTGCATATCGGATATTTATGATTCATAACCTGCCAAAATTAGTTATAACGTAGCAATGAAAACTTTATGGTTAAGGGTCACAACATGAGAAATTGTATTAAAGGGTCATAGCATTAAAAGATTTAAGAACCACTGATCTAGACCATAAAATTTCTTCATACTTTCATCAATGAAGTGTATTTGCATACATTAATTTCAAAATTCTTTCCAGTTACAAAACTTCAGAATTTCTAAGAAAAAAGGCTAACTTATTTGTTTGCTTGCGGGTCACCACTCTGTCAGGTTCTTTAGCCCTTTTTTTTTTTCTTCTTTTCTTTGTTTTGAGACAAAAGGGGGAGGGGTTCTCTGTGTAGCCTTGGCTGTCCTGGACTCGCTTTGTAAACCAGACTAGCCTCAAACTCATAAAAATTCACCTGCCTCTGCCTCACTGAATGCTGGGATTAAAGGCATGTACCACCTAGGTTCTTTAGTCATACACAGGAACTCTGGGGGCCAGCTGTGAAAATGTGTTTCCCCCATTCTCCCAGAGTAAGATGACAAAAATCAAAGCAAAAATGAAAATCTGAAAGGGAGAAACAGCAGTAGCAAGTACCGCAGTATACGTAATAAGTTAAGTGTCACATTAAGGCACTGCATTTTAATTCACTTCTCATACAACTGAAGAAAACCTAGGCAAAAAAGCAGAAATATAAAGGCAGATCAAAGGGATAAACAAGTAAGAGCCATGAAAAGGAACTCTGAATAGCTCTCTCGTCTCCTGGTCACCGTATAAACTTCAGGTCTTTAAAGTTTACTTCACAGTAAACTATTTATTTCAATACACAAAATGTCCTTGTACACGAACACTGTTCCTGGATCTAGTGCATATCCCCATACCATTTAAATTCTCTATATCCTTTGAAAACAAGTCCAAGTCCATCTCTTCTTTAGAGCTGCTTATAAACTTCCCAGTCTAAAGCAGTCTTTCTAGTACCAGGCTTTAGTCTTCTGTGTTTATTTACCTGAGCTACTCAATAACTAGGGAATAATAGTGAAGTTCTGGTACATCTCTCATAATATACCACACATACTATTAATAAAGTTTCAGTATGTTAAGTGACTAAGCATGTTAAGTCACTAAGTATGTTAAGCATGTGAAATAAGATATTCTGCAATTCAAAACACTACATAATCACTTTCTAATACACCAAAAACATTGATTTCACATTAAATAAATTGCAAACTATGAGTTTGGTATTCATTGGCCCAGTTACAGTCTTCAGTAATTAAAGGCTTTCTGAAAGTTAGTAATGGACTTTGGAAATCATTTAAAATTACATACACAGGAATCCTAAAAGCGAAGTGGCAAGTCAAAAAAAAGTCAAACCACCACCATACACACACACAAACACACACACCCACAAAAAGCTTCAAAGCTTCAGTAACTAATACACTTTGAAAATATCAAATGCTAAAAAAAAAAAAAAAAAAAAAAAAAAAATTCTGGAAGCCAGCAGACAGGAAAGGGAAAATGTGCTCTGTGTATGTATGTGTGTGTGTTTAAAGAAACACCATACAGAGCTAGTATTTCAGTGGGAACTCAATTGTGTCACATCCATTAATAAAGCCTAGAAAGAAATTCACCAAAATTTAGTCCCTATTAATTATACGTGGTTTTTACTTTTAACTGATCCAAAATATTTCCTAAGGAGTATTTGTTCTTTCCAACAACTTTTAATTATTAAGAGGAAAGAATTCAAGCTTCTCAAAAAGTTTACAGATAAGAAACAATATTCAAACTACATACATCAGATGCACCATTCTTGGTCTTTGTTGTTGTTTTGAGACAGGGTTTCTTTACTTAGTCCTGGGGGTCCTAGACCCATCATGTAAACCAAGCTGGCTATAAAATGAGAGCTCCTCCTACCTCTGTCTCCCTCCCCAGTGATGGGACTAAACTCATAAGCCATAATGCATGACACACTGAGTATTCTCATCTACTCTCTGCTCCCTTCTAAAAAGTACAGCCCTAACTGAAAACTTCTGCATTCAATTCTCAATATTATAAGCATTACCGAAAATCAGTAAGTAAAATGCAAGCTGGTATAGTTGTACCAAGGTTCTTATGTCATTTTCTTCCTCCCTTGGGCTCCATTAAAAAAAAAAAAAAGAACAAAAAACACATCCATTCCTTACACTGGGAGTTGTTGTTTTGTTTTGTTTTTTGTTTTTAATTTCAAGTAACCAAGAAAAAGTGGTATTTTACAAATGAGAAAAAATATAAAGTAGAAAAATATATAATTTAAATGTATTGACTATTAAAGCACACATTTCCCAATCAGTAGTGAACAGCATTTTTTTTTTCAACAATTGTAAGGCACATTCTAAAACAAAATATATAATATTTACTTAACTAAAAAAAAAAAAAAAAAAAAAAGACTGACAAGAAATCCTATAATGCTATAAACTCTAACAATAAAGTGAGATAAGATTATGGTTTAACTGCTGATAACTTTTTATTGCTGTAATAAACTATCCTCAAAAGAACTTTCTCCTCATATAACAATCGTAAGCTATGACCAACATTTAACATCATAAGCACAATTACGTGCAATTCATCCTATTCCTGAGCAACCCCTTTCTTCACAATGTAAAAAACCAAAATGTTCTTTTCTGACAAGTCACTTCCCAACACATTTTAGTCACTAAATGCTCTTATGTGTACTGACATCCCCATCTGCTGGAACATAAGTTCCTTACTGCTAAAGATTCTTAACAACAAAAAGGTTGCAGTAGAGATTTTCCAAGTATAGAGAAATACAGCTTCAAAGGTTCATTTCTACCAAGGAGTTTTGTCTATCTCATACAACTTTAAAAGTATAAATAACTTGAACTGGCACTGAAAACTCATTTCCTGATACTTTCTACTCTGTTCCTATCCTTCATGGTAATATAAAAAGCACTGGTCTAAAGACAAAACATTCTCGCTTTAAGGTGTAGATCATGCCTCCATCACACACAGACCACACACACACACACACACACACACCACAGACCCAGAGTTACTTCTCATTTTAATATATATTTGTTCTCCTAATCTCTCCTGGGTTTGAGGTAAAAGTTACAAAAAAAAAAAAAAAGTACAATAAAAGAACTTACATAGCAAATATTGGTATCAAAAATCAATAGCAGCTAGGCATGGTAGTGCAGGCCTTTAATCCCAGCACTCAGGGAGAGTGGCAAAGCAGATCCGAGTTCCAAGCCAACCTGGTCTACAAAGTGAGTCCAGGATAGCCAAGGCTACACAAAGAAACCCTGTCTGGAAAACAAACAAACAAACAAACAAAAAAAGTCAATAGCAAGATTTAGAATTTAAGGCTAGAGAGATGGCTCAGAGGTTAAGAGCACTGGCTGCTCTACCAAAGGTCCTGAGTTCAATTCCCAGCAACCACAGGGTGGCTCACAACCATTTATAATGAGATTTAGTGACCTTCTGGTATGCAGGTATACATGCAGGCAGAGCACTATATACAAAAATAAGTAAATATATAAATAAATCTTTAAAAAAAGATTTAGCATTTAAAAAAGAAAAAACACTGCTCATAAAGGCAAAACAAACTAGAAATATAAATCACTAATTATGCATAAGATAGTAGTTTGCTGATCATTTTCATTTTGAGGATATCTCCTTTATACTACAGAAAGGAATCAAGTAAGTAATTATGTCATCAAAAATATTTACTTGGGGGCTGGAGCAATGGTTCTTCCAGGAGACACAGATCTTATTCCTATCACCCACATGGTGACTCAAAATTATAACTCTATTCCAGGGGGGTCGAACACCCTCTTCTGGCCTTCATGAGCTTCAAGGACACATGTAGTGAAAAGACTTGCATGCAGGCAAGACATACAAACACATAAAATATAATTTTAAAAATTACTACTTTGGTGATAAAATTGTTGTGATAAAACTACATAAAAATTGCAAACACACTGATTTAACTTCAAAATGAATAGCACCTACCTGCACCCACAGGAAATAGCCTAAAAATGATCACACAACAATAATAAATACTTTTTATTTAGGTTTGCACCTAACTACAGTCTGTAACGCCATTTAGAATTTAAAAACCAACCAAACAAACAAACAAAAAAAAAACACCTTAGTGAAATGGTTAGTTTTACATACAGGAACATAAAGCACACAGGATAACTGAGGAATACACTGTCCCTAAAAGCACGAAACATTCTAAAAGACAAAGGAGCCAATCTGATTATCCCTGGCCACAACTATCTATGAAATCCATATCCCTATAATGAGTATAATATAACAGGTCACCATCTGAGATGCTAACAAATCTATGGCTAAGTAATAATAACTGAGAAATCTACACAATATTCCCAACAGGATTTTATTTCAAATATCAATATCTACCCTGTTGTTCAGAGTTCAGTGTTTCAAAGACTACTAAGATACTAGCTGAAAGAGTGGTAGAATAAGAAAAGCATCATGGTAGAAGTTCTAATGAAATGAATTCAGGCAGATCAGCATCTGTTAAGACCAAAGCATAAATGGTTTATAACACTAACCTGAAGCTGAGTTACTACATTGATATCAAAACAGATAAAAAAAAAAAAAAAAAAAAAAAAAAAAAACCTTAGCTTTACCAAAGAACCATCCAGACTTTTGCCACTTTTGCACTCTAAACAAGGTAACAATCTGAGTTTTACTAACAGTGAAACTGACTACTGCCTCTACTGATTTGTTAAAAGTTAAGGAACACAGCAACAGCTCTGATGTATTCAAAAAATGCTACTTCAAACTGCTTTATCTTTTAAATCTAACTTCCTAAACCAAGTGCCACTCAACACTACACAGCAAGTTCAAGGCTAGTCTGATGTACAAAGTAAAGACCCTGTCTTAAACACACAAAACAAACAGCAAATTCTAAATAAATATATAAATAAATATAACTTCCAACATACTAAGGATACAAAGCATAAAGGAACAATCTCCCAACGAAGAAGTTCAAGTGAAGGCATTTTTAAAAGATGTTTCTAAATTTTAAAAGATGTAGAATTATAACAAGATTAAACCATTTGGTTTAGACACTGCAGAGAACAAAAAACATTCCAGATGCAAGTACAAAAATCTGAGTATTGACTGTACATACATTAATCTATTTTGTTAATGTGGTGTCACTAACACTAATTTTGAAAAATAGAAAATATAAGAATGGAGTATCAATGTATCTCTACTGTGTTTTAATCAATACTGAACATATAGTAAGTAGAAGTAAAACACAACAGCTATAGTAAGGTTCTCAGAAAATCTTCACTCTGCTTGGTAAAATAGATTTAACACATGACATCACTTTTACAAACCTCTCACCAAGACAAACTAATTCCAAAGTGTCAACAAAAGCAAACGTTTCTTCATTCTTTTCAACTTTCATTTAAAAAATAAAGTTCAATTCTTACCAGGTGGTGGTGGTACACTACTTCAATCCCAGCACCAGGGCAACACAAGCAGGTAGATCTCTGAATTCCAGGACAACAAGGACTACAAAAACAAAGCAAAACAAAAACAACCCTGTCTCCAAAAAAACCAGGCATATGCCAGTGTACACACACATACAGTGACACCTTTTACCTACTTTTCTTTCTCCTGGGGCATTCTCCACTTTCTCATTCACTTCATTCAATACTACCAGGACCAGGTCAAAAAGGTCTACTTGACACTTCAGCTCCATGACTTCTAAACTAACCTATAAAGGATTCTCTAGCACATAAAACTAGGAGATACGCACATCAATAAAGCACCTTCCTTCATCTTTCAGGTTTCTCTACCTTCTTATTCCTACCAGAAAGAACCTAAAAATGCTGACAGAAAGACTTCTCATATGAGCAGGCTTCTGCATATTATATCCCTCTACTTATTTCGTTTGGAAAGGGGGTTAATTCCATTTATAAGAATAAAACAAATGATATAGCATTTGCCTAGAATGTCTGAGGCTGTAAGTTCAATTCTTAGCATACTGTAGCTAAGTAATAAAATTACTGTAGGACTGCCAACAAAGAACTGAAACTTCTAGTCACTGCTCCCCTGTACACTGGTAAGGAAACATACTGTAGGAACCCAACGCAGCACACCTACTTCTCAGCTCACAGTAAGCTTCCTTTAGAGCCATGGTTCTCTACAATGGGCACAACCCCTTTGGGGTGGACGACCTTTCCACAAGGGTTACATATAAATATCCTGCATATCAGAATTATAATTCATAAGAAAAGCAAAATTACAGTTATGAAGTAGCAACAAAATAATTTTATGGTGGGGGTCACCACAACATAAGGAACTGCATTAAAGGGTTGCAGCAGTAGGAAGGTTGAGAAATGCTGCTTTAGAGTGTCAATCTCCAGATACCTCCCTGATTAAAATAAATAAATAAATAAATAAATAAATAGATAAATAAATAGATAAATAAATAGATAAATAAATAATAAAGCAAAACAGGGCTGTAGTCCCATGCAGATCAAAAAACTGAAGCAAACTTATGTTCTTGGCTTGAATCACTTCAACAGTATTAAGCCTCTATATTAAATCTCATCAAAAATACTGCTTCTTATGAGTGTTGCTAAAAATAACTAATAAAAATAGCAACAGTGATAAATGAAGACTAAATTCATTTGTATAACAATATTTTAAAAACTAAGGCTCTATCCTTTGGTTACAGAAAAGTTCAAGTAAATTTAAATCTTCCAAACACACCTTTGGACTCTCTCTTTTAGGATCCCAACTGTTGGGGGTGAGGGGGAAGTCTTACTTTTTGCTATTTTAGAAAGAATTCTAGCTCCAAGAAATTGACCAGTATTTGTTAAAGTCCAGAAATGGCAAAATTACTTCCATTTTCTTCGTGTTTACAGCTAGAAGTGTTAACAGTTTTGCAGAGCATGGAAATGTTATAATTCTCTTCCTCTCAGTCCACTTACAAGAGAGGCACATCATAAAACAAACCAGCATACAGAATGAAGACTCCTGCACCACTTGTGATAAGGGCAAGTCCCCACTCTCCAGACTACAACTATATCCTTCTGATCTCAGGTCCTAGCAGTTCTAAAGCAATATGATCAATTGATACAACGCTAATTTCCCCTCCACTAAAACATATCCAAGAAATGTCTTTCTTTGAATTATTCCTATATTCTCTTCCACACTAATTATGAGTCAATTCTGAAACTAGGTAAATGTATGACATTGAAGTTTATGGAACATTTCAAATTTTTAAAATCCATAGTTCTTTAAAATTTTTTGATTATGTGTATATGGGCATTTTGCCTGACATGATTGTGTGCCATGTCTGTTTGCATGCGCAACACACACACACACACACACACACACACACACACACACACACACACAC
>NW_026592890.1:9857442-9863283 GCF_907164565.1 Psammomys obesus | reverse complement strand
CACACACACACACACACACACACACACACACACACACACACACACACGCCTAGTGCTCAAAGAGGCTAAAAAGAGCATCAGATGCTCCTGGACTGGAGTTACAGATCACTGTGAGCCACCATATAAGTGCTAGGAACTGAATCCAGGTCCTGTGGAAGAGTGGCCAATTCTCAACTGCTGAGTCATCTCTCTAGCCCCCAAAATTCCATATTGTTTTTCCTAGGTATACTCATGAGACTAGAACATATTTTTGCTTTATTTTGTCCTATATATTTCAAATCATAAAATTAACTCCCCAATAACTTGCTACCAAATTGATGATGTCCTTACCTTTCGCACTTATACCAGGACAAAATTTAAAAACCTACTCCCTTTTCAATCCTGGGCCCACAGATTAGTCACTACCTCCCAAATATGCTTCATGTCTTCCCTCTAAGTTTTCCAACTTGATTAGGCAGGCCAGCACTCACTCAGTGTCTTCCTTTACAGACAGACACAGACTTAAACAAGTCTCATGAATGCCTTATCCTTATATCATGACCCACAACAGAGGACCACTTTGTGGAATTAACTGCCTTTTCATGTTTTCTGGTACTCTACTCCCTTTGAACAGGATCTAAAACAACCTGAACTTGACAAACTCTGCTTATAAAAATGACAGCAACGATACAAGGCCTGTATATTGATTTTAAGAGCAAAAAGCTAAAAAGATTACCTACATAATTCCAAAAAAGGCCAAAACTTTCACGAACTAAGATAAGCACTGATAGATTTTTCTCTTTATGGATGGATATTTTGCCATAAAGAATGGACAGAAACTACCTTACATAAGCAAAGGAATTTTATACTTCTAATTCCTACTCTTATTGATGATAAAGTAAAATCAATATTAAACACCAAGTACTAAAAATAGCAATTTTTTAAGGAAAAAAAATTTACCTCTGTTCTCTAAGTGTTTAAAGCTGTCACCGACTATGTGTTTAAAATATTAAATGTTTAATTCCACCTGTATACTTTGATTAAAAGCATTTTAAGAGAAACTACAAATCAAAATAAGTTGCTGATGTGCTTTTAAATTCAAACATGAGAGTGTCTGTTACCAAGTTCAGAGTTGTACACATGCAGTGAATCATTTTTTATTTTTACTTTTTTTAGTGAATCACTTCTAACAAGTCATATAGAAACAAACCACATCTAAGTTCCAATGGTGATAACTACATAAAAAGTAGCACCAGACAGAAAATGGTTTGTACTTATATAAACCTTTTCCCTACTAAAGCCACACTAAGATGACAAACTATATTGATTTTATAAGTTTAGTGCCTACACTTATTTTGTTTTTATATTAAGTGGAAATGGGGCTGTAAGAAATCATTACTTGGATATTAAATAAGTGATCTGGGGCTCCAAAATTAAAAAAAAAAAAAGTCAATTTTTTAAAAGGTAAATACACTTCCTAAAAGGGGGAAAAAAAAATCCTGCATTTAAAATTCCTATTGTACTGTCTTAATGTCAACTAAAGAATGGATAGAAAAGGCAATAGTCTAGTCAGCCATGTAAAGAAACCAGCACACAGTTCTAATCATAACCTTACGTGAGTCCTTTTTCCTACATCCATTCCTCAGCCTTAAAATAGATTCTTAGCTATTCCCACAACAGTTGACATACTGAGAGCATCAAGTTGCCCAGTGGGCTATCTTCTGAGTTATCAACAAACAAAACCTAATAAATTCACAGCACCTTCCATTTCAGTCAGAAAGGGGTAATTTTTGCTTACAATTGCATCATCAAACTAAATTTCTCGAATAAATCAAAGGGCACTGTGTTTATAAAAAGCCGCCATATAACCAAATGGTTTAATTCACACAATACCAAAAGCAAAAATAAAAACTTACACATATAAATATAGTAGCTTTAAAAAAGGAGCTTCTTAGCTCTGTTTATCAAGGATCTGCGAAACACTGTCATTATACTTGTCATATATTCTGTCACTGGACTCTACTTCCCTTTTGGATACTAGAAACCACTTGATCTGATAGGAAACTAATGAATCTCCAGCTCCGGGACAGTGATAGGGCCATAATTAACAGAGATGTATCACGTTCAAAAACTAAAAAGGTCAAATGCTGATCTGGGACACAGTTCTGAAAGTTCCTATCATGGAACACACCACACCCACTCTCACATCAAAATTTTTATTTTGGCATCCTCATACTCATTAGAAAAGGCACTGATACTGAATACAATGGGAAATTTAACTATCAAAGACCCATTTTTACTACAAACTCAATTGTGCTGTATGTTTAACAGTACAATCTTAACTATAAAACATGTAAAACAGATAAAGCTTAAAGAACCACACCTCCCTCCATATAGATCAGTGTGGCCTGAATGCATTGTGAACAGCCTAGTGGATCATGCAAAACAACTGCTCCCATTATAGTCCATACAGAGTGGTGATATCTCCTGAAGAGCATGCTGGAGAGCAAGTAGCAACTTCTTACAACCCTGAGCAAATTACAAAAGCAATGCCTTGGCTCCGAAACAGATTAATTACCAACCGCACTGTAATTTTGATACAAATAATAACTACTGTCATCAATGATTTACTTTTTGTTTGTTTTTTTGAGAGTCAGGGTTTTTATGTATCCTTCGCTGTCCTGGACACCCCTTTTTCCCTTTGTAGTCCAGGCTGGCCTCAAACCCACAGAAATCTGTCTGTTTCTGCCTCCCTGAGTGCTGGGATTATTAGAGGCTCGACACCACGCCCAGCAAGAAAAACTAAAAATTTAACAAACTATATAACCTAAGTCCTCTCAATATCTATACCTATAGAAAGTTTAAAGCCATAGTGTTTATGGACAAACAAGTTTTCTCAAAAAGAAATTAAAATTCAAGAAAAGCAGAGGTATGACACATGCAACAATGACCACATCCTCAAAGATGAATTAACATGAATATAGAAAATAACTACAAAGTCAATTTTAATTAAAAATATTCTCACATTTTAAAGGGAACAGAAAATTACTGTAAAAAAGGTTTATCGGAAAATAAAAGTATTTTCAAACCATTAATGCAGAATCTAACATATTTGTTCACTTTTTCTGAATTATATTCTAGCTTTTCTCACAGCTTTGTAAAAAGATTGACTGTCCTTTTTCACCAACCACACTTTTTTCTCATTTTCAAAGAGCAACCTATTTCGCCTCTCTCATAAGCCTGACCAAAGAATTAAAACTCGAAATGTTTCAGTTATCACATTCTTGTTTACCTCTACTTGATATTTTTCTGTGTTGTTTATTGCTGCTCATCTTCAACACTAATTTGCAAAATGTTTATTTTTTTAAATGCTTTGCATTCAACTACTCTGTTTTCATAAAAAAAAAAAAAGTCTTTAATAATTTGTGTGACTTCCTCCTCACCCCCCCGGGGATGGTATGGCAGTTCACCAAAAAGCTTAAAAGAAAGCAGTATAAGATCCATATTCTATTTGTAACCCTGTGCTCACCTCTCAGTTAACCACCCTTTAAGTCTTAGTAGTATTAACTCAAGTTATAGCTTTTATTTGGGAACTGACCTGGCCTAAAATATATTGTCAGCCTCAAAAAACAGCCCTGCTACAGACACTAGGAAAGAAAGACTGACACATCTCACCAAGCAGAATTAACAGCCAACAAACACAAGGACTGATTTGTCTAAATAAATGAAGGACTACAGGCTGCTTTATGCTGGCAAGAACCAATGTACTCTTTCTGTACCATTCAAGTTTTAAAGAGTAGAAAACCAGCGCACTTCATTCTTAAATTTGTTAACTAGCCAAATGAAAAATCCCCAACAGGAACTATATTTAAAGCTCATTGCTTGTAAATATTTTCGAAATAAAATTGCTAAAAAGTCCTACTCAAAGTTTCTAATTATCAGAGAGTAGAATATCTTACTGATTACGGTGTAATCCCTAAAGTGAAACTTAGTTTTAGCTGAATTTAAATGCATTTTTTTCTGTCAAGCATTACAAAGAAAAATGTAATCCCTAACCACAAAGAGAAATCACGATTAATTTGTTTTGGACAATGAGAGACCACAAGGGTTGTAAAAGCACAAGTTGCCAATTTTCACAATTAAGTCATACAGCAAGAAAATTATGATGATGCACTTAAGAAACCAGTATTTTCAAGTCAAATAATAAGGCTAACAAATACAGTAAAAAGCTCATAATACACTATAGACTAGCCCCCTTCCTGCACGTTTGCTCTGGTCTGATGAAAACAAATCACAATTCCTAGTCATTCTGCTGTGCATTGTAAACACAGTATCTACAATACCAAGTTATCTTTACACTGACCTAAGACTCACAAGTATAGATGGACTAAAGAGAGAGATGATGAAAAGAAGAAATCCAACATTACTCTGAATGCTGCAATCCTAAACTAGCTGTCTTCTACATTTGAGATGCAAAGGGTTACTACTTCCAAGCAGAGAGAAATAAACAAGCCTGTACAGAAATTACGTACTTGAAATTCCTCTAGTTGAAAGATTTATGCCAACCTCAAACTAAGGTAGTTATTTCTGATCTGAAAGAACACATGAACAGACTTTCACAACTACTCTAAGAAACCACTAGTTTTCTATATAGTGTAGCCGAACTTTTTATAAACTCCATTATGTCATTGAGCATACAGAGCATTTTAAGAATGCATTTTAATTCATTTTAAATGCTGTCTAGTTTGTTGTGTAAGACATTTCATCAAAAATTTGGTAATAGCACAAAAACAACCAATACACCAAATGAAAAAAACAAATCAGTATATTAGGTGCTTCCTCTGTAATCACTTACATTTTTCAATAGTGACAGTTGAAGTCATCTAAAATTTAAGTTTCAACTGCACCTAATATAGGTCAGATTATGAAGCATGCTACACATTTTGTTTCAAACATTTCAAGGTTAAAAAAATAACTGGCGCCCCTTAGCGCTCACGATTGGAAATACTCAATTTAAAAGTTCCAGCTTTTTTTTTTTTTTTTTTTTTTTTTTTTGACATTCCAGAAAGTTTTCTGCCTCCACAATTTTTCAAATGCCAACACAAATAGGAAAGGCAAAACCCCTTAAAGGGGCAGCTCAGGTTTCCTCCGGGATAATTTGAGATTAACAGATACGCTAACCCAACAGTGGAAAAGTGCCCCTTTCGATGTGTTACTGTTATAAGTTCATGTGTAATGGCTGGATGTTTTCTGTTTTTAAATCGTGCCTATGGCTCTCCACCCAACAGAAGCTCTCAGCATGATTCTTTAACGATCGTTTAGCTCGGAGATATTCCCAGTCTTTTGTTCTTCCCTGACATGCCAGTTTCCTAAGCACAAGATTTCCACAGCTAGCTTTGAAATTTTTCAAAATTATTCTTAAGATCCTAAAATCCACTGTTCATCTGTACAGCAACATAGTTTTCAGCTTCCTTGAAACAGTCCTCTCGGAGACTTTAAAAGAAAACAAAAACTCCCCGCTACTCGATTTTCAAAACAGACTTCTTGGTCCTGTTCCCCCCGAACCCCGCCCGGGGCATCCTGGAAACCCACAGCTCCTGGAAACTAACACTGGGTCGCTGCTGGGAGAAGTTCTTAAGGCGATTCCAGAGCTGACCAGCATTAATCTCCTAGTCATTCTTCGCTCCCCACAGCGCTCCCAGCTTGGCTTCTGCAAACTTTTGCTCAATTTTATTCTCTCGTCCTTTCAAACTTCCAGCTCCCCGCCCTACAAACGCGGGCGGCTACGCCAGAAGCGAACCCTCCGCCCCAGTTCTTCCGAACTCGGATTCCGCTCAGGTCTGTCATCGCGGTATTTCGTAC
>NW_026592890.1:9856954-9857342 GCF_907164565.1 Psammomys obesus | reverse complement strand
ACCAAAGGGAGAGAAGGGAAAAAAAAAAAAAAAAAGTGAAGTTAAACTCCCAAACAGTTCTCGCTTCCCCAAACAAAAGGACAGAAAGTGCTCTGCTCTGTCACCTCGCCCTCGGCCACAGAAGCACTACTTTTCGGCATCCTGCGTGATCTCCGAACACCTCACAGTCCACTCGTGAACGGTGGGCCTCACAACTCCACCGAGACGAGCCCGCTCGGCCCCGGGGGCGAGGCGAGGCGAGGCGGGGCTCGGGGACTCCGGGGCCCGGGGTGGCCGGGACTGCTGGACTCCCAGCCCTCCGCGCCGTCGGGAGCCGGCCGCGGCCCCGCCGCCCCGCGAGCTCCCGGGTCCGCCCTCGGGCACGGCCCGGCCCCGGCCCGCCGCGAGC
>NW_026592890.1:9832103-9856554 GCF_907164565.1 Psammomys obesus | reverse complement strand
AAAAAAAAAAAAAAATGGGGGGAGATTTTTTTTTTTTTTAACGTCCTGTTGCTTCACTGGGGACTCTCGGGTGGGCGTCACGTGTCCCGACACGTAGCCCGGAGACTGAGGGCGCGTGCGCGTGCCGAGGGCTGTGGCCACGCCCCTTCCGAGGGTCGCTCCGCCCTACCGGGCGGGGAACGCGCCTTGGGGGAGGGGCGGGCCCGGAGCGCGCCTGCGTGGGCGTGGGAGTGGGGGCGGGCGGCGATGGCCTCCGGACGGAGGAGCGGGATGGAACGGCTCTGGCGCGGCGCCCACCCTGCGGGGCGTTGGGGGTGGGGGGGGACCCGGCCGTCGGGGCGCTCGCGGCGCCGGGCGTCGGCGGGCTGAGGTGGCGTGGGCTTCCGCGCCTCAGTAGCGCCGGCTGCGGGACTCCAGTGAGGGTTCCCCCGAAGCCAGCGCCCACGCGTGACGGCCCCCGCGTCGCCGGGGGCTGCGAAGAGGCCCCGGGCCGTGGGCGGAGACGCGACACGGGTGCGCCCCCGCGGGCGTTCGGGCGGGCCGCGCGGCTCCGTTATCCTCAGGGCAGGTTACGGCCCGAGAGGCTCGGAGCGTGGACCCGACAGGGGCTCAGCGGAGGCGGCGGTGCTAGCTCCTCCGTGGCGTGGCCGCCCGCGCGGGGAGGGAGCCTGCGTCGGGAAAACGAAGTCGTCAACATCTGTTTCTACCTACTTGACAAAAGAAAGGAAAAAAAGCCGTGGGCTTGCTCTTCGGCGGGGCGGAATTCCGCCCGTAACATTTGTTTGGGAAACAATTTTCTGAATTGCGGCAGTGAAGTCCTGTGCTTAATAGGAGCTGTCAGTCATTACATCGGCATCATCCATGTTTTGTTGCGGGTTCCTAGTAACGTGCTCGATTAAAAATGTAGACAAGATTGTCAAATTAACCATTTTGAGAGTTCTCCCTGGCTGTAGTTTTCTGCGAATCATGTCACTATTTTAAATGTGAACGTAAGCAGGGTTGTTGGTTTGTTTTTAACTTTGCTTTACACAAATTCTAAAGGGTATTTCTAAGTTTGTTCGGTACCAAAGGTGTTTAAAATTTTAAATACTGTTTACTGGCCAGTAGCTTTCTGGCGTTTTAATTTAAAGACCACAGTTTGGGCTGGGATTTTTGGTTGATTGGTTGGGGTTTTTTGGTTTGGTTTGGTTTTCATTAAGTTACTGTGAGAGAGCTAATGAAATCGCCTTGATGGACAAAGTAAAATGCATAAGTCAAATAATTTGAATTTTCCAACAACAGCTATAGTAGTTCTTAGTACTATAGAATATTCACCTTATAATTATCGCTTTAAACAAATTATATGAAACATGGAATAGTAGTTTGATCAAAAATCTGTACATTTTCTAAATATGTTTCTTCAAAAGCTAGAAGAATGAGTTTGTTTCTTGTATATTATTAAAAATATCATTGTCTCTGCTTGTGCAAGATGAAGTCCCCTTTGTGGCTTGGCATACTTATTGAGGCCCTGTGCTGAATGATCTATTGCTATAGTCCGGTCAATCAGAGCAGTCCTGTGCCTTGGGTAATGATGGCATCCCCATTTTTACATAAGAGGAAACCCCTGAAGAGGAAGAGGTAAACTAATTTACACAGCACCATGGCTAATGAGTTCTGTATGCTATTCAAATCCAACTATATTTTATTCCAGAGTGCCCACAAACCGTTTTACTGACCCAGTCCAGTAAATCCATTGAACCCATGACAGTGTTGCATCATTTTTGACCCATAGGTTCAACCACTTTTTATAATGTTGAAACAAACAAACAAAAGCCCTGCCAGGCTTTATTCATTCTCCTTGGATTAATCCCTAGTGGGCCCAGTTGGAAATACTTGCAGTGGCTGGCTCTTTCAAATACATGTGGATCTCTCCCTGCTTAGTTATTTCTGATTCTCAGACACAGAAAAAAAAAAAAAAAAAATACCGTAAGAGTTTGCCAAGACCTGCCAACCCCAAGTGATCTGGTCCCCTGCTTGTTGCTGGTCAACCTCACCTCAAAGACTCTAGAGTCTGCCTTGACCGCTACACATGCTTGGCGTCTGTAGGGCTCTGGGCTGGCTGGCCTTGGAAAGCTTTCCCTAGCTGCCCAGAAGCCCCACTCCAGCTCTCATATGCCACCACTATTTTCAGTTCTTTCTGTTGCACTTTTCTACTTGCATGTTAGATCTGTGGGTCGGTTCGTTTGCCGTCAGAGTAAAGCCTTTCTTCCTTTTAGAATTCCTAACCTGCACAACAGCACCTGGTATGTGCAGGTTCTCATGACGTGCATGTTCAAAGAGTGCCAGGCAATTGTTGCATGCCAAAGGCCCACATTCTTACCTGGCTTGTTTGAGTGCTCCTCCAGCACGTGGAGAGGCATGGTCAGCCATTATGAGAGATGAGATGCCTGTTTGCCTGAGAACATACAGTGGCTGTGGAGGCAAAGCAAGTGCCTATGCTGCTGTCTTTGGAGCCACTGACCTTTCTCAGGTATCCATCCACTGGGTCCCTTCTTTTTCTGTCTCGCCCTCCTGCTTCTGCACATTGTGGACATGTCATAGTATTGCCCGGCCAACATGAATACAATGGGACTTCAGGGTTTGCAAGGATGTGTACCTTCAAGCTTATAATTTTAGCAATTATTATAGGTCTTTTAGTTCCATTATTACAAACATCTTAATACAGTATTCAAAATGAGCAGGATAAATATACATGATGGAATCTATACACAGGTATATGAAGATCCTTGTAATAGCTCATTCAGTGAAAAACCATGTCATCTACTCTGTTGACACTAAAATTGGCTCTTCATTCTAACACTAATTACCTAAGAGTAGAAATATGCTTTCTGTTCAATTTCATTGACTCTACTAGCTTATTGCATTTCTTGACATTTAGAATAAAAACTTACAGTATTCCAAGCTCGCCTGTCTTTATCGCCATGGAGTTTATACAAGAACTAGAAACTTCAGATTCAGTCTTTGATGTCTCTTGGTTCCAATATTCTTTCAAAGAAATAATCTAAGTTATTAAATTTCTACAAAGAAAGGATGGAAAAATCTAGGTGTGTTTATATAATTAACTCCACAGAATTTTGAGCCTCCTTTTAAACTGTGAAGTTTTTTTGTTTTTTGTTTTTTTTATCAGATACTGTTCAAAGCATTGAAAATGATCAAGGAACTCTGATCATCTTCAAATGTCAAGCTACAGTGTTTATAGATTAAGGCTGAGAGAGTTGTTTCTGTTGTGTTTTGAGATATATTCGTGTGTTTTCCTGTGTATGCGGGTGTGTGTGTGTGTGTGTGTGCTGTTGTATTTGTGTTTTATGAAAGGGATCACTGTAGTAGTAGCAGCACACCTTCCTCTCACTGAGGCATGTTTATCTCTTGTGAGATGGGAAGCTCTGCTCCTTGGCTGCTGTAGTGTGATCTGTGCTGCCTTTAGACCACTAATGTGTTCCTTCCCAATGTAGCATCCAGCTTCCACCCCTGCCCAGCAGTTAAATATTAACTGGCAGTGTAAGGTTTCTGCTCATTTGACCCTAAATGAAACTGTAGAGGTAAAAACACTCAGAGCAGGATGCAGGCCTTCATGCCATGTAATCTGACCTTCATTCCATGTTTAAACAGATCTTCAAGTAAAAAATAACTTAATTATAGGACTCTGACAATGAGCTTCAAATGAACTCTGTTTTGATCAATTCTCGTACTGACTCATGGCATTAATTTCAGTGCTTCTCTGGAGTGGGCTAATCTTATGTGTTTTGTTTAGTTTTGTTTTTTTTTTTTTTTTTCTCTTCAGGATGTAGGTGCCTCAGAATGAGTGAGTGATTAGGTTATTTTAGCATGTTCAATAGATACTATTTGGTTCACAGTGTGTTAATTTTAAACAGCTAATGTGGATAAACATTTTATAAGCTATAAGGATGTAACTATTTAATCAAATGTTATTATCCATACTACAACCCAGAGTCTGAATGTATTTTCCTAATAATACAACCTTATGTGACTTCTAAACTGAGTTCCCAGAAGGTCGGTGAAGAAAGGAAAGGGTTCCTCTGGGGAGTCAGGCACTTTGGTTATTTCAATACAATGCTGCCCTGAGTTGCTAATTGCCTCCATTTTACAGCTGAAGACAGCAAGGTTTGGAGAGTAATGTGATTGGTGCCTCAGTCAGTCTGGGAGAAGGATTCACCAGACCTTCAAAGTGAGTGACTAGGCATGAGGCTAGTTCCTCTGTAAGTTAAAGCAAGATGGCTAGGAGCTGTGGCCTTCTTTTTTTTTTTTTTTTTTTTTTTTTTCCTCAGTATTTTACCCTATTGGTGATGTGAGATCTTTTGTGTATCCAATAGTGTTGTGTTGCACAAAGAAAATGTATCTGCTAGTGGGGAAGGGAAAGTCAAGTTTGGTTGCCCTTGCTACAGTAGATAGCTGTATTAATGGGACTTGAGATACGTGTGTGTGTGTGTGTGTGTGTGTGTGTGTGTGTGTGTGTGTATTAGAGAGGACATAAAGGTGAGAGGGAAACACAATCGGGAGTCTAAAGAGGGGAAGCGAGAAAATAGGATCAAGATACATTGTATACATGTATGACATTTTCAAAGAATAAATATTTGTTTAACTACCTGGCTCTGTGTGTGTGTAAAGTCCCTGCAGGTTCTTTCCTAACACATGAAAGCCTGAGCAAGTAACTCCATGGATCTGAAGGTTGGACTGGAAAAACTCTGAATTTCCAAACGTTTCTGCTTCTGAATTGTCTTCAGTGAGAAAGGCGGATTTGTGTAGTTTAGTTTCTGTGTGAGGAGGCCCTGTATCCAGATGACATGCAGATACATTTAAAACCCTCAGCTGTGGGGCTGAGGACAGAACTCAGAAGCAGAGCAGCCTGCCTGAACAGCAGGATGTCTGGGTCCCACCTGAGCCTTGCAGAAACAAAATCTTGACATGTTCAATTTTGTACTCGAAAATCTTTTTAAAAATATTTAACTGCTTTCATTTCCCTCCAATGTATAATGCTTTGGGCTGGAAGCCTTATATTTTTAAATATAAGAGGGGAGCAGTGAATCCCTCTTGTGGATTGACGGAGAGACCCATCTATTACTCTCTGACCCTCACTGTCTTTTGGAAGCAAAGCCAGATCTCCCAACCAACACATTATAACTTTATAACCATTTAGTGTTACAACTTGATGACAAAGTAATGCACTAAGACCCTTCCTGGAAAACTTTACAGGCAGAGCACAAAGATCCCTTTGTGGGGGAGGGGGTTGAACTGAGTCCCAGTCATTTTACTTGTGGGGGTGGGAGGCGCAGGGAGGTGGTGTCTGATTATCTCCCCTGCTTCCCTTGCCCTGGGTACTTCAGGCTAGCTCACAAGCTTGCAGACAGTTGTTCTGTGCTCCTGTCCTGGCAGTAGAAGTGCAGGGATTATAGATGCAAGATACAATATCCAGCTTTTTTAAATGTTTAAACACGGATTCTAGGGATCAGCTTCAGGTCATTGGGGTTGCAGGGCATGTACTTTTACCACACTGCCTTTGCACCCCATCCCCATTTTGGCAGTTTCCTTAGCTCAGGCCGACCTTGATCTTCCAGACAGGCCTCATACTAGCAGTCCTCCTGCCTGCTCCTGCCTCCAGGTTTCTGGGGTGAGACGTGTGTATCCCCATACCTGGCTTGATTCAAAGATTCGTAAGTATTTTGGAGCATCAGAGATTTCTGTTAATAAAAGAAACATCTGTGGTCCCCGAATCTGTAACAGCTCAGAGATAAATTAACTCTAATTTCAACGTTAAAGGGGAACATGTGGACAGTGGCCTTACTTCCATGTTATTTTCACGTTGTTGATGGTTGTGAGATGTCATGTGGGTGCTGGGATCCAAACCCAGGTCTTCTGAAAAAAGCAACAAGTGCTCTCAACTATCTCCCCAGCCCCTTCTTTATTGTGTATTTGGGTGTAAGATTAAAAGCAGTTATTCACAACCCGAATAGTCAACCAGTACAGCTTGATCAGCTTTCAAAAGGTGTTGTTTTGTGTGGGTTTTGAGACAGGGTCTGTAGCCAAAGCTTCCCTGGAGATAATTCTCCTGCTAAGTTTTGAATGATTAACATACTGCTCAGTTTTTGGCCACCAGTTGAGCCATGAAGGAGAGCTCTTCCCCCCTGTGCCCCTGTCACCCTAGGCTCTCCCCACAACCCAGCAGCCTAGACAGAACCTGCCTTCCAGGGCTGGGGTCACACTCATCCTCACATTCTTTAAAAACATGCTTACTATTAACCCTTTGTATCAGCCTGTACATAACTGAAAAACTGTTTTGTCTGTGTGGCCATTAAACCTGAATTTACTAGGTTTTGCAAATTCCAGTGAAAGCAGATATTTTGTCTAGTATGAACAGCTCCTTTGGGTACATACCCCAGTTTAGAAAGAAAGCTAATGAAGGGCCCTTGCCCTATTCCATTGGAATGCCCAAACCTTAAACCTTCAGCATTGTCCTCTGCTTCTCCCAGGTTAATACTTGCAAGAACAGGTTGTCGCTGGAGTTGAAATGCTGATTAATCACCAAAGTGAGTGTGTTCAGCAGCCTGCAGCCCTGCCTACCTGCCCTCTTCCCTCTGCTGAGCCTCAGGGTGAACACTGATGGTGCCAGTATCTACTGTTTCCTAATCGTTTTGACCAGACAAATTATCTAATATGTTACAGTTATATAAGTAGATCTTAAAGTCCACCAACTTGAATAATTAGTTCCTATTGCACTGTTTTTCTGAACAGCCACTGGTAGTGTTGTGTGTCCATGGACATGAGAGGTAGCATGGGAAAATGAGTAACGCGTTTTTGTCTAACGGCTCCACAGTGTGTGCCCCATATTTATATGTGCTCCTGGAACTAAGTGGCAACAAGAAACTGCAAGCTCAGACTGTGGCAGACAGTGGGATGGGGCGGCACCCGTGTAGTAGGGTTCTGTGTCCAGATACAGCTACCCCAGGAGTAGGAAGACTGTGGGGTGGGAACTAGGAAAAGAAACTGCTCAGTTGTGAAATCAGGAAAGAGAAGGATCAAGGAGTTTGAAGACAGCCTTGTAACTGTCATCAGCTGACAGGCCAGCAAAAAAGCCACAAGCCTCCAGTTCCTCTCCAAATGACCAGGCCACTGGTAGGCAGAGACGGCAGACCCTTCTCTGTGCCAGGTCCCTGACCTCTGTGGCCCAATAGCCAGACGTGACTTTCTCTTCTCCCTCAGCTGACCAGGTTTCAACACCACAGCTGGGCCCATGCCTGGCTTCATAAATAGTGTTGACCCCAGCCAGGCTCTGACACTTCTCCTGACAGGCTGGGGAGCAGACACTAAGTCTGAAACTGTGAGAGGCAGTGGCCAAGGCAGGGCCACTGAGGAGTGAGCTCACAGGGGTTTGAGCTCTTCTAATAAGTGCCTCCCTCTGCACTGGGAGACAGGCGATGACACCAAAGCATCTCCACTTGCCAAAGTCCTCAGCACTGCTTGCTCCAGGTGACTGCAGTGCCATCTTTCAGCCATGATCCATAAGGCAAAGCTCAGTAATGTTCCTCCCAAGGGTCCAGAGAAACAGCAGAGAAAGCCCTAGGTTTAACAATGTGTGCCTCTTTCTCCTCACCTGTGAAACATGGCAACATAAACACTTCAGGGTTACATGAGTACATGATTCCAGAGAGGCCTGGGATACAGTGTGTTAGTTACCTATCCCACCGCTGTCTAAAATACATGGCAAAAGCAACTTTAAGGAAAAAGGGACTTCTCTGGGCCCACGGTTTGAGGGTGCACATCACTGTGAGGCCGTCACAACAAAGCAGAGGGGGGCAGCTGGCCACAGTGCATCAACAGTCAGGAAGCAGAGAGAGATGGACACCAACTGGCTTCCTCCTCTTTATTCAGCCAGTCCAAGAACCCCAGACCATGAAGTGGCACCACATACCATCGGTGAGTCTTCCCACCTCCATTAACTCAATACAGAAACTGTCTCATTGATATGCAGTCTCCTAGGAAATTGTAGGTTCCATCAAGGTAACAGGACTAACTACCACACACTAGGTTTCCAATAACTGTTACCATTTATAGGTCACATAGGACCTGCATAAGCTCAGATTGCTCAGCAGGCATGTGTCTTGGAATATTTGCAAATATCTCAAGTACACTAAAATTTTACTTACAGCTCAAAATATGTGGTCATCATTTTTCTGTGGCTTCCAATTACATAAACCACTTCCTGGCACTGACTGCAGGAAGTAAAAGGACCACAACCAGGTGGGAAGGCCCTTGACCCCTGCTGGCTGTGCTGTCCAAAGCAACAGCTTCTCAGAAGCTAGCCACAACTCTCAACTCTCTCCAGACCCTATCCTTAGTGCTGGACAGCATGAGCAACCTGCAGTAGCCAGGAAGAGGCTTCTCCCCCACCATTGTCCATTCCTACAGGGGCGTGGAAGATCATATCCTCTAAAAAGTTCAGAAGGCACGTGGAGAAATGCCATCCTCCAGGCTGCTCTGGGACTCACCACATCACAGAATAAATGTCACTGTGGTGCTCCAGCACTGACCCCGGGGCCTAAGTGATGGGGCTCAAAGGTGAAACAGGGCCACCTGTTTGCTGGCTCAGGCTTGTGATGCCAGCTACTAGAGAAGCTGAGGCAGGAAGACCAAGAGTTCAAGGCCTGTCTGGGCTACGAGTGAGTTTACAGCCAGCCTACCTGACTCTTAAAAAGTAAAAAAGAAGCTGAGAGTGTAACTCAGCGGCAAAGCGCTTGTCTAGCATGTGCATACCCAACCGAGGTCCAGTTCTCAGCAAAGAAGAGATGGGCACCTGCTGTGGGCTGCCATAAGTCAACCAAGGAGTCACTGGTCTCTGTCACTGGGTACCACGGTCTTAAGGCTGGAGAGTGCCACAGCCCTGCCTCCTCACTCAGCGAAAGTATGCTTCCTTCTCACCAGACATTTGCTCAGCAAGAGCCACAACGCTCCCCCCACCTTTTAAATCAGATACCATGGGGGAAAATAGCTCTTGCTTTGAGGAACTTAGACATCTTAGAGAGGGGTGGGGGTGGGGAATGAACATATAGTCACAGGGGGCTTCTGCAGGCTCATGTCCTTACCTGGGATAGGACTCACTGTAAGTTCCTCATATGTCCCCCGAAGAGCACTTCATATCACCAAGCACTGACATTATAGTTTCCATTGCTCAGCCACATGCCACCATTAATATCACCCATCCCCAAGAATGCACAGCCTGCAAAAAGAATTTACTGCTGGAGCCAAACCTTGGCCTCGGTGGTTTTTTTTTTTTTTTTTTTTTTTTTTTTTTTTTTTTTTTCAAAAAAAGACTTGTCTCTCTTACCAGTCTGGCTTTCCAGGGACTCACACACTAATGTTGACCAAGATTTGCATTTGAATCATATGTCTTCTTCACCAGGAGAGTCACACTGTCAGTAGGCACCTGGGACACGATTCAGTCTGTCGTAACTGCAACCCTGCTGCCACACAGGCTGGCTGAGGACGTTGCTCTATCGCTCCATTTCTACAGAAATAATCTACTGAGACTCTTATAGAGCACTTAGACCATAAGTAAAGGCAGTGCTGTGGACCACAACACAAAGCTGAGATGCCTGTTTCACGTCACATTTTCCCACAGCACAGTCCTGACAGTATTATGAGTTTCCTTAGGAAGGCACACGTCTTCCCTCAGTTCCAAGCCCTCCCTCCTGGGTCTTCCTGGTTCTCAGCCCAAGCTTTCCCCAGGGTGTCTCCCATGGAGACATCATGGTGTCATCATGGAGTCTCACTGTTGGTGCCCGTAAGGCCTAAGGTACCAGGACAGACTACCAGAATTGTGGCCAGTAACTCTAATCATGAACCATGTTGATTCAACAGGACAGGACCCCTTATAATGAATGCATGCAGGAAAGAGCTGGACTAGGCAAGCCACCCCCACATCTACCCTCACCTCTTTGCTAGGAAGTAAAACTACAAGCAATTCGTTTGTTTGTTTCCAAAGGTCCAAACACCAAGAAACCACTTCTTAGCCACTAGCTCAGTGTATAGCTCCTCCACCCAGTGTTTACATGGCTGGGTCCTAGCCTGTGCCCTACAGGTCAAGGCAGCTCTGCAGACTTGCCAGACTAAGTGCTTCTTTGAAATCATTTGCAAGATTTCATTGGGATTAAAAAAAAAAAAAAAAAAAAATCCCAACTTCTGCATGATGTTATGAAACGATCCTTGGATCTGTCATTTATTCTTAATTGTAATTGAAGTAAATTACTAATCAACTTCAGAAAAGCTGAAAAAAAAATATGGGAGAGGGGTCAAGGGTGCTGGGAAGAAAAGAAATAGTCACTACATCTTTACCCTCAAGAATCAAACGGAGCTGGGTGTGGTGGCACATTTCTGTGAGCCCAGCACTCAGGAGGCAGAGGTGAGAATATCTAGAGTTCAAAGCCTGTCTGAAAACGGCAAAACAAATTAAAAAAAGAGACGCCTGGATCTTCCTGCCAATTAAAATCCACAGCTTATTCCACCTGGACCTTATCTACTTAGTATCCAAGAGCTAAGACCCCACAGTCCAAACCATTCTAGGGTCCCTTCTCCCCCTTGACAATGATGATATCTTTTCAGCACTCCAGTGTCTGTGACCCCCAGACTCTCGCAGGGCATTTGCATATCTTCCTGCCCTTCTGTTCTAACCTAACCTGCACCGACGCTGAGTGCAGGCTCTGTTGGAATGCCGGCACGCACAGACCCTCAGTGATCTCCAGAAAACCAGCCATCCGTTTTGCCCTCAGCCAGCTGCCACTTGCCCCACCCTCTCCTGTGAAGCCCTACACCACTGCATCCCACTTTGATTTGGAACTCCTCCCCCAGTCCTGTACCAGAACCATTCTTCCCCAACCAACTGCAAAGCCTAGCTGGGCTTCCACAGCCTCTCCTCAGCCCTGCTGCCTCCAAAACAAACACAAATTAGCCAAAGGACAAAGGAGTTTCAGTTACAGAAAGATCAGGACTTTAGAAATTACCAACCCTGGGAAAATCACAAGGTTGCTGAAGGGTCCGAACTCACCAGCAGTGGTTTCCAGAGGCTGACCTCATTTACATTTCAGCAGAGACCTGGGTCAACTGCTTCCAATCTTTCTTAAATGCTCTTACCAATTTTAAGTATAGGTGCAGGTTCCAGGCACCTTCTCTATTCTTGGGTTTTGTCTATTCTTGGGAGCCCAAACTCCACCCTGACATCCATCCCCCTATCTAACAAAGGGTCCTTTCTCCCTTGGGCATTGTCACTTTTCCTTTTCCACCATGTCTTTCAAGAAGTGCCTTGTGTTTGAGATCTTGGGAAACTGGCCTTACTAGCTATGGCCATTTTAAGGTGCTATCTTCCATAGGCTCAGGCATTTGAATACTTGGTACCCAAGTTGATGATGCTGATGGGGAGGTAATAGGTGTGGTATAGAGGAATTTTAATCCATCGACATGGCTACTCTGGCTGGAATACAGACACGCCTTTAATTCCAGGAGACAGAAGCAAGCAGGTCTCTGAGTTCAAGGGTAGCCTAGTTGGTATGGAGCAAGTTTCAAGAAAAGCTTAGGTCCAGGCATATTGGTACACACCTTTAATCCCAGAACTCAGAAGACAGAGGCATGCAGATCCCTTAGCGCTGTTCAGCCAGTTCAGTTGAGTCAGTGAGTTGAGGGGTAGTTCAGTGGAGTTAAGTTTGTGGCAGTTCAGTTCATGGAATTCAGAGGCAGTTTTCAGAGAGTTTTATAGAGGGAAGTTGATGAGAGAACAGGCTAGACGCAGGTGAAGACAGAATGAGCTAGAGAATGAGGAGCGAGAAGATCAGAACAGATTGCCTTAGTTAGTCTGAGACCAAGCAGAGCAATTCAGTCAGAAGCTGAGAACTAGGCCTAGGTTAGCAGAGATAAAAATTAAATCAGGAGACTAAAAGATACTTTTACAGTATGGCCTTGTTGGAAGAGATCTGTCACTGGAGGTAGGCTTTGAAAGTTTAAAGACTCTATTTCTAGTTCTCTCCGCTTTCTCTCAGTTCAAGACATGAGACCTCAGCTTCCTGCTCCTGTTGCCATGCTGTTACTCTGCCATCATGTACTCTGACCCTGGAACCATAGCCCAAATAAACTCTCCTTTGTAAGTTGCTTTGATCATGGCATTTCATCACAGCCTGGAAGGTAACTAAGGTACTACCCCTCCCCTCAGAGACTCCTCCTAGCCCCAGGGATTCCCCATAAGAATCTTCCAAGTGCTTTTCCAGTCTCTACTGGGTGTCTATCTATTCTTGCACAGAGTGTCACTGCTCTTACATTGACCTCATGAGATAAAATGGCATGATGACCTAATACTCAGTCTCCTTTGCATGACCTTGGGTAGGCAGCTGTAACACCCAGTTCACTCTGTTAAAGAAAGTAGGTGCCCAGAGCCACACAAACCCCAGCTTTGGGGAGGTAGAGCAGAATCAGAAGTTCAAGTATATCCTTGGTTGCATAGAGTCCAGGGCCAGCCTGGGATGCATGCAATCCTGTCTTAAAATCTAAAAATGAAAGCCCTCTGCCTGTGTGTACATATGGGGATTATTCAATACATAGTGGCTTCTACTATACTACTAATATCTGGTTATTACTCTGAGCCTGGCTTCTCTTGCTAAGTATAATAGGAGGCATGGGCATTTAAAGACTAGTGCTAATCTGTACCTTCAAGAAATTCTTAGGCTGCTGAAGGGATAAGCACTGGAATGGAATATGCTCTGGGCTTTTACTTGTTTGTTTTTGTTTTTTGAGACAGGGTTCCTTTATAGCTCTGGCTGTCCTGGAACTCACTATGTAGACCAAATTGGCCTCAAAGTCACAGAAATCTGCCTGTCTCTGCTTACCATGCTTGGGATGAAAGGCATGCACCACCAAGCCTGGACTATGTTTGGGGACATTTGGGGACACTGAGCAGCAGCAGCAGCTGGCTCCACCAGTGAACAAGAGCAGAGAAAGGTTATGCAAAGAAAGCTTCTAAAGTTGCTGAGCTGGGTTAAACAGACCAGAGGGAGTTGCCTCTTTCTTGCAAATGGAGGAAAGGACACCTTACTAGGAAAGCAAGGCATACCCTTAGTGGTGGTACATGGCTGCCACACTGACTACTTAAATAGAGTCCATGCATATTTTTTCCAGAGGCTGTCAATGGCCTCGGGGAAAGGCCCTTGGAGCCTGTTCGTGTGGTTATGTCTCAGCTTTAAAACTGTGCCTCCAGATGAGCCTCCCCTGTGGGACCCTGCACGAGAGCTTTTTCAAAGCCTGGCACTTCCTACCCCCTCATAAACACGACTTCTCTTAGTGTCCCCAACAGCAACTCCACATAGCTCATCTTCTGTGAGACCCTGGCTCCGTGTTCCACCAATTTCTAGTGTTGCAATCCAGAGAGGTAAGTGACCTCTCTGTGACCATTTCTCCCTCTTCCCGTAGGGATGCTGCTCTGTACCGCACACAATGATGCAGGGTAGTGAATACTGTGCATTGGTCTGTGGGGCCGGTCACAGCAGGAGGGCAGTCATGGCTAGGGGCAAGCAGCAGCATGCACAACAGCTGTGAGGTAAAGATGGATGGTGGTCTGTTAGACAATATTTCCCTCTCGTCCTGAGCACAAAGCCTCTGTTTCACACCTACCCAAAGCCAGGTGTGGCTAAATGACAATTTCCAGTCAATGGGCCATGAGGCATGGTGGGTGTGCCCCTTCTAGGCCTGGCCTGCAAAAGTACTTTTCCTGCTCTCCATCATTGCCTGACTGATTCAGGCCAGTGGGGAAGGAGCCTTGAGGTCCCACGATGACAGCATGGACAAAAGGCCATCCTTCTGAGCATTCCCTGGCCATGATTCCATGGCCCAAGTAAGGGTTTATTGTATCTGCACCAACACACACTTGGCAGGCCGTTGGTAGACCCCGAGCTGGAGGAAGGGCCAGTGCTGGAGTGGAATGTGAGTATAAGGTTGTCTGTCCAGTACGCTCCCCGTCTTTCACCTTCCTATAACAAGAGCTGCTTCCCCACTCCCTCTCTGGGAGATCTGCCACCACAGTCACCAGATTCACCAGGCAGTTCACGATGGGTGGAAGGACACACAGTGTTGGTCACTGTGACCGGTTCAAAGACAGCTATGACCTGGCCCAAAGCAAGTGTGGCAAGCCTTGATGAATCTGACAGTAGAAAGCAGGGTCTCTTGTTGGGTGAGGTTACTGGCTAAGGATAAAGATGCTTCAGGAATCCTGAAGGCTATGAGAGGGGTTTGCCAAAGAAGCCAGGAGAGAGAAAGCAAACTGAAGAGACCTTTTCCTTGTGACTTGAACTATCTTGACAATCCCATCTTCACAGTACACAGAGTGTTAAGATTTCGTAAATGGTCAGGGCTGTAGCAGGCCTTTCTTCTGTGTGACCACAGCTGGCGATAGTCTTGGGGGCAACAAGGGGGCCTTGCTGCTGTGCTAGAGTAGCAAGACCCTCTTAAAACTACCCACGTTCCTTTTAATTTTCAATGAGCTTCTGTCTTGTTAAAGGTTTCTTAAAGTAAGCAGTGAACTGGGGAAGATAGGAAGTTTTTGTGAACTTTTGCACATTTCCTCCAATGTGTCCTTATAAGAGAGGTTAGCCAGTAATACTTGTACACTTTCATTTAAAGCAACGTAGTTGCAATATTTCCAAACTGTGACAGATGGTGTGAGTTACTCTCTACAGTTGACTATCCAGGCTCTTATAGCTGTGTATTGTGTACCCTAAACCAAGCAGGGTAGTTTATAAGACCTGCAACCACTTGTTTTATCTCAGCCACTATAAGGCATTACAAGGCTTTTACTTGGAGGGGGAGGGGTTTGCCTTATACCCCCACCTGTTTAAACCAACCCCTTTTCACAGTGGAGTTTTTGGAAGCTGCTTAGCTCCGTGATGCCATTCTCTTCCTTTCTGGTGAAAACTAGCCTGGCCAATCCGATGTTTCCTCCTCAGTATCGTCCTCAGTACCCAGGCTTTCAGACCATCTCCTCATCCCAGTAAGGCTGTTCTTTGGGAAGAAAGCGAAGGCTTTTTTAGCCTCTTCTCTTGAGCTCTGCACCTTTTCTCTTTCCCTTGCCCTGTGCATTCCAGACTTCCTAATATAAGAGTTCAGACTCCATGGAGGAGTCAGTCTTTAAGAATAGAGCCGGGATTGGGATCCCAGCACTCAGGGGGCAGAGGAGTTCTAGGCCAGCCTGGTCTACAAAGCAAGTCCAGGACAGCCAAGGCTACACAGAGAAACCCTGTCTCAAATCAACAACAAAAAGAATAGAGCTTTTTAAAGCTTCCCCCCAACCCCCCTCGTGTGTGGGCGTGTCAGGGGAGCTGTTTGTGTGCAGACTTTCTGTTGGGATGCTAGATTCTGTCCTTAGAATATTTGTGGAGGTTTTCAACCTGGGGTGTAGTGAATGTTGATGTAGTGTATATGATCCATAGGGTGATTTTGTGTACGTTTTTCCTGACAGAACCACGCCGTTCCCCTTTTCTTGTCTTACGTATTAGTGTAGAACCCTAGATCTTCATGGTTCACTCGCTTGTGCGGGTGGCAAAGAAGGGAGCAGCCAACCCAGTGGAAAGGGCACCGCAAATCTGTATGTTAAGAAAGTGCGGGACAGAACAAAGAGCACACATCCCCTGCCAACTGTCTTTGAAACAGGCTCGGCTCGCTCATGCGCAGGAAGAAGGCAGTCCCGGGATAGTGTGGGCAGGAACACGCGAAATGACCCCCGGGGATCACGGGTTTGTTGGAGTTTCCAGCACCTTTCATCCTTTGTCCCCCGCTTCTAATTCACATGTATATTACCCCCGCCCCAACTCCACCACCAGCTCCACACTAAATACCCCCACCCCCTCTCTGGAAAGTGGTGGGAGCTCCTAAATATTTATGAGGTGTCCCGGCCTCTGGTGCTCCTGTGGGGTGTTGGGAAATTGCGCTAATGAATGCGTGCCTGCATACTGGACCCGAAACCGGGCAAAGGGACCTCCACACAGAGCCTGGCCTCGCGGTTCCCAGGCCCGGAAGAAAGCGGGGAGGATCAAGGGTGGAGAAGCTGTTGCCAGGAGACAAACAAACGGTCAATCCACACAAAAGAAAGAACAGAGTTCCATCTTTGCCCGGCCGGAGCGCTTTGGAGTTGGTAGGAATGTGCATGAGGCAGGGGACTGACCTACCCGATTCCCAAGTCGGAAATGAAGAGTTTCTTAGAGACAAAGAACCTACCCACATTTTCTTTTAAGCTCCACTTTCTATGGTTATTTGAGTCCGGGCTTCTTGCAAAAGGCATTAGGGTCTTTTACGTGCTGTTTTCACTAGGCTAGCTAAATGCATTTTAAAGTGAATTCTCCCCAAATATGTTGGCATGAAAGTATCTCTAGTTCTAGCTTCGAATGTAAATGACCTGTAGTAACAGGTGGTCATTGTAGTACATTATAGAACGAGTGATGTATTCACACACTGGAAATGAACCGGGGACATTATAATGGCCATAACATCCCTCCGCCAGAAAGAATCATCTTCCTCACTTTTAATCATCTGCCTGGCTCCCATCCACCCCCTTCTTCAGACAACCGGAGCTGAGGGCCCCTTCACAGTCACGCACTCAGAGAGTACACTCATGTCACCCATACAGCGGTGTTTATTTTCCTTTGTAGATCTCAATGTACAAAATGATTAAGGTTTTTTTGTTTGTTTGTTTGTTTTTTACTTTAAATAATTCATTCTCAATGCAAGAAATACATAACCTTGGCTCCTCTTGTCTATTTTCCTAGGAAGTTTAAAAAAAAAGAAATAATAGGAAATCCTACCTCGGACCTGGCTGGCCCAAACTTTTGCTATTGCCAAAGGGAGGCAAAACAGAGTCCTAAACTTCCCTCTCAACAAACAAGGTGCCCTGCACAAGTCTGTGACACACTGTAGGTCAGTTATGGAGAGCTAAGACCATGTTGGAAGATTCAAAACATGTCTCCAGGTATCCCATTCTGCCCTGCCACTCAAACACGGCTACTTGATTCCCGATTAGTGCCCATAGGAGAAATACTGCGTTTCGTAGATACCCCTTGATGAGGGCGTTCTGTGGAAAACTGGAAGTTAGCAGGCATATTTAGTGAATGTTTCCAGTGACCATTGCATAGCCTTGATTAGCTGGATGTACATGTAGATGAAATGATTAGCACAGGCACCTGTCAAATGCTGCAGGTGTGGGAGCCTTGCCTTGCTGGGATCTTCGAAGGACTAGAATGGAGCTCTCAGCCAACCCAAAGTGAGCTTTTGGGACCAGTGAAGAGAGTGTCTTACAATTCATCTGAAGTTTTTAAGTCTTGGTTTGGGTTTCGAAGGGTTTGTCTCTTTGCTTGCTTGTTCTAAGACAGTGTCTTCTCCCTAAGTAACCTTGACTGGCTTGGAACTTGTTACAAGTTCTTGCTGCCTCTGCCTTTCCAGTGCTAAAATCACAAGTATGCCATCATGACGTGGCTTCCCATAAGTTCTAGCCTTTGAGAAATGTGTCTACTTTTCTGGAAGGATGTCACCAGTTAACTTCACCTTAAAAATAGTATATTAAAATAACCTATATAGCTGGATGCAGTAGCTTATGCTTTTAATCTCAGCACACAGGGAGGCAGAGGCAGATCTCTGTGAGTTCTAGGACAGCCTGGTATACAAAGTGAGCCCAGGACAGCCAAGGCTACACAGAGAAACCCTGTCTCGATGAAAAAAAAAAAAAACCTTATTAAAATAACCTGTACAGGAATGGGGTGGAAGGAGGGGCTATATTTTAAAAGATATAATTCACAAAAGGAGGAAAGGTCAGGCCCTTGTTCTACTATTCTCTAGCAGAACACACTAGGATATGCTAGAACGAGGTTCCTTGAAAGCCTACTTAGAACCTTGGGGGCTAAGGAAGAACACAGAAGAGTGGCGTTGTCTGTCTGGCAGGGAAAGGGGACTGCAGATAAACAGTGTCCAAGTTTGTCCAGGAAAATGAAACAAACACAGCACGGAAACTGTTGCTATCCATAAATTCTCAATGCATATTTTAATCATATTGTTCATGTTAGGAAGAGGGGTTGCAGGCATTCTCATGCACCATATGAAGCTTTTTGAAGTGATTGATTTCTGCAGGCAATTTGATGCTACATGCAAACATACAGGATTCTGTATGCCTTTGGGCTATACTCTCACTTCTAGGAATTTTGTATAAATTATCATGAATGAATAGAGAAAAATAGTATTATTTCCTTTGAGGTTTTTTTTTTGTTTTGTTTTGTTTTGTTTTTTTATTTGTTTGTTTTGTTTTTTAAGGTAAGGTTTCTCTGTGTAGCCTTGGCTGTCCTGGACTGGCTTTGTAGACCAGGCTGGCCTCAAACTCACTTGGAGATCTGCCTGCCTCTGCTTCCCTGAGTGCTGTGCTTAAAGGCATGCACCACTGCACCTGGCTCAAATTATTTCAGGTGGAATAAGTTAAAAGGAAAGATTTGCATTTTATTATTTTACTTAAGTATTTTATTTAAGTGTTATTAAGTATATCCTTTAAGGTATTTTTTAACCTCATGTTTGGCTTGGCTGTCATTTCTGTAATAAACATGTTAAAAGAAATCAGTAATAAAATCAGTTTTTAAAGAAAAGTCTGTCCACATCTTTGAGGTCCATTTGAGGGTTGTCTTATGACAACGGGCATAGCTCTAAGCAAGGATATGATCCCTGAGTTCTGTGCAGCCAAATCCTGGAAAACATCAGGGAAGTGGCCATGCTCTGAAGCTAGGAATAAATTCAAATATAAGTTTCTAAAAAACAGTAGTCAAACAATGTCCCATTTGCTTTTTAAGGTGCAATCAAATATTCAGGAAACCCTGTCTCAGTTAACAGTGCCAGCCTCTGAGCTGGGGACATTCCTCAAACTCTTTCAACTGCAATTGCGTCACCATGGAGTCTCACAAAAACAGAAAAGCATCACCAAACAGTATCTGTCTCAAACCAGGACATTCTCTCAAGTTTGTATTTAAACAACAGTGGACCGGTGAATTTGGTACGGCAGTATTAAAGAGCACAACCCCACGCTCACTTTCCTCATGGAGGTCTTTCAACAATGCTTTTCTTATGGCATGATTTTTGCTTCTTAAACATTTAGAAACATTTGACTCTCAAGAGGTTTAGCCAGATCACTACAAAGCCCAATAGAGTTTGCACATCTTCCTCCCATGGGATCAGCTGCCTACCGCCCAGCGCCCAGCCCCCAACCCTCAGCCCTCAGCTTTCAGCGCCCAGCCCCCAGCCCAGGCCTTGGGCACCTGAAGTGGCTGACACACAGTCCTGACATTTCTCAAGCTAGAAATTGCTGCTGAAGACTAGAAACGGAGCCTAACTCCACACTGAATTTAAAAGTTTGCTGGCTGAGAGCCACGTTCCAAACTACCCTGACCTGTCTTCCCCTGTTGTCTGATGATGTTTCAGACAGGTACAAACTTGTTCAAAGGAGCCGCTTTGTAGGTAGGGGGAGAAACTATCCAAGAAGTTACACCCAGGGTGATTTAACCACTTTTTTTCCTTTTTCCTTTTTTTTTTTTTTTCCCCATTCAGACACCCAGTGCATTTGGTATGTGGGAGCAAGTAACCATTTTCTTCTGATTTTTTTTTGTTTGTTTGCATGCTTTTTTTCATAATTTATTTTTTATTTTATTTGCATTGGTGTGGGATCCCCTGGAACTGTTACAGACAGTTGTGAGCTGCCATTTGGGTGTTGGGGATTGAACCCAGGTCCTCTGGAAGAGTAGCTAGTGCTCTTAACCACTGAGCTATCTCTCCAGCCCCTGCATACTCATACTTTTTTTTTTTTTTTTTTAAGACGAGGTCTCTTATAACCCAGGCTAGCTCAGATCTCTTTATTAGCTGAGGCTGGATTTGAACTCTTGATCCTTCTGTTGCTTTACCTCCCAAGCATTACAGAGTCCTGCAACACTATGCCCAACCCACTTCTTTTGACAATTTTTGATGAGCCAACCTAATTGCATGGTTCATTCATATCTTTTAATTAATCTTTGTGTTGTCTGCAGAATTGAATCTTAAACATGAATTTTTACAATATCAAGAATTCCCATTGCATAATGTTTTAAGTCTTTTTTTTTCTTACCATATTCACGCATGTGGCTAAGGGCATGTAACACTTTGTTCTGAATGCTTCATGGAGGAAGCCATGTGGCAGCCTGTGGGAAGCCGTGTAGCTCTCAGCTTAGCTAGGATCTAAAGGGATCACTTCCTTGAACTCTTAAACTTGGGCCAGTCAATGATCTTTCCACTTCACTGTACGTTGGTCTTTCTAACACAAAAACAAAAACGAATCTTGAAAACTGACCATCCCATCTAGACTTTTACCCGGGTCACCCCTGTGCAGCATTGCACAACGACAGGACACGGGGACCCAGGGCAGATCAGATCTGGAGCCTGTTGGACACTGGCCTTGAAGGAGTGTTCCTGCGTTTAAACAGTGTGATAATTTAAAAAAACAGCCTTCTCGCTGCTGTTTTTTTATTTGGATGGTTCTGTTTTGTTTTCCAACCACTAGTTTTTCCAGTAAACAACTAGGCATCAGTTCATGGCTTTTCTAGATTGCTAAAACCAACTCATAAAGGGGAGAAAAAATGAGGAATCAGAGTTTCATGACCCTCAATTTTAAGCAGAATTCACCTATAAAATGAATCTTCCTAAAATATGAATGGAATGTGTTTGCATAACTGTAATTCCGCCAAAGGCTTCTAAACTGTGAACTAATTATGGGATCTAATTTTGGAGCCTCCTGAAGTAAGGCTCTGAATTACTTATCTTTGGCTTTTCTCTTCTGTGTCACCTTTCTTTTTTTCACATTTCATTCGGAATTAAAAACCATGAGAGACAAGGTACAAGCTATTTATATTATATCAAGTTTCAAGATAATGGGAAATATTTTATCCCAGTTAGTGCTGCAAAAGAATCAGGTGACTGTGGAACCAGGATTTTGACATGATAGAAAAGAGGGATTGTGGGCAGACGGTCCAAACACAGTCCCAGGGAAGATGCTTAGGGCGCTCATCTTGAGTTCTCATTTTTAATGGAAACACATTTCTTTGTGTAGTTGTCCGCATGTCTGTGCAGCACAGCGTGGTGATGGAGAGCAGCTGGTAACCCAACACAAGGTGTGAGTTCAAGTCTGTCCCTTCCTGCTCTGATTTTATTTTGTCTTTTTTTTTTTTCCCCAGAGCTGAGGACCGAACCCAGGGCTTTGCGCTTCTCTACCACTGAGCTAAAAACCTCAACCCCTCCTGCGCTGATTGAAGCAGGCAAGACACCTAATTCCTTCAGCCTCAGTTTCCCCATCTAAAGGCAGAGCTAACATTGTTTGTTCAGACTGGTTTCAGAGCTTCCTGCAACACCCAGAGGAGACAGTGTTAATTATCTAGAGAGAGGCCTAGGAATACCAGTGCATTATACTCATTTTGCTTCGCTGAGACGCTGCTTTTTTCATAGGCAAAAGTGGGATTACTCAAAGTCGGGCTGTAGGCGCAAAAACAAGAACTGCAGCACAGCCTTGAGCATTTTGTTTATTTTGTTACAGTTCTGTTACAATTTGTTTATTTGTAGTAAGTAATATGAACTCTGCTAGATATAGTATAAGAGAAAAAAAATTAAAAATGTTTTTTATAATCCTGGATAAAGCAAAGAAGCCACTAAGCTGTAAAAGCCACTGCTGGGGCCAGCAAGGTGGCCCAGAGAGAGTAAGGTACTTGGTACTTGCCACCAAGCCTGAAGGTCCAAGTGCAATTCCTGGTAACAATGTGGTGAAAGGCAGGAACCTGAGTAACACATGCATGAACCTCACATACAGTAAATAAATAAATAAACATTTTAAAAAACACTTCTCTCTTCTTCCTGTATAGTGCTTTAGTTCTCCCAATGACTCTTGCCATTACATGAGGCTGCTGGAATCCCACAACTATTAGAAAACAAACAAAATTATATACCATCCCTGGCCCCACCTCCTTGGCCCAGCATGAGGTAAGTGGGGAAAAGGCATTAGCAGCCTGAGCTCTGGTCCTTCGCAGCCGCTGCTGGAACCAGTCCTTGAAGGGAGGAGAGTCCCAGCAGGTGAAATCCTGTAGCCCTCTCTCCCCAGACTCCTCTCCACTGCCCTATATGGTCTTGGGTCCCAGGGGGGCCAAGTCACCAAACGCACTAGAAGCCCTCTACCAACGAAAGGTAAACAACATGAAGCCACCAAGCTCTGCGCATGGAAATGTGAACAGCTCAAACTATTGTAGACGCAAACCCCAGGGGCATGCAGAAGCAGGTGCCAACGCCACTGTCTCTGTTTTGTTAAGAAGCAGCACCATTTCAGAGATTTTTTCCCCATAGTTCACAGTGTGTTTACTGCCTATTAAGTCACACAGGAGATTCATTTGTGGGGAGCCCTGGAAGTTTTTTCCATTGGAAGAGCATAGCTTATGAGGTGTTCCTACCAAGTCATGCGGCTGACTGTATCCCAGACTACCTGTTGTAGAAGCTACAGTGAGAGAGCTCAGCCCATGGTCCTTTCCAGAGCACTCCGTTCTCAGAGGGCTCTCACCTGTAAGTCTTCTCTACTGTGGAATGTGTGCCCATCTGCACGGAATTGTTTGTGGCTCGAAGACAAGGACATCCGATTGGTGTTCGCGGCGGTGCACACCTCTAATCCCAGCCCTTGGGAGGCAGAGGTAGGCAGATCTCTGTGAGCTGGAGGGCAGCCTGGTCTACAGAGAGAGTTTCAGGACAGCCAGGGCTACATGGAGAAACCCTGTCTCAAGCAACCAAGCAAAAGTAAAAAAGATACAGCCATACATCCTGGACTTCAGTGATCTCAACTCATAATGGTGCCTGTTGCTGTTCTGACCGGTTCTTGTGGATAGTCGCAGTACAGATAGAAGGTTTTCCCAACTTCGCTGGGTACCTCCAGTCTTTAAAGGATGGCCTGAGGCCCACAACCTAAGGTCTACTGCGTGAGGAAGTGCATAGCAAGGGCCCTCTGTCTTGGGCGTGCTGCAGCATGTGGGTGCGGAGATGCCAGCTCTCTGAAGTACTCACAAGCATATCAGGTATAGCTTGCTTCTCTTCTCAGTTTGTTGCCTGTGAACATTTTGTCTCTCCAAAGGATTTGAAACCTGAGTGATTGCCACATTTCCTTGCAGGACTTGTGTCCTTGAGTGCTTCCAGAATACATGCATTTGGCCTCTCACTGTAAAAGTGGGAGAGCGTGACACTGTGGTTCTCTGCCCCACTTTGTTCAGGGCCTGATGGGAATGGGGCACCGGGAACCTGGAATACATGTGTTTGGGCTTTGTCTTTCTGGACCTGGGGTGTGTGACTGCGATAGGACAGAGCACCTTCTGCCCAAGGCTGCAGTGGGAGAGCTACCGGATAAACGCTGACAATAATATCCTGGGGTGAGGGCCAAGGTCATGGCCAGTGAGTGAATCCAAACCAAGTCATAAATTAAAGTAACCTGGAAAATGAGGAGCTGAGGTACAGAGCCAAACTGAGGCCCTGAGCCACAGGGGTGGTCAAGAGTGAAGAGAGGGGATTGGGGCCACAGCTGAAGTTCACCTCAGAGTCTTCACTGTCAGGGCCAAGCAGAGCTACGCTTTCCAAGGCACAGGGAACCAAGTCTTTCAGGCAGAAGCCAGGAGTTTGCAAACTTACCTGCTAGAACATTCCACATGCTCCTAGATACCCCCAAAGCTGAATCTGGTCCCACATTTAAAGTTCATCACTCAGGGAAATCTCCAGTTATTTGAACTTCGAACAAGTGCTCAGACTTGGAGAGCCAATTCCAGGCTGAAAGGTATTACCTTTATCCAAAGGAAAACTGACCTTTACTTCTGTGGTGCCCTACAAGATACCCAGAGTACAGCTGGGCCAAGGAAGATTCCCAGCAGCTTAAAGCGCTCACAACGCACAGTAGAGATAAACTTATGAGTCTGTATGGAAGGAAAAAGCACAGGACAGTCCCCTACATTATCTAGCCGTCCATAAATTTCCCTCCTCTTCCTCCTGGGATATTTTTTCTATGTGCCAAATGCCACAAGACTCCAAAGGAAATCTGAGCTCTTGGCAATTATGTAAATCAAAGCCTGGCAGAAAGGCTGCACTTTCTGTTAGAGGTATAATCAGAGGATAAAAACTCACCATGAGCTAGTGAGATGACCTCAGGGTGGAAGGAGAGAACCAACTCCATAATGTCTACAAAAGACCTCTATGTTCGAATTGTGACACATGTATTCACCGACATTTGTGCAAGCATATACACACAAAGGAAGAAAGGAAGGAAGGAAGGAAGGAAGGAAGGAAGGAAGGAAGGAAGGAAGGAAGGAAGGAAGGA
>NW_026592890.1:9831766-9832093 GCF_907164565.1 Psammomys obesus | reverse complement strand
GGAAGGAAGGAAGGAAGGAAGGAAGGAAGGAAGGAAGGAAGGAAGGAGAAAGAAAAACATTTGAAAAAAAAAAACCCTCATCAAACACCTGAAATGTAAGACATTTCAAAGTCTACTTCTACAATGCTGCAGATCTATAACTATAAACTTGGCTCATACACAGATGAAGACATGCTGGTACCTGCTAAAGACCAAACTGTTCAATTCTTAGAAAATTGTTCTGACAAAAAGAAGGAGAAGAAGAAGGAGGAGAAGAAGAAGAAGGAGAAGAAGAAGAAGAAGAAGAAGAAGAAGAAGAAGAAGAAGAAGAAGAAGAAGAAGAAGAAG
>NW_026592890.1:9808309-9831756 GCF_907164565.1 Psammomys obesus | reverse complement strand
AGAAGAAGAAGAAGAAGAAGAAGAAGAAGAAGAAGAAGAAGAAGAAGGAGAAGAAGAAAAAGAGCACATACAACTATCTCCAGTTTGCTCTCATTTTAAGCTACACGAATCTATTACTGACATTGGCGATTACTCTCCCTACACTATCTGTATTAAAAGATAACAAGTTCAGTGAACTGTCTGCCTCTGTTCTGTCCTCCTCCTCCCTCTTCCCTCCCTCGCTCCTTTTCTTTCTCCCTCCCACTGCTAGAAGGGAAGGAGAGAAAAGGAAGGAGAGAACACAGGAGCCTCACTGGCCTGAAGCCTGTAATTGGATAGGGGCTCATGTTGGTAACAGGACATAAAAGATCTAGGTGGCCCTACGTTCATCCAGAGTTGACTGTGATTTTCTTCTCTGTTTTCTGATGGAGATTCTAAAATATTTAAGACTTTAAAGAACAACAACAACCAAAAACCAAAACACTTTTTTTTTTAAATAAAAAGCTTTCTTTATTCAATTCATTGGCCACTAAATAAAATTTATCACTTTTATAAAAACTTTTATTTTCTGACAAGAAAATTCAAGCCTGGTTCAGGATTGTGTTCCCTGCTTTAAGTATGCAGTCAGTCTCTCTCTCTTTCTCTCTCTCACTCCCTCTCTCCCTGTTTCCCCATCTCTCCTTTGTTCCCCTTTACCTGTATCTCCCCTTCTCCCTCTTTCTCCCCTCTCCTCTCTACCCCTCTCCCTCTCTCTCCTCTCTGCCTTTCTCTACACCTCTCTCTCCCCCTCCTTCTCTCTCCACTCCTCTCCCTCTCTCTTCCCTCTTCCTTTCTCTACACCTCTCCCCTTTCTCTCTCTCAGAGAACAGTGAACAGAGAACAGTGCCTCCTGGGGACCTACAGAGTATGCTGTTACCCACAGACAATCCCCAGACCCAGCCCTGCAGGGAAGGAGCATTGTCACCTTCTCAGATAAGGACAAGGGAGATAGACCTGTCTGTCTGTCAATCTCTCTCTCCACCTCTCTCTCCCCTCTCTCAGACATAGGCCTGAATGTAGCCCCTAGGAGTTGTTGAGGGAGATGAACTGGTTCTGAGCTAGTTCGGGGCCAACATTGGGCTGTGAGATTTGCACAGGCTTTCCTGCCTCCATTGGTTTTCCCTCTCCAGCCTACAGGACCACTACAGAATCAAGGATGGAGAGAGGTGTGAAGTCCTAGTGTAGGCTGTGGTAGATGACAGGGTAAGCCTGAGAACAGTACCCGCTCACTCAGACACCATGGGGAAGGCCTTCCCTGTACCTTGAAGGGAATTGATGTTCACATGGTCAGTGTGGGCCAGGAGTGAGTTGGCCTTCCATAGCTTCCTGATCCATAAAGCCTTGACTGCTGCCTGCCCAGAGCAGGTCTCTGCCTGTCCACTTGCTTGTTGGGGTGACAGAGCCTGCAACCTCCCTTACTCAGGCTGGCCTGACCCCATGCCCAGGGCTGCCTCTCTCTGTCCCCAGGGCCACTTCTCCTCATTGTGGAAGTATGCCAAGTACGGCTCCCTGCAGGGTTTCCTCCGTGACAGCCACAAGATTGGGCCTGGCTACGTGGGCAGTGGAGGCAGCTGCAATTCCGGTTTCCTGGACCACCCGGATGAACGGGTACTGACCATGGGTGACCTCATCTCCTTCACCTGGCAGATCTCAAGGGGTATTCAGTACTTGGCTGAGATGAAGGTGAGAGCCACAGACATTGCTCTGGCCCTGGTGCCCATCCCAGCCCCTGCCTTAACCAGAAGAAAGCCCTCACTTTCTCTTCCCTTCTCTCTCTCTCTTTCTCTCTCTCTCTCCACCCCCATCCCTCCCTCTCCCTTTCTCCCTCTCTTCCCTCTTATCCTTCCCCTTTCCCTCTTTCTCTGTCCCACTCACAACCTCTGTTTCACTCTAGACAGGGTCTTACTACGTAGCCCTGGCTGGCCTGGAACTTGCTATATATACCAGTGGCCTCAAACACACAAATTCCCCTGCCTTTGCCTATGCTTCTTGGCTTGAGGGGAAACCACGAGATAAGAGAAGATAGAGAGCATAAGCAACAGCAGCTGTAATGAGGTTGGGGAAGTGGTCCAATGATCACTGTGGGTATCAACACTGTAGGTCCGGTGTGCTTTCTGGGGCTGGATGTCTTTTCCTTTCCAGCTTTCCAGTGAGGGCTCACTTTGGTGTCCACAGTGGAAGACTTCCTATCCTAATGGTGGCCAAGAGCCCAGCTCTTCTGGGGGGAGGGGGGTAGAACAACTGTCATTTGGAAATGGTGAGGCACTAACAACACTGTTTCTGGTGACCAGAGGCTCACACCCTTGCTCTGCCACTGTCTCCCTGAGCTACTTTGGAGAAGTCACTGCCTCCTCCGAGTTACATTTTGCCTTCTTTTCCTAAGAACATTCTCCACAGAACTGTGTATTCTCTCTGACATGTCTTCAAACTCCAGGAACCTATAGACACATTGACCAATACCATCAAGAAATGTGAAGATTATTATTTGAGCAACTAAATCCTATATGCAAATTACAGAGCCATCCCTATGGCACCTTAAATGTTACTTCAGTATCATTATATTGACTCACTTCCAGGAACATCCTGAGTCTTCCTACCATACCAATAAATCCTGAACAATGGGGGAAATATCTTACTCTATAAACAGAGAAGCAATTAGGAAAACTGATTTTTATCTTAACAAGGAGAGCAGTTATTTACTGAACACCTACACTGCCAAGCAATAGTTACACCTCAACATACATTTCCTGGCTTATCTTTGCAGCAGTCCTGTGAAGTGTTAGCATGTTTTTTTTTGTTTTTTTTTTTTTTTTCAAAAGCTTGCCTGTGTCCCCTGAGGCTTTGTACATAGGGTGCATGGTGTGATAGAAGGACCTAAGAGAAGTGAAAGTCATTTGGGGGGGGGCTGCCCTTGAAAGGACTCATGGAGTAGAGTCTTTGCACCTGACCTGTCTGTCACAACACAGACTCTTACAGATACCCTGGCTACAGATGCCATCTTCCATGACACCATCACCAGAGCCAGTACAAACATCCAACCTCTAGAACGTAAACTAGATAAACCTTTTCTTCCCGCCTTTCTTTTTTAATTGCAGTTGAGTGGTACACACTGTTGTAGTTATGAAAAATACACAGACACCATTTTACAGATGAGGGAAGTAAACCCCAGAATGAGGAGATAAATCCGCACATGTCACTCATCTCAGGCTCAAAGCCACGTCCCTGACTCTGTACTAATATTCCTAGGTACCGCTTTCTTTTCCACACTCGTTGGCAACATTAAAAACATGGTTCTATTAGTGACAAGTCCTCCTTAAAAGTGAGGACTTTGTGCTTTGTTGTGTAGCCAGGCTGGCCTTGGACTCACAATCCTCCTGCCTCCATCTAGGGTTATAGGTGTGTGCCATTGTGTCTGCCTTATGGAAACTTGTTTTGAATAACCTCTCTGCTTGGAACAGGACTTACACATGGTCAGTTCCCACTAAACATCCGGTTCATGAGAGCTGCACTTGCTTGCTGGCAGACCCTATCTCCTTATAGCTATGTCCTGCATAGTTCTCTGAGGCACAAGGAATCTTTTCTTGTTAATTATTTTAAATCATGTGTATGTATGTGTTTGTATGCTACCTGTGGGAGGGTGCACATGGAGGCCAGAGGCATAGGATCTCCTTGAGCTGGAGTCACAGCCCACCTGATGTGAGCTGCCAGATGTGGGTGGTAGGAATTGAACTTGGATCCTTTGGAAAATCAATATGTGCTGTAAAAAAAAAAAAAAAAAAGACACTTTTTGATTAACTGCCTTGGCCAGGCATGGTGGCACATGGATTTAATCCCAGCACTCAGGAGGCAGAGGCAGGCAGATCTCTATGAGTTCCAGGCCAGCCTGGTCAACAAATTGAGTTCTAGGACAACCAGGGCTGTTACACAGAGGAACCCTGGAGAGAGAGAGAGGGAGAAAGAAAGAGAGAGACTGCCCTTTCTAAGGACTCACAAGAAGAGATAGCTGTGATTTAATGATTTAATCCTGTCTTCCCAATATGACCCAAGCTTATACTTTCTCCATTGACTTTTCCATCACACTAAAGAAAAGCAGATGAGGCTCTCGGCCTAAAGAAGCCTCTGATCATAAACAATGGGACTATCAACTGACCACTCTTTATCATTTCAAATGGCTTCACATGGAAAGTTTGATCATCCCTCAGAAGAAGGGATTCACTGTCTGTTAACACAAGCTAACCCAGGAGGAAACATACCTCAGCCAAACGGAGTATCCAGACCAACAATGGAGTCACTCACCCCTGGAGATGACAACACAATATAAGGATGTTGGAAGGTGACCCACTGTTGGGCTCCACGGTAGGGTGGTCTGTGTGGGGTGGTGTACGGCTACAGTTGCTCCAGAGCAGGCTTGCGCCTGATAGCCCCTCCCAGCCGGGGGGTCCCAGGCTCACTCAAGGCCACCGACACTCACTAGTAGCTTCTCCAGCTGAGGAAAGAGGTGATCTCTAATCAGTAGCTAGATTATGAGTTTCATCCACACAGAAACACTGTGGCAATTGAGCCAATTCCCAAATCCTTTGTCTCCTGGGGTCGCCATCTTGAATTCTCTGACTCTCAGGGCTCCTTACTACACCTGGTTGCAGCTGCTTCCTTGGGTTGAAGGGTTTTAGGAGTCATTGCTCAGGTCCGCCCATCTGGCCCAAGTCCACTCTTCTGAATGTGCATGGAAGCTTTCAGGGATGACTGGATGGAAGTCACAGCCAGTCTACTGTAAAATATGCACAGCAACTCTGCCTTAATTAGATGTACATGTCTCCGAAGACATAAATAAATGCTTCCTTTTTTGATATGTCTGATTTAATAGCCTAATAACAGGGGAATGTTGCTGAAATATAATTCAGGGGGTGAGGGAGAAATTAATACACTCAAATATTTAAAACCCAACAGCAATTAACAATCCATTTAAAACCAATTTCTGAATTTTAATGTCATTTATCCTTATCCAACCAGGACTAGGCCTTGCTTCATTGTTATTCGTTACCACACCTAACAGGATGCTCTGCCCCTTGCTTGGACGGCACTTCCAACCGCATAATACAGTGGTAGCTGACTGGGGTACCATGACATGATGGCAGCTCCTGTGGAATTCCATAGTCTCCGGAGTTGCCAGACGCTTGTCACCTCACATTCACCTCTTCAGTATTTTACCTCTCTTTCAATGAAAACTCTGACTTTAATATTTAATGACACACATTAAGCTGCTTTGCGAAACCAGAACACCTGTTTTCTGTAGATTTACGAGGATCTAGAGACTGTCTATGTGGCTAACCCTTGGTCAGCGGTGGCCACCTGAACCCTGGCTTCCTTCCTGTTCCTGTGGAGAAGATGGGAATGGGGGTGTATGTGTCTTCTGGCTTGTGTACCTTAAAATCAGCTTAAAATGAGTCCCCTGCCAGCCCTGTTCTTTTTTGTTACAATAAACTTTTTAATATTGTAATTATTTGCAGAATAATAATTTGATAGTAGGACTGCCTTTGCACAAATATGATGTGTATATTAACAAATGGGTGGAGTTCCTTTCTTCTCATGGGCAAATAACATTGTCTGCTCTTGAGAGAAGAAAGAGACTGAGGGCTTCTTTCCAATACTGTGTGTGATTTCGGTCTTGGATGCCCTTAGGACACACTTAATCAGGAGCCCCAGACACACTGGGGAACGGTTGGCATAGGCATGTGGAGATCCTAGGGCATAAGTCCCCAGATCTGAAACTGGGCTCCACACGGGGGTACAGAGCTGCAGGTGTCTTAGCACCTCCATATCTTCCCTGAAAATCAAGCAAGACTGGTGCCCTCCTCAAAGTACTGCCTGGAGAGCTAGAGACAGGTCAGGCAAGAGCTCTTCAAACCACACCCAGAGCCTCCTTCGGAGTCTGGTTCCATCAGGACTCAGGCTCAGTCCCAGCTACTGCAAGGCAGAGGCTTGGCTGCACTAGTGGAACAACCGCAAAAGCTTCGCTCTCAGGAACTGCTGACGATTCCTGGAAATTAAGTACAGTCTGGTATTTTAGCAAAGATGACTACCAAAAAATTTTTTTAAAAAAATTATATCCATGGTGGGTATTGCTGAGATACACCAATCGATAAAAATGGAAACTAAACCGATACATGATTTTTAATATGTAAGAAATCTAAATTCTTATTTATTTATTTATTATCTATCTATGTATTTATTTTGGCTTTTTTGAGACAGAGTTTCTCTGTGTATCCCTGACTGTCCTGGAACTCACTCTCCAGACCAAGCTCTTAATGCTTAAAAATGATCTCAAATACATCAACATATCTCTCTGACACCTGAGTTGCTTTTTCGGCATTGGCTCACTTAGGGGTTGAGCACCCCCCGGGGGGGCACGCTATGCAGGGTGGGGTGCACACATCACCTCAGGTACCTACTCTAAGTCCCTGTAACCCAGAACATCTGGTTTCCCCACTGACAGCCATATCTAAAGGATAGTCCTACTTGTCCACGAGGGAGAAAGCAGACCTGATGGCTAGAGCTTCATTCCACGAAGCCTGGAGGCCCAGCCCAGGGGTTTTATTACAGAGATGACTCACGACCACAGGTCCTTACAGTTGTAAAATTTAGAACTGAAGTTTCTATGGAAGAAATCTCTTTTGATTCTTTAGTCGATAGTTGAGAAAATTGACTTGCAAAGGGGAAGGACTTTCTCTTACATCTTATGGTTTGGAGCCCTGTGACTGTGGGCTTGAGACTAAAGAAGAAAAGCAGCCGAATGCATGATTCCTGATCTCAGCGTGCATTTTCTTCTTGGCTATGAGGCCTTTTGGCTGGGTAAGAAATACTCATTTCTTATTTTGTGAAAGAGAAAGACAAGTACCCAAGTGTATCACTTATGTGTTTGGAAAGATAGCAACAGTCTTATATAGCAAGCCAGCTGTCCTCTCTCGCTCCTGGGGCTCTCATCTCTGCCTGCCAATCATCGGAGACCAAGATGTTAGCTGATAAGGGTTTCAAGAAAGTCATATAGTAAGTGATTCTTAAAGGCCAAAGTGGCTCAACAAGCCCAAAGGGATGAAGTCGCCAGTGTAATAATTAAACTCAGTGCTGCTGAGTTCCATGGGGCCTCTCCCTTGGTTCTCAGTGTGTTCTATACCTGTGCAGTGATCCATAGAGATCGTGTATCCTATCATAATGGCATCACTTCCTCGGAAGGATTCACCTTGCTGTAGGGCTAAGAGAAGGATGTGATTTTCCCCAGGTTATAGAGTGAATTAGTGCTGGAGTCAGAACTTGGAGACGCTCTTTGGGTTTGACCCAGTTCAGCCAATATTCTCTCTGTGAATGAAGTTTATTTCTATAGAGGAGAGTTTTTTTTTGTTTGTTTGTTTGTTTTGTTTTGTTTTGGTTTGGTTTTGGTTTTGGTTTTTTGAGACAGGGTTTCTCTGTGTAGCTTTGGTTGTCCCAGACTTGCTTTGTAGACTAGCCTCAAATTCATAGAGATCTGCCTGCCTCTGCCTCCTCAAGTGCTGGAATCACGCACATGTGCCACCAAGCCCATCTATAGAGGAGTTTTAGTTCAGAACACAGCTGCACTGGCAATAGATCACATCCAAAGACCTTCTAGATGTGGCCAGAATACAGATATACCTTTAATCCAGGAGACAGAGGCAAAAAGATCTCTGAGTTCAAGGCCATTCTGGTATAGAGCAAATTTCAGGTAAAGATACGCTTAGGTTCAGGTGTATTGGTACATGCCTTTAATCCCAGAACGCAGAAGACAGAGGCATGCAGGCCCCTTAGTTCTAGTCAGCGCTGTCCAGACAGTTTGGTTGAGTCAGTGAGTTGAGGGGTAGTTCAGTGGAGTTGAGTTCATGGCAGTTCAGTTCATGGAATTCAGAGGCAGTTTTAACCAGGAGAGTTTTACAGAGAGAGGTTGAAGAGAGAACAAGCTAGACAGATGCAGGTGAAGGCAGAATGAGCCAGATAATGAGAAGGTGCCAGAATAATAGAACAGATTGCTAGAGTTAGTTTGAGGCCAAGCAGAGCAATTCAGTGAGAAATTGTGAGAAGCCAGATTGAATCAAGTCAGCTTAGAGAGGAGTTGGAGCCAGAACAGCTGAGTTGAACCAGCCAGCAAGAGTTCAGAAAGAACAAGAAAGAGTGAACTTACTCAGCAGTAAGTCTCAGAGGCTAAAAACATTCTAGGCCTAGATTAGATTGTATGGAGGTTGGAAGCTTCCAGGACTAGGCCTAGGTTAGCAGACCTAGGCAGTAAGCCTTGGAAACAACATTTCCAGCAGGCGAATAAGTTAAATTTAGATATTCCTCTGATTTCCGTTCTGTTAGAAATCAGTTCAAATTCAGAGCTGTAACTTTGGATCTCAAATGTACTCGCTCATAGTTGATAGCATTGGCAATGCCTGTCGTCCCAGCCACTGAAGTCTGAGGTAGGAGGGTTGCTTGAGCCGATGAATTGCTGGCCTGGCCAGCATACCTAGAGTCCATCGCTCCAACTCAGTTGTGAGTCAATCCTTTGATAACACAGGCTTTGTCAGCATGGCTGCGCTGGCCCCTCTGATGCAATCCTGAGTGATAATGGACACAAATAGCCACCTGCCCCCTCCGCCCCCTGAGGCTTCAGATTTCGAAGGCATCTTCCTTTCCTGAACTTCCTCTTCTCATCCTAGATTGTACACAGGACTTGTCTTCATGATTTCATTTCAACTTCTATGGTAAGGAGACCATGCTTTTGATCTTTCTTACAGGGGCACACATGACCACGCTCACCCTTACCCACTGCGTAGGCAACTCAACCAAGAACAGTCAAAAGATCTACATGCACTGTGGTTTTCCTGCGTATGTGCATAGGACAGAATTTAACTTATAAGTTAGTCACTGTAAAAGATTAAGAACAAAACTAATACTAAAGTAAAATAATTATAATAATATATAGTAAGAAACATTTGTGCTTTGAGCCGTTACTAAATGAAACAAGAATTACTGGCACACATGTTTTATTGTAACAGTAGCTCTGATGCCAAGCAGGCTACTAAGTGGCCGCTGCTGGTACAGGGTATACAGCACAGAGATCCTGGAACAAGCTATGGTTCAAGGCCAAGGCAGGATAGAGTGGGGCATTTCAACATGCCACCCAGGTCAACAAGTATTTTAAAACTTAGGAGTCATTTTGTTGAGTCTCCATTTAGTCCTTTTAGACTGTCACTGGAAAATGAAATGGAATAGGGAGGAAAGTAAGTGTGTGTGTGTGTGTGTGTGTGTGTGTGTGTGTGTATAACTTACAAAAAGAAAGTTTATTAGACTTGTAGGATAACACAGGGATCTTGGCTCTTTCAGGCCACTATTACTCAATATGGAGGACAGAGTTTAATTTCCTCTGACTCTATTTTAGAGTTCGTGAAACACAAGAATAGGATAGAATCTCAACTGGTGACAGTCAGCAAGACCCTGTATGAACTGACTCCTAAAGGGGCTCCAGGTCACGGTGAAGAACCTTCAATTTCCTGGTCAGTTTGTACTCTCAGATCTACTGTAGAGTTTCTGGTAACTTGGGGGTCTCCACTTGAACACCACTGACATTTGAGAGTGGATGGGTCTTTGTTAGGGAAGGAATTGTTTTATGCACGAGCTTTATCCCTGCTGGCCTCTATCTACTAGCGAAGTGGTTCTCAACCTATGTGCCACAACATTTGGGGGGGGGATCCATTGATCTTTTCACAGGGGTCACCTAAGACCATGTGCGTATCAGATATTTACATTATGATTCACAACAGTAGCAAAATTATAGTTTTGACGTAGAAACAAAAATAATTTTATAGTTGGAAGTCAACACGACATGAGAAACTGTATTAAAGGATTACAGCATTAGGAAAGCTGAGAACCATTATAATACACACACACACACACACACACACACACACACACACAAGCACACGAGCTCCAAGTCCAGTTTCCAATATTTGCCTAGAGAAATAGCTAGTTGACAAAATACTTGCCATCCAAGCATGATGACCTGAGGTCAGCCCCCAGATCCACATAAAATGTCCATATGTGCCACATGACTATGTATTTCCAGCACTTGGGAGGATTCTTTGGATTTAGTGGCCAGAAAGCATAGCCTGATCTGTGATCCCCAGGCCAGTGAGAAACCCTGTTCAAAAAGTAAGTTGGAAAGCTCTTGAGGAATGACAATCCAAGGATGACCCTGCCTCGTCCCCCCAGTACCTCTAATACCATCCTGGACCCTTAGCTGGCAGTTAACCACTATTCTAATGGGAATGAGCTCCTGTGTCTGTCTAGGAATCTTACTCCTCGCGCTTTCTCTAGTGAAAGCTTCCAGAATTGCCCCCAGGGCAGAACTGGTCTGCCAGGTGTAGAACTTGCATGCTGTGCTCATCCGTGGCAGTGTAATTTCTTGCCTCCCCTTGTTACACTGTCATTTCCTGGCAGTCAGTGATTATGACTTCTAATCTGTATTCTCTAGTTCTCAGCACTCAGCATGTCTGGTCCACAGCAACGGAGACAATGAGGAACGGATGGGCTTACACTCCTGCTGGCTCTCCTTGGCGGGTGACTTCTGCAAGATGCTGCACCCTTGTCCTCACCACCAGCAGGATTTCTTACTTGTCTTTGATGAAGGACAAGTCCTGCCTGGCCTTAGTTCCCAATCACAGTTTGGTAGCATCAAGGTCACAATGGAAACTGCCCAGGAACACCGTGTTGGTTAGTGCTCGTTGTGTCATTGTCTACTTGACACAACCCTGTGTTGTCTGGGAAAAGTCTTAAGGAGAAATTAACTAGATCAGGTTGGCCTATGGGCATGCCCGTAGGACACTGTCTTAATTGTTAATCAAGGTGGGGAGACCCACCCTGAGTGTGGGCGGCTCCATTTCACCGGCAGGACCCTGCGCTGTAGAGATGAAGAAAGCTGGCTTCAGCAGAAGTGGGTGGGCAGCGCGGATGCTTTCTCTCCTCTCTGCTCTTGACCATGGATGTGCTGTGACTAGCTGCCTAAATTCCCACCTTGACATCTTCAGAAGGAGGGATTGTATGCGGGACTGCAAGCCCAATAGAACTTTCCTCCTCAAAGTTGCTTTTTCTTGATTGTTTTATCACAGCAGCCAGGACAGCAACTCTGTCCACACTGTGTCTGGCTCATGGGGTGAAGACTCCCATTCTATAGGTGGCAGATACTGAGTCTCCAAGGCTTTATTCACAAGCCCAGTGTCCTGTAGCCTTGAGATAACAGTTCAAGGCAGTTTGACTGCCAACCCCACTCCCTGCCCTGCCTATAGGCTCCAGAGTTTATTTTTCGAGACAGGACCTTACTATCTAGTTCTGGCTAGCCTGGAACTCACTATGTGGCCTCAAACTCATAGAGGTCCACCTGCCTCTGCCTCTCAGAGTGCTAGGAATAAAGGTGTGTGCCACTATGCCCGGCTGCCAGATTATTTTTAATTTGTACTACACTTAACCTGTTGTTACATGAAGTCTAAAAGGCCTCTTTGCCCAGACAATGGGCGGGTGATACCCATCTGTATCACTTCCTATCACTGTAGCCAACATCAAATTCTACCAAAATATGGGGAAATCATCTTGATGTTGAATTTGCATATCCAAGGGCTGGAGGATGGCTTCTATAATCAAATTATGTGGAATCGTAAAAGGGAGTAGCGTTTAAATAGCTTACAAAATTACTTTGAAGACACACATTAAAATCGAAAGAACGCAGCACATTGGAGATCTGTACGGAAAGTTAAAAGCTAATTGATTATGACAGCTCTGTCTTTATCACTGGCACCATCCGCCGTCTCCGCTTTGTCAAGATCACAGCTCACCCCACCTTCTGCCCCCCGTCTAACCACATTCAGCTGAGCTGAGAAGAACAGATGGAGTTTTATACAGGAACCCCACCCCATTGCATAGACGGAGGAGCGGCCTTAAAAAACAAACAAACAACTCCCCCCCAAAAAAAAACACCCTAGAATTGCTGAAATTCTGATTTCTTTCAGCAGCTTTACTGACTTTATAACCTATTTTATTGGCGATGTAAGGTTTTCGGGCCCAGCATCTGTTTGTTACATCTGGGGGGAAAATATAAATCCCTCCCCCTGTTTTTTTAATGCCACTGAACCAAATTTAAGAGACAGGCAGACAAGCAGGTCTTAATAGCAGAGGACGGCAGCACAACCTCTCTGTCCATGATGTCCTGTGTCCCAGACTTGTGTCTGGTGGTCAGGACCAGCAGAAAAGAAGAGAAGTAGGAGTTCAAGGCTCCTCTGCTCTGCACAGTTTGCCAGCTTAGAGAGGAGAGCCTGAAGACTGCTGAGCCAGCAGGAGCTGGTGCCCCAGGAAGGGGTGTGGGAGACTCCTGTTGGTGAACGTGGGCTACAGAGAGATACAATTTTTACAGACTTGTTGTGCCTGATCACCCAGAGTCATGCTTACACATCATGGGGCTTCATTATAATAATAGTCCTCTATGCCAACTTCTTAACACCTAAGCCTTTCCATTTAGCCTTTCCCGCTCCATAGCTGTTTATAAGATTAATAGACTCGACGCATAAATAACTGAGAGGGAGAGAGGAGAGAGAGAGAGAGAGAGAGAGAGACCTGAACAGTCTCAGAAGCAGCATTCTAACAGTGAGATAGTATCTGCCCCTACTGATAGGGTCAAGGGTCATGGAGAATTGTTAGCACTGTGTGAGAAGCCTTTGAAGGGTTGAAGGACATTTCCAACTCTTGCAGAACATTCTAAAATAGCCTTAGTTGTACAGCCTGTGGGGTGAGGACCTGCTCTATGTCCTGGAGCAAAGTGATGTGGGAGGAGGGAAGGCAGAATAGTGTCTCAGTCACATCCATGAAGGATTGGAAAGGGAATAGCAGAAGAAGAATGAATGGGGTGGGAGTGGGGAGCCAGAAAGCCATGGGCATAGGGCTCAGGAGCCTCCGCTGTTAGGCTCTGCTTTCTCTATCTGAGGTCATAAGTCACAGGACCTATGATCAGGTTTTGCAAGACTCCCAAAGGAATCCAAACAGGTAAGAGTGGCAGAGCAAACTTCAGGGTGTCATCCTAAGGTTATCAGAGATGAAGCCCTAGAGTAAGCAGATGCAAAGAAAAACATGGCGACACTGTTGCAAGGGGGAACGCCCAGACTCGGAGGCTGCGGTAGGCGACCTCGGCAGAGCTGCATAGGGTGTCTTTGGACAATGGACCCATGTGAGGAGAGGGAAGGAATGCCTTAAAGTCTAGGGTTTATCTGACATGGTCCCTGCATACCTAGGGGATCATTTGTATAGCACCATCCTCAGCAGACTTGTGACTGAGCAAGGGAATGGGTCTACCGAAAAGATGGAGGCAGAAATAGAATGCTCATGGCCGGTCTATCTCACCAGGCCTTCTGTCACTACTTTTTTCCTCAGCGCTTGTTCGAATGTTTACGAAAGAGACCAGGCTTCGGAGGGCGGGGAGAGCTCACCAAACAAGAAGAAGGCAAAGCAAAACAGTAAGTTGAAATGCAAAAAGGCCGTATTTCCCCCTCTTGAGCAGTGAGTGGCTGCGTGCAGAGCCCTTCAAGAACTTTACTCCCCAGTTTGAGGAACAGAAATGAAGCTGATCTTTCACTGTCATCAGATTTGGGATCCTTCCTCTTCGCCTTAAATAACTGCCTTCAGCTGGACAGCCACACGTCTGCCCTTCTGTGCTGTAAAGGGTGGAAAAGATTAAAAGCCTTATCTCTGCTTCTGTTTCCCTTTAACCTGATCACCCTGTGACCTCAGTGTGGACACAGGTCAAGACTGTTTTAATGTGGCCCCATGGAAACTCTACAAGGGTGCAGAGCTGACCATCACGGGCATTTTGGATGTCAGCCCTCTCCTCATTTCATCTTGTGAGGCTCAGCATAGTTTTGTATGATATATGCATGTGTGCAAGATGGGTCTGTATGTAAGCACATGTGTATGTGTCTGTGTGTGTGTGTGTGTGTGGCCAGAAGTCAACCTCAGGTGTTGTCCCACTTTTTTTTGGGGGGGGGACTTTGTGTTTACTAGTAGACAAAGCCACCTGGTCAGCAAGCCCCAGTGTCTCTTGTTCTCTGCCTCCCCAGTCCTGTGATTACAATCGTGCCCCACCATGCCAGGCTTTTTTACTTGAGTTCTAGGGATTGAACTTGGCCTCGTACTTGCACAACAAGCACATTATAAACTGAGCTATTTCCTTATATCTTAGCATTTTTAAAAAACATTTTATTCATTATTAGCGTATGGGTGATGGTGGCGGTGGAGAGAGGTCAGTAGACAACATTTGGGAGTGTGTTCTCTCACTTTTCACTGTGGTTTCTGGGGAGTGAACTCAGTGTATCAGCTGAGCTAGCTCACCAGCCCTCAGTTTATTTTATATCATGGCTCAAAAGACCAAGGTCTCACAGTTAGATCTGTCACAAAAGCCTCTCCTCTGTGTAGTTCACACTTCACAGTTAACCCTTCCCATCATTTTCAGGGCAAAAGAAGCAGAGAATGCCCTGCATCAGTTTATTGACATCTGAGAACTACTGGCTTTTTGCAGAGAAGTCATATAATTCCTGTCATACTGGGTGTCTGATAGGTGCTAATTTGACATGGCAATGAGATAGAAGTTGGGCCCAGGCTGTCTTCAACCTCACAGGATTGGAATGCTGTCCTCTTAGCACAGAGTCAAACAGTTCTCTGGCAATAAATCGCTTTCCACTCACAGGTCCACTGAGTAAACAGAAAAGTAATCAACAGTGCGCGCAGGTAGATGTATCAGGTGGCGTTTCCTCAAGGCAGGAAGCACCCAACGAATCAAGAAGCCCCGTGTGTCCAGTGTGGCATGAGTCTTTCATGTCATCTCTAGGATGGTCCCGTCACTTCTGCCTGTCTCCAAGAGACATTTCTGAATCTTTAATTATACGTTCACTTTGATCAAGAGAAAATGAAATGGAAAGAAAAAAATCAGAAGGCACCTAAAGTTGGTCCAAAAATAAAAGATTCTTCTTATTTTCTAGTGCAGTGATGTTGCTCTCAAACCCTGCACATCTTTCTCCTTTTTGGCTGCATGGTTTTTATTTGTCTTTTCTTCCTCAACTATTACATTTCTTCCTTTTAAAATGTGGCCTGCCTGGCTCATTCTTATCTACTGTCTGTTTTGGAAAATAAATGGTCTTATGTCGTTTTTAGTGGTAGAAAGAAATGGAGTTTTAGGAAGGAAATTTATCCTGGGCTGAAAAAAAAAGGAAAACAACAAAACAACAAAACCCCCAGGAGATTAAGGCATGTATTTTCAGCTGCCTTTTAAAAGACAGATTTGAAAAGTATTAAATTCCATTTCACCTGTCCAGAGTGGTATAACACAATGTTAGCGTATTAATTAACAATAAAAGTGGTGTTTTGCCTCATACATAAAAAAAAAAAAAACAATAATATATATAAAAAAATATATAAAAATAGATATATATATATATATATATATATATATATATATATATATATATATATATATATATATATATATATATATATCGCTTATGGAGGAAATGAGGGCCACACGATTGATTTCACTTTGAGGAGGTAATGAGTTGCTCCCCCTCTAACAAGGAGGTTTTGCACACTGACCCAGGTGCAGGGCCTCTTCGGAATTCTTGCTAAGGACCTGGCCAAGAACCAGTTTCTCCATCTTCAAATGTTACCTTCACACCAGGTACACCACACACCCCTCGCCAGGCTGGCGACACTTCTCAGAAGGAATGTGGGGTGAGGGCAAGGAAAGCTTTTGTCAGCTCTCAAGGGTCACCTGAGCGCCCACCTGTCCCCTGGCTCCACAAGAAAGTGGGTTTGTCGAGCGCCAAGGTGTTTTCTACTTGTGGAAAGAACTCTAGCATTCCATATTTTACATAGCTTGGACCTTTGAACTTGGAATATTTTCTTACATTTCACATAGCTTTGCTCCCTGTGGGGAGAAAACCCTAGTCTTTCAAGTGGTTATTATAAATCTTAGTGTATAAATATGCACAAGAGGTCAGTACTACTCCGAGATGGCACTTAAAAGGTTCAAGTGTCTCTCAGTAAGATTGTTCAGCTTGTTCACTGACAGCGAATCAAAGTCGGCAAAGCCGGAACTTCGCTTTTGATTGTTCCTTCAAGGTTTTCAAGGGAAAAAAAAAGATTTTTGGAAGACTTGATTGGTATTCATTCTTTCATTCACTCATCCTATAGACATGGAATAAGGGACTGACTTGGCTGTGTTTGATGCTGAATATCCTACCTAAGGCATTGCAGCCGGGGCTGTGAAGGTTGAGTTGTGAAATTTCTAGATTTTAGATCTGGAACTGAGACCCAGAGAGGGTGACCTTTCTTATATCATGTAATCAAAGGTGTAAATCAGATCTGATCTCCCTTTCCCCACCCCGAGCCATGTCCAGTGAGCTGGGGCCTCTGGAAAGTTTGAGGGCCCAGAGTGTGGGATCATCCTAGGTACCCTATCCATAGACTGTGACCTCACCTCACCATGTCAGTATCTTGTGGTTTTGATGTTTGTTTGTTTGCTTGTTTTGATCTTTTAGGGCAATAGTTCTGTGTTCCCTGATAACAGCTGGTATGCATTTTCTGTCTCTGATTGCTTAGATTCTGTGTGTATGTGTCTATGCATACACTGTGAGTGTGAGTGTGTATGTGGAGGCCAGAGGCTAAGGTTGCGTGTCTTGCTCAATCACTCTCCACTTTTGTCTTTGCAAGCAGGGCCTCTAACTGGCGGATTGAGTAGGCTGGCTGGCCAGGGAGCCCCAGGGATCCTCCTTTCTTCGCCTTCTCATAGCTGGGATTACAAGCTTATGCCACTACGCCAACTTTTTACACTTTAAACCTAGCAGTTAAAAATCAATCAGGTTCTCTACCTGAGTGGCAAGAACTTGTCTAAGGCATCTCCTCAGCCCTTCTGATGGGGATGTATTTTTTATTTGATCTATTTTATTTGGGTTCTGATACCTCTATCTCTTCGCCACCCCAATCCCTTCCAACCCCCATCCCCAACAGTAGGGAGGAGAGAGAGAACGCTAGTGGAGAGAGGGAGAGTTGAGATATTTTTATTATTTCCTCCTTATCAGGGATGTTGAGGTTCTTGGGGCAAGTCCAGTCTTCAGCTCATCAGGATATCTCTAACTTCTTTTTGTTGTTGTTCTTGTTGTTTTTCTCCTGACCACTTGACAAACCAGCAACAGCAGGAGCAGGAACCAGCAGGAGGAACAGCCTCATCTCCTCTCTTGGGGCTCTGGTCTTTTTATACCCTCTCTAAAGTCTCCAGAATTAAACTAGCTTCAGCTAGCAGAATCACATTTCTACCAGAGCACGCATGAGGCAGATAGTCAGCTGCTGTGTACAATCTGAAGCAGCCCCATATCCCACACCTGGGTTAAAACAAAGACATGTTTTCACAACATAACTGGGTTTTTTAAGATGCCAAAATTCTCACTACACTCCAAAATTTCCTTTTATCCAGAATCTTTGGCTGAGAATCCATCTAGGTATTGCTGTGAGAGAACTTCCCAGCAAAGGCATATTGCATGAAGCTGTGTCTGTCTCACCATGGACATACATGTATTCACTTTCTCCAGATGAAACATTTTTCTCCTCCACTGTCGTTCTCCTCCAGATTTTTTAGCCAACATTTCCTGAGTTCCTGTGGCGAACCAGACCCACAGTGTGGAGACAGCTCACTCCTAGGTTCTACCTCCCTGCTTGTCTCCCAAGAGTCCATTTGTTTCTCTGCTCTGAGGCACCCACTCAGAATATAATATCCCATGACAGGATGTCTTTCCATGTGCACACCAAAATAGCTCTGGCCTCTGTGTTCTGAGTTCCTCTCTCATGCCACTGACATCATGTCATTTAGGCACATGTTGAGAGAGAGGGACTGCTTTGGGTCCACGCAGACTTGTTTCTCTATTTGTAAGCTTCGAATCCATTTTACTCTCTTCATCTCCGTTTGAACAATGTGCCTGGCAGGAGGAAGATACTGAGTGAAGGCCTTTCTGTTTCCACTCTGAACTCATTTTCTTTCTGCTAACAAAGATGTTAAAGAAATTGAACCCAAGCTTGGGGAGGGGCCTTGACTGCATTTTAGAATGTAGTACTTACTCTTATGTAACAGATTCTCTTCTTCAAAACACTTAGAGCTGAGTCTTAGAAGTCCAGGGTCCTGTCCCTTTCTTTATGGATTATGAGATGGGAGATGTACCGGGACCAGTAGCTGCACTGCCGTCCTACTGGAGTCTTCAAATCCTGTGCTCTTGCCTTCCATTTAATGGACTAGACTGTACTGTTTCTTTCTTGATTTGTCTTTTATTTTAATTAGAAGCACAGATATAAATGAATGATAGCAGCTTATTCAACCACCTCCAATCAAGTATGTATGGAGCGTTGCTTGGCACCTGAACAAGCCATTTCAGCCTGGCATGTTGACCCTACTTCTTCTGTCTCCCTGTTGGGCCTGGCAGCTCACATTCACTAGTATCCCTCTGAGCTTCACAGAACCCAAGTGACCGTTCCCTGTCAAAGGCAGTGCTCACACAGGGAACCCCTCTCCCAATTCTGATCTCGGCTCTATTTGTTAGGAACTTTTCCGTCCAACCAAGCCAGCTCTACGTTCCTTCCTCTGCCCTCACATACCCATTTTGCCTCGTGCCTTTAAATAGGTTTGGCCTGAAGACAGGACTTCATCCTCAGTGTCTCCCACCCTACCGTTATTCTGGGCCTTTGACCTCCCTCACTTTAATTATTTGCTTCTATTTACAAGGAGGTTGTCGCCAATGGCCCCGTTGGGTTGTCTCTCAGCCATTTCCTGCAGCTCTCTACGATGTGATTGATCTAGGGTTACCCTCTGGTTTCACGGGGCATGACTTTGATCAGGAGTCTGCTGTCTCTCCAGATTGGGAGAGGCTGCGAGGGATTACTTACCCCCAACATGTTCGGCCCCACCAGTTGGGAATGATCTCCACTTCCCTGGGACAAATTCCGTCCCCTGTCCCAGCACAGAGTACATCTAATCCCTGCTGGTATTTTAAGACCATGATCCCATCCCTCCCTCGTGGCTCGTCCCCCTCGCCTTATGCACTCTTTTAGAGGATAGGCATAAATGTATGCTAGTGTGGCCGGCCATGTGTCTGCCTTATGCGTAGACAAGGAGGCATTTACTTGCCTTTATTGGAATATTCTCTTTTTTACCCGTTGGTTTTGTTTAGCATTATGCTCTGGACTGGTGGTCAATCAAACACCCTACCTCTTTCCCCATCTCGCACCAGTTGCTGTAAATCTGATCCTATCATTCTCTATTGAAGACATTTATTTATTTATTTATTTATTTATTTATTTATTTATTTATTTATTTAGGTTTTTGTGCTTTTATTTTAAACACAAATGAAACGTGCACAGGAGCCATGTACTCATTTTCTTCACCGCATAGCCTGATGTTGGGATGGGTGACTCCAATGGCCAGCTGTGGTGCTTTTTCTAGATGGCTTTTTGATTCTTGGAGGAAACATTGTGAGCAATCTCAGCACAATAAGATTTGCTGCACATCAGCAGCACTTCCTGTTCCTTGACATTGTGGACCAGAAATTTCCAGAAGCCGCTAGGTAGCAGGTCCTTGGTTTTCTTGTGGCTCCCGTAACTAGTGTTGTGCATCAGGATCTGGCCCGTGGATCTTCTTGAACCCTGTCATTGATACCTCTGAGTTTCCACCAGTTTCGCTTAATTTTGACCTATCAGTCTGATTGGTACCTGATGAACTTCTTGGTCTTTTTTTTTCGATGATCTTGGGCTTCACCAGAGGCTGGAGGGCAGCCATGATGCCGCAAAAGAGATGGCAGCCACCTCTAGGTAGCACTGAGGAAAAAGGCCACTTATTTATTTTTGATCTCATGTGAATTCATGTACCTACTCAGCTTCAGTTTTCCAGTTGATTACTAGAACCTTCTTGAAATCTCTGTGCTCTCTTCAAGCTTTTACTGTGTACAAAGCTAATACATAAATATTTACATCAAAAGCATAGATAAAAGCGTTCGGTGGGGTTACAGGCTGCCTGTCTTAGGCAGCTTTGTGCATGTATGGGGACGAGACTACTCGGGAAAACAGTGGTGGCTGTTGGGAGCCAGCTTGTTCTTGACGGACAGGGAAGCTGTAAGCAAGGGGGAAACAGCTGTTTCAGGGATGGCGAGCAGCATGAGCTCCTCGGTGCAGCCCTGCAAAACAGCTCTGTCCACTGAGAACAGAGAGGCCCTAGCCAGAAGTGCCACACCCATCCTGACCCCAGTTCTCTAGATCCAGTTCTCCAGGATAGGAACCAGAGCGCTGTAGCCAAATGGCTTCCTAGAGCCGGATCAAGGGTGATGTGGTTTAACCTGCAGCAGCTTATATTAGGAAGCAAGTGCTCAGGTGACATAAGAAATAGGGTTTGTTAAAGGGACTCAAGTGCCAACCGAGAAAACCACCCCACGGCCAAAGCTGTGTAAGTGTGAGCAAAAAACGAAGTAAAACCCTTCTATTTTGTAAGCCAAGGTATAACATGAATATGCATGAGTATGCCGTGATAAAATGAACGGTTGAATGCATGCATAAGTGAGTGAGAAAGAGCTGAGGCTTCCTAAATGGAAGCCTTCTGTTATTTATGTGGATGACCCCATCCAAGGCACAGAGCAAGACTTTGTTGCCTCCCCCTGACCCTGAGGGCAGTGAACCTATGCCTCTCTTCCTAAACAGAGAGCTGAGGGAGTGCCTGGTGCACACTCTCTCAGCCAGTGATGAAGGCAAATCCTATCAGTAATAAGCCACACAGGTGGCCAGTGCCTTTGTGGTGAGGTGACAGGCGTGACATGCTTCCTCCATGGTCTCCTTCCTCACACCCATTCACTGTGCTCTGCTCACTAGAGAAAGCCTAAGAGGAACAAACACAACAGAGGAACATTTACAACAATTCTCAGATTGCCAAGCTCATCAGAAACAACGACACACGGAGAAATTATCACAGAGCAGAGGGAGACTTCTGGGACGTGACAAAAACAGCAGTATTTTTCAACCATTCCATGTATTTCAGATAGTTCCTTGAAAAGTTATCCTAAAAATTATTAAGACACAAGAATGGAAGGTGTGTGAATGGCTAAAATGTTCACTAGGATAAGAAAGGGTCTCTTCTGATACTCTACTGCCAGTCTGCCAGTCTGTATTAACCCAACAGTCCTCAACAGCATTCTTGAAGGCGGAGCCTGAGGTAACCTAGGCTAGCCTCAAACTTGCTATGTGGCCAAGATGACCATGAGCTTCTGATGTTCCTGCTCCACCTTCTAGGTGTGTCCCAACACACCCAGTTTGTGCAGTGCTGGGGGGGGGTGGGTTGCGCCAGGGCTTTGTGTACAGCAGACAATCATTCGACCTGCTGAGCCACAGCCCCACCCTTCATTCAGCTATTTTCCTGCTGGATCCGAAAGACTGCAGACCTTCATTCTCGTGGGGCAGATGGCCTAGCCTGGACAGGGCTTCTTTCTGAAGCTTTGTCTTCCCCACTGTATTTTCTTCTGCTTCCCCACTGTATTTTCTTCTGCTTATGCAGATCACGTCTAGCCATTGACTTCCTATTATTTCTGGAGGAAATCCACAACTATGTATAGCTAAATTTATCCATATCCAAGGTCCACACAATGTTTCCCTTGTACTGTTATCTTTTCCTGTATCCCAATCACCAGGTGAACTCCTATGTCCTGGTAGCCGAGACTAAAGATTGCTAGGTTATTTTTGAATTTCCTCTCCATCTACAATATCCAGCCAGCCTCTGACCTGCTGGGGAAGTTGCTTCCTGTTGTCAGGTTCTTTTTTTCTCCACACAGTGGGTAACTCCAATCTCCCTAGAGTGTCTGAAAACCCACCCCCTGCCTCCCTCTCCACCCTGTGTCCACGGGACTTCCCCTAGCATTGTAATATTTTCCTTGAAGCCTCCAGCTTGCTGAATTCCCTTTAAGTAAAGCCCAGGCCTCTCAGTGAGGTTCAAATCTGCAGCCCAGGGTATTCTTCTGCCTGATAGGCAGATGGAAGTTGATCTGGCTTTGCCAGCGCCCTCCCCAGATCTGCCCCATCACCTGAGCTTAGCCACTGCCTCCATCCCATTGCTTCTTGTAAAATGGCCTTTCCGGCCTCTTTCTCCTCCTCTTGGACACCAGCATGAGTCCTTCCCATCATATGTCACATGCCATCAAGGAGCCTGTGACCCAGCTTCCCTTTAGCACACCATATAACTCCTGCTATTTTAGCAACTGCATGGAGTTTGTGAAGTGTTAAAGAATACGTTTCTTCTATTTTTGGAATTCCTGTTTTCTGTACTTTTTTAGATTACAGGCTTTTGGGGTTCAGATCCTGCATCTTTGTTTTTGAAAACTATTTACATGTAGCTTGACAACGTGATATTTGGGGACCAGGCATATCTAATGAGAAATAATACTATCTTTTTAATTGTTGGATGCAACCATGGTGGATCACTGTTAAGAAAGCTGGTGGTGCCTGGTGACGGTTTGATAACGCTTTTTCTTTAAGATTTATTTACTTATGTATTCTTATGTAAACGAATGTCCTGCCTGCACGTGTGTGTATGGGCATTCCATTTATGCCTGGCACCCACAGAAGCCAGGGAAGAGCATCAGCTCTCCTAGAACTGGGGTCACGTAGGGTTGTACGTCACTGTGCAGGTGTTGGGAACCACACCTGCGTCCTCTGCAAGAGTAGCAAGTATCTTTAACTTCCAAGTCATCCCTCCAGCCCCAGGTTTGATATTTCTTCATAGAGAGCTAGTTTAAATACTGGTTCCCATGGTGACCCCTGGACCTGCGTCTGTTTCACCTTTGGCTTGGTGGCAACTCTGAGGCTCCTGCTCAATGCTTCATTAACAGCTACAAAACACAAGCATGGCAGCTTTCACCCCGTCAGTCTTAACTAACTGCAGGACCTACCCAACCCTTGAGCACAGCTTTTCTGAAAAATAGAAAATATAATATGCTCACTGTCCTCTTGATCTGTTCTCTCTATAATACTGTCAGAGAAGCTTTGACACTTTCAGAGCAGCTCTGCAAACCCCACCCACACTTCAAAGGGCTGCTCTGCCTCCAGGCTGAGAGCGCTGACCGTGGGCGGGCATTCCCTACCTGCCTTTCTTCCTCTCTGATATATGAGTGTGGCGCTCCCCCCTGACAGACAGCACGTGTGCGCCTCTGAGTGCATGCAGGCAGAGGCCAGAGCAGGACATCGGCTTTCTTCCTCTATCACTTTCTGCCTTTTTGCCTTGAGACAGGCCTCTCACTGCACCTGAAGCGGCCAGGTCTGCTCTGCTGGCTGGCTGCCGAGCT
>NW_026592890.1:9741047-9808299 GCF_907164565.1 Psammomys obesus | reverse complement strand
GGATGCTGGGGGACCATGTAGAATTCGTGTTTGCACAGCCTCCACCCACTGAGCCCTCTATCCCTCTCCCTTTCTTTCCTAAAACCCCACCAATCCTTGTTACCTCCCCTCCTCTCCCCTCCCCTCCCCTCCCCGACACACACACACACACACACACACACACACACACACACACACACACACTTTGGAAACAGAGTATCACCCTGTAGTCCAGGTGACTTCAAGTTCTGGACCCCTCCTACAGAAGTCTGGTGTGTTTGGCAATCCCAGGTAGGTGCCACTGCACCTGTCTTCAAGTTCTCTTCAGTACCCTGAAAGACCCTTTCCAGACTGTAACACCTTCACTCCGGCAGCACGACTGTACCCTCCGAACATTTTCTGCTTTCTTCTGAGTGCTCAGATGGTCACTCTCTGCCATGTTATTTGAGCTTGACACCGAAGGGTGGGAGGGGACAAGAAAGGAACAGTCACTACAGCTTCATAAAGAGGGGTTCAAAGATGTCCTGACTGCGTGTACATGGAAGAGTGTGTAACCGCATGAGGGTGTAGCTGTGTGAGTACATGCAGGTGGTCCGGGATGGGTTGTGTAGGTATATATATGTGTGTGCATGCTTATGTGTTTGCATGTGCCCATGTTTGCCTGTGAAGGTGTATATGCTTGTGCCATGTGTTTGTGGTTATGTGTGTGCAGGGTGTGAGTTATATGTTTGTGTGTATAGTTATATGTGTATGTGATATGTGTATAGTCTGTAGTTATATGTGTGTTGTGTGTATATGATCAATGTAGACATGTATGCAAATGTGTGTATTCATAGTTATGTGCATTTGCATGTACGTGCGTGTGCAGTTAGGTATGTGTGGTTATATATGTATGCAGTATATAGAGCTATGTGTGTACGTATGTTAATGTGTAACTTTGTGTGTGTGGCATGTGCATATGTATGTAGTAGAAGCAATGAAAGACAACCATCCAGGGGCCTTAGGACTGCAGGATCCGGAAGCATCGCTCTGCCCCAGATGAGTGGGGAACTGCTGGCTGCCGTCTGTGACTCAGTGGCCTGCTACCCACACTCCTGTCCTGTGCTTCATGACTTTCCCTCCCATTTCCGGCTGCCCCGCCCTCCTGGAACCTCAGCTCTCCATCAGGTAAAACGGCAGTTTCCAAGATTAGATGAGATGGAACGTGAGTGAGGTGGCTTTGCTGCTGGCAAGCTTGTCCCTTTTCCAGACTCAGGTGCTTGAGGAAGCTTCTCTCACAGTGCTGGGGTAGAGACCTGCCCACTGTCCCCCTTTTACTAGTCTGTGAAGGACAGAGAAGCAGGGATGGACGCAGCTTTAACTTTCGGTGCATTCACAGGCTGATTCAAGTGCCTTTGCCCTGGGAAGGTTACCTATTAGCTCCCTTTGATAAGCTGAGTGTGTGTGTATGAGTGAGGGCATGTGTGTGCTACAGCATGGAGGTCAGATGATGACCTCAAGGTGCTGGCCTTTCACCCTCCCCTTTTTCTAAGACAGAACTTCTTGCTCTTCGCCCTGTGTCCATCATGCTGCTGGCCCTAAAGCTTCAGGACTCCATCTGTCTCTACTTCCCTTTTGGCTGAAGACACACTGGGATTCCAAGTATGTACTACCTTGCCTACCTCTGGGGATTTGAACTCAGGTCTTTATGCTTACACAGCGAGGCATCTCCAGGCCCATCATCTGGCTGTGATGAACCTTAGATGTCATGACTTATTGGCTCAGAATTGATCTGCTGGTGCAATAAAAGTCATGCATCTTTGTCACTGGTTCAAGATAAAGCACGCAATTTATCTCTCTGGCTTGGCAAACGTCATCCATAATAGATGCTGTGCTGATTCAGGCGGGTGACTAATCTCCATGGCACTTATGCAGGTCTCTATCGCTGGCGCAATCAGGTCTCTCTGCGTGTAATTAGTGACCCCATCCTGCTGGCTGATTTTGTTGCCACGGGCTCTTCATGTTGGGAGCCCCAGCCTAGCTCTCCATCTGGAGAACGGTACAGCTGGTTGGTTGCCTCAGGGACGGGAGCTGGGTTGGAGCTAGGTGGGGTGGTGAGCCTAGCTGTACTCCTGCCTGGTCACTGAGCCCTTACTGCTGGTCCTGCTGACCCACTGGGGAAGTGTCCTCCTGAGCAGCCGTGGCATTGTGGAGAAATGGTGGAAATGAGGTCATCGGACAGCATGGACTCACTTCCTCCAGACATTTATAGCCAAGCAGACAAGAAAAGGCTGCATGTCTAGCCAGAATGCACCAGAGGCTTTTTGTGGTCTTTAATTCTTGCTACCTAGACATGGATGTAAAACAGTTCTTACACACACAGCACATGTAGATACTTCCCACCTCATCCCGTCTTGTCCCATGTCACTGACGTATGTGGCCACAGGCAGAATGTCATCAGGTCTATAGCATTTTCAGTATTTCAAGTTTGCACATTTTACCCCAAAGCACAGGGTTTTGTCCCCTGCTCCTACCAAGGTTTAGCTGTGCAAGTCTATGGGTTCTTTGGGGAAATGAAACTTGACCTTCCAAAAACTCAAAAAAGGAAATGAATGTAGCTGGCTGCATTCCTTCCTTTTCACCCTCATGTGTGGCAGTTCAGATCCTTTCGGGTTGTTGCTGACAGGGAGATAACATCCCTGTCTGGCATGTGTTCTCCACAGTCCACAGCCATGTCACAGGCCACCGAGAAGCAAGGGCCTGTTCTTCCTTGTGCTCCCAACCCTACACAGCACCAGACAAAGAAGTGCAGCTGGACTGGGCGGACAGTTCTTTGGCAAAATGCTTGCTGTGCATATCAGCCCCCAGAACCCACTGGGCACGTGTCTGTGCCCTGTAACCTCAGCCCTGAGGAGCTGGAGGCAGGAGATCACTGGCCAGCCAATCTATCCAAATCAGAGAGCTCTACGTTCAGTGAGATGACCTGTTTCAAAAAACTACATAAGGTGAAGAGCAGCTGAGGACACTGTATATCAACCTCTGACTTCTGTGTGCATGGGTGTACATGCGCATGCTCGCCGACATACACACACACACACACACACACACACCCGTCACATACATACGCACATGAACACTTACACCACAGAATTGTCTTTGTATGTATCTGTGTTTGTGGTCTTTGGGGATTTGAACTCAGCCCTCATGCTGAAGAACATGGCTTCTTACCCACTGAGCCATCTCCCTAGCATTTCCCTTTTGACTTTCTGGGGGCAAAATGTCTCCTAGACATCTCCTCAAAAGCAGCGTTCCTGCACCCACAGTGCTGACAGGCCTGAGTCTCAGGTAGTGGCACCTGGTATTTTTTCCTAACAGTGCTGGTCCTGTTTGTGGACAAGATGAAGACTTCCTCTAATGATTAATTGTGACACCATTTACAGCATTTGTACTGTAACCAGAAAAGAAAGCTTCACTCATGTGGCTTTCTCACCCCGGGGTCTGAAGGGAAGTGTTTCCTTCAGCCTTTCTGCAAGAGACAGAACAAGTTTTTCCTCAGAAAACTAGTTCCCTCTGCTACCCTGCGGAGTTGCTGGTAGGTATCTCACAGCCCAACATTCCTCAGGTGGCTGTGCCACCTGCATGCACAGTCCCAGTTTGAGCAAGCTTCCCGCTTTTGGGTTCCCTGAGGATTGTGGGTCTTTGCTTGTTCTGGGTACTCCGATTATCGCATGATTCTGACTGTGGGATGGAGATTATACCCGTAGCTCATTCTGAACCCTCTTCCTTCCCATCTGCAGAGCCCGAGGGCTTCCTGGAGAAAAGCAGAGGCTTAGAATCCAGTGTGTCGGGGTGGAGGTAGGGTATGTTCAGGGAGGGCCAGGAATGCCAGCCAGTTTATCAGATTTTTTTTTTTTTTTAAATTCTGCAAAACAGTTTGGCATGTGACCCAGCTGCACTTGGCCTCCACTCAGAGGATGACAGAGAAAAGCAATAGGAAGCCAGGAACTGTGCACACCTGGCGCTGCAGCCTGGAGATTTTTGGGGAAGGAGGGTGGTCAGTTCCGGGCCAGCTAGGGCTACAGCACTGAGTTTGAGGCCATCTTGGGCTGTATAACAAGACCCGGCTTAACAAACTAAACAAAACAAACAAACAAAAATAACCCAAGGGTGACAGATGATGAAGCTTGGTTGTTACAGGGTGTTTCTTGTTTGCCAGGGCTGGGTCACAGCAGTGGGTCTAACAGAACTGATTTGCCAAAATCATGACTTGATTTGCCAAAACTCTTCCCACAGAGGTATTGTTCAGGGAAGCTAAGCTCAAGGTTCCTGTGGAGCCACAGGCTTGGTCTCTGATGGACCTCCTTGTGGAACAGGGATCCATAGACAATTGCTGGAACCCTCCACGGAAGCTCAAAAAGGCTGCAGCACCAGAATGGAGAAGGTCTTTATTGGCACAGTGGCATGTGATGCTGGTGTTTGTGAATTACACACCACAGTATCTGATCAGGGGCCCAACAAGGAGGCAAACAGACCTATGTTGGGGTTATGCAGGAAAGGGATGCGGGTGGAAATAGGAAGAAGGAGTCCGGCCCCCAGATGAGTTGATGGAGGGAGGCAGGGTAAAGAATTACAAGCCATCTGGAACTCCTCTGACATATTTACCTTTAAACAATACTCTGCTTTAAAAGAATATACACAATGTCTTCTTATTCAACCCTGATAAGAGAGCATGTAACCTCGACCCCCATCATCCAGGGACCTCCTCTCAGCCTCTATGACTACTGGCTGACCCAGAGGCACAGCAGCCACACTGTTGGTGACTTGCAAAGTTGATTTGGAATTTGTTTCAAGATGGTGAGTGAATAACTATTGAGCTTCCGAAATGAGAGATTTTGATCCCTATGGGCAAGTTGAACTTAGGACATGTGCACACAAGAGATGGAAGAGCAGAGAGCCCAGTTGGCAGAGAGGGAAGACTATTCCAGGTTTACAGAGAAACAGGAAGGCGAGGCTGGGTGATGTGCACCAAGGAGAAAAGCAACTCAAAGCGATTTACTTCCTGACGGCATCTAGCTCCACTCAGCCTGCTCATCAATTTGAAGTTCAAACACATGTCAACAGTGACTTCGGCCAGGGTCTGTCTACTATGACACTCTGCTGTCATTTTGTTTCAGGGGCCACGCTGTACACTGCAGCATGTCCAGCAGCACCCTTCCCCCAGACCCTCCAGATACCAGGAGGAGACTGCCTTGTTGTGATACCCCAAAACATCTGTTTGCCTTGCCAGCATACCAGGGCAGGAGACTGCTACTGTGGAAACAGTGTTTCCCAGGTAAAAAGGATTCAGTCGTCAGAGCCTTAGATTCTGTCCTTATTCCTGCGTGTGACTTCTGTCCTCGTGAATTTCTGACATTTATAATGCAAAGAACCCAGACCTGACATCTATTCCTTAGGAAAGAGACAAGGGTGGACATTCACGTGAACCTGCAGCGAGAGCATGGCAGAGAGCACAAGATGGGCCGAGAGGGGGGTGTGGACCACCTACTTGCTGTTTTAGAGACAGAAGGTTGCTTTTGACTGCTCCGTGGGGACAGGCCTGACAGAGCAGCTGACCTGCAATCTGGATGGCCTTGGGGACAACAGCTCTTGGGTACTATGAGGTGGGGGAGAGCACTCCAAGGAACAATGCACGGGGGCTGGAAGCGGAAGGACAATGGGCCTGTGTCTGAAAGTGCAAATTGTTTCATTCAGCTGCCCTGGGCTGAAGGTCTTATGGAGACAAAGCACTGCCATTGATCCAAAGGAAGGGAACCAACTGTGGGCCTGGCATGCTATGGAATTCCTGCATAAGGACCAACAAAAACTGGAGGCATTCTTCCCCTAGTTCACCTACTTCTCTCTGTGTAACTTTAAGATGGCTGCTTTATGTTCCTCACTTTCCTTTTTCCCAGCACCTCCATATTTTTTTTTTTTTTTCACTAAAAATCATTCAGGAGAACCTTAAAATCAGAGTCATATCAATTCTGGCATCAAACACTGATATGAAACTGATTCTTACAGCAATACCAGAAGGTTCTTTGCTCTGTTAGCCTTCTGTTGTTGTTGTTGTTGTTCCTGTAATGAAATGGCTGAGGCTATGTACCTTATGAAGAAAAGAAGTTATTTTGGTTCAAAGGTTAGGAAGTCCAAGGCTCAGGGTCCACCTTAGTGATGGCCTTGCCAATGCAAGGCCACCACGAAGCGAGCAAAAGAGGACACAGGCGTGCTGGCGTGCCTGCTTGTTCTCTTGCCTTCTTCTAATGAAGACCCTGGACGCCAACTGTGTTGTTTCTTGTTGTTTGTTAACTTGACATAAGCTAAGGTCCAAATACTTCCAACAGATTAACCTGTAGGCAAGACTGTGGGGCATTTTTTGTGATTGATGATTGATGTGGGAAGGCCCAGGGCCCTGATGGGTGGTGCCATCTCCAAGCAGATGGTCTTGGTTGTGTAACACAGTAAGATGAGAGAGCTTTGGTCAATAACCCAGTAAGCAGTATCCCTTTATGGCCTCACTTCCAGGTTTCTGCCTTGAGCCCCTGCCTTGGCTTCTTTCCGTGATGGGTTGTGAGCTGAAATAAACCTTTACCTCACCAAGCTACTGTTGGTTGCAGACACCTAATTAAAACACCAGCCACGCAGATGCTGAGATTTATGGGCAATCTTTGGGCAGAGTGCAGGGAATCTTAGGAAAGAAGTGGGAAACAGTAACATCTGGAGAGGACAGGAACTCCACAAGAAGAGCAACAGAACCAAAAAATCTGAGCACAGGGCTCTTTACTGAGACTGATACTCCAACCAACGACTATGAATGGAGATAACCTAAGACCCCTGCACAGATGTAGCCCATGGCAGTTCAGTATCCAAGTGGGTTCCATTGTAATAGGAACAGGGACTTGTCTCTGACATGAACTGATTGGCCTGCTCTTTAATTACCTCCCCCTGAGGGGGAAGCAGCATTACCAGGCCACAGAAGAAGACAATGCAGCCATTCCTGATGAGACCTAACAGACTAGGATCAGAAGGAAGGAAATGAAGACCTCCCCTATCACTGGACTTTGGGAGGGGCATGCATGCAGAGGGTGGAGGAATGGAGGGATTGGGACAGGAGGAGGGAGGGAACCACAGGGGGGATACAAAGTGAATAAAGTGTAATTAATAAAGAATTAAAAAAAAAAAAAAACAACACCAGCCATGGAGCCTGCACCCCAGAGTCCCTATCTAACTACCATTGTCTACCTCTGAACACCAGGTCTGGAGTTTCTACCTACTTAACACCTCCGGTAAGGATTAAATTTCTACCCTTGAGTCCCTGAGGATGTACTTAATCCATATCCAAACCATGGCATTTGCTAAGCCCTTTCCAGAATATCCTGGGGAAGAACTTGGGCAGTATAACAGTATCTCTTTTGCTATATGTATCTAGAAACAAAATGCTGATGACGGGGTACTAACTTGCTAAGAACCACTGTGTTTGGTAAGATATTTGCTACCCAGCTGCTTCACTCCGGAGCACAGACTCTGAATCTTTGTCAGCCTCTCACCTCTGGCACTATGCTCCTAAGCAAAACAACACCAGCAGCACCCTTCCCCCAGGCCCTCCAGATACTAAGAGGAGACTGCCTTGTTGTGACACCCCAAAACATCTGTTTGCATTGCTAGCACCTACCAGGGCAGGAGACTGCTACTGTGGAAACCTGATTCACAAGAGATAGGATTCTTCAGCAAGCTCGGGTGGACACTTGGAAGGCAAATTCTGGTCCTTCCACAGTCCACGACTGTTAACGGATATTTTTATTTCCACATTCTACTAATCAGCACATCCTGTGCTCTTAATCTCCGGTAGCTACATACCAAATTGTCATAATCCTGGTGACTTACACCCGCACAGATGTGTTCACCCAAGTTCTGGAGGTCAGAATTACAAAATGAGTCCTAAAGTCATGGTGTCAGCAGGGTTTGTCTTGGGAGAACGCACTTCCTTGATTTTTCCAACTACTAGAGGTGACACCTATGCTTGGATTTTGGCCTCTTCCCTCCTCTGCAGACACACCTCCCTGACACTCCGCCTCCTCTGTGTTCTCCCTCGCTCTTAGAGAGTCCTGGTGGATTGGTTAGGCCTCGCTGGGGAATCCAGGTGTCCCGGTTTGCTCTTTACTGTTATGATAAACGTCACTACCAAAAAAAAAAAAAAAAAAAAAAAAAAGGGCAGGGTGAAAGAGTTTTCTGTTTGTTTTACCTTTTGTCTTACAGGTCCCAATCATAGTTGCTCACTGAGCGAAGGCAGGAACGATGGGGGCAGGCAGCTCACTGGCTTGCTCAGCTTGCTGTTTAACATAAACCAGGCCCACCTGGCCACGGAAGGCGCCGCCTACAGTGGTGGGCCTCCACGTCAATCATCAATCAAGAAAAAGCCCTACAGACTTGTTCACAGGCTAATCTGATAGGGGCATTCTGTCAGTTGAGGTTCCCCGTTCCCAGAGGATCCTAGTTCATGTCAGAACATGTTTGACGAAACAAACAAACAAACAAACAAATAGCTGGCACACTTGGGTTATCTTCCCTTAGTCACACAGCAAGATCCTCTTATCCAGGTAAACTGGCATAACTCACAGGCATAGGGTTTGAGGCTGTGGCTTCCTGGAAAGGGGTATTATTCTGCCCATCATATTTTGCAAATACACACACACAAAATGTTCATTTCAAACAAAGCATTTTTAGAAATGTTGAATTAAATAAAGTTAAATGGGTTTTTATTGCAAACCTTTTTAGAATTTTGCTGTTATTCTGAGGCAGGCTTTGTTGCATGACTTTTCCTGGGGAGAGTCGATAAAAAAAAAAAAAAAAAAAGAAAGTCTACTTATTCTAGACAAGGCATCAACAACAGACCAAAGAAAGAGTTCTATCCAAGTCTAGCTTTGTGAAGCAGTGTGTTTATTGGGTAACTCACAGGCACATGGGTGACATAATGATAGCTGTACCTCTGAAAAATCCCACGCCCAGTCTGTGGTGACAACTCACGGAAGCTGCACCCCGGAGCTCCCAGCATGCCTTGCAGGCAGCTAGCCGGATTGGAGAGTCCTCGCCCCAGCCATTGTTATTGGTTATATAACCTTGGGAGCTGAGTCTTGTGAATTTTGCACGTTTTGGGTGTTTCCCATGATTTCTTTTCTGATCCTTATAAATTTCAGTTACTTCCTAAGTCCCTCTTATCAGAGGGAACACTAAACAATAGCTTCTCCAGTAGTCGAGGCTAGCCTTGGGCTTCTGATCCTCCTACCTTTCCTCCTGAGCGCTGGGATTGTAGCCATGAGTCTCACATTGACTTTTTTTTAATATGTTTGCATATATTACAGAGTCCAAACCAGAAAATTTGCTATTTGTTATTCTTATCTCACCAAATCCCTTTTACTCCATCCTTTTTCTATTTCCAAGAAGAAACGCCTAATATTTCCAGATAAAATGGATCCCATTCTCAGAAAGACAGGAGTGGCTGGAGGTATTTCGGTACAGTATGCAGAGATTTTTGACTTTGGATCTAACATACTCCGTTTGGGCTGCTGCATGTTGGTGCATGGTGAATTGAACACCAGGAGAGATGGAAGTCTTCATTTCATCTCTGAAATTTCTGGTGAGAACTGAAATGGCCACCTCCACCCTTAAACGCAGGTTGGAGACGCTTCACTTTCTACCCATCCATTCCCTGAACAAGGGCAGGCTACTGGGCCATCCTTCCTCCCCACTTTCACTAACTCCAGTTCCTGTGCCTAGCCCACTTTGTGCCTCTCAGATTCCTGACCAGAAGAGCAAACAGCTGTCTCCCAAAAACAACGAGAGACATTCCTCAGCTATATATATACTGCCAGAGAGGTAGGGCTATAGACTGGAGGGGTGGGCCCAGGACGTCTCATGAGCCACCTGGCAAGAATTGCCTGAGTATTTTAGGTCTGGGGTAGGATAGCGGGGAGGGTGGGGTGGGGGGGGTGGGCAATGCTTGTGTTCATGGTTGGGTTAATTTATGGGTTTTAGCCAAGTTAATGGTAGTTCTGAGAGGCTGCTCCATGGAGCTTGGCCACCAGAATGTGCCTTTAACTACCCCATTAAGCTCTCCTGCAGCTGGGGTGTCATTCCTACCCTGTTGTGGGTTTTTAATGTCAGTATGTGAGCTCCAGTTTTCAGTCTGCCCTATCATTCCTCCTTCTCCGTCCTGACCCCTCCCTGTTGAGGAGGGCGTCAGGCACGTCTGCTTTGCCACATGCCCTGCCCAGCGCTTATCAGCTCTATTAAAAGCTCCAGTGCAGATTCAGATTGGGGACTATACCATTAAAACATCACATTAACGGGTCCTCAGAGAAAATCTCTCACAAAGCTTTTGAGCTCATAACTACTTGGCTGTCTTATGAGCTTCTACAGCTCCTAACATGTTAACAATCAGAAAATAAAAATGTTCCTAGTCACGGCTGGCAGCAGCCGGGCCTGGCGGACCTGAAGTTTCTCCCAGGCCACTTAGGGAGTGTGTGGGCTGGCCTGGAGGCCTCTACACACTAGAGGCCGCTTGTCCATATCTCTTTTCCATCCCTGTCCAGTCCCAGAGGCTTCTATTTGTGTAAAGGGTTGGGAGACCAGCAGAGAAGCTCACAGGCCTGGAGCTGGTCAGAGCCGCAGCTGAAGTCCAGTCTTCCCTCAGTCTAACCCTCAGCTGAGTGCCAGCCTGGGAGTTCGGGTCAGAAGTCACAGCATACATGGGTTTCCTGGGATAAGATTGTTACTGGAAAGAGAGTACTGTGGGGACCCCAGAAGGCAGAGCTGACCCTCTGTGAGCATGCTGTTCTTCAGTGAACCCAGGAAAGGAGACACGCTGACCACCGCCGCTGAGGTTTGGATTCTCTTTCTGCCCCACGTCTCCGGCTTTCTGCCTCCTGACATCAGTATCTATTTTTAGGGCTGTTTTGACATGACATTGCTGGGACCCAGGCACTGAGCTGTACAGCCAAGGAGCACTGATCCACAGTATCTTTCCTTGTCAGTGAGGGCCTAGCAGAGTACCAGAGTGCAGAGGGCTGAAGTGAGGACCAACAGCCTGTCCTGCACAGGCCTCTCTGGGCCTCTGGGGAGCCAAGGTTTAGGGCCTGCTGTGCTCTCTCCCACCTGCTACTGTTATGTGAAGGCAGCTACCCTCACACATTAACAAGAGTCCTCAGGGACTTGAGAGATGCAGTAGTTTGGCAAACACAAGGGCCCACGTTTGATCCCCCCAGGGTACACATTAAAAAAAAAAAAAAAAAAAAAAAAGCCAAGCACCGGCCATGTTTTAATAGTGCAAAGGAGCTCTGGCTCACCGGCCTGCTCCAGAGTTCCTGGCCAGTGATGATAGACTCTGTCTCACAAAGCACAAAGTGCACAAAGAAGTTGACCTCTGGCTTTGACATTCATGTGGACACATGACACTTTCACACATACACATGAACACACACACACACACAGGCCCTAGAATCACCATTCTGTTCTCTGCTCTCCATCCTGGGTGTTGACAGCAGGCTCGGAGTAAGGGGTGAGTTGAGTTTTCAGGCTCTGTGTCTTTGAAGCAGGTACCGGCTGCAGAGATACACAGTGACAACAGGGAGGGGTGACAGCTTGGCGGGGTGGCTCCTGTGAATGGTCAAGGCAAGAAGGAGAAGAGGTAGTTCTTTCTAGAAATAACATAGGGAAGCGTCAGGACACTGCTCAGGAACACACCCAGCACATGTACGGAGTGAGAACCTCTCTGCCTCCCCCCAACCTTCCCCACTACCTCCCCCCTCGTCCCCCACCTCCTCCCAACCTCTCCCTCTCCACCTCCCTATCTCTCTTCCAAACTCTCCCTCACCTTTCCCAACCTCCCCCAACCTCCTCCCTCTTCCTTCTTCCTCACCCCACCTCCAGCTTCCTTTTCCTCCCAACCTCTGCCCCAACCTCTTCCCTTTCCCGACTGTTCCCTCTTCCTTTCCCTCCCCATACCTTCTCCCTACATTCCCTCTCCTCCCTATCCCTCCCCCCACTTTCCCTTCCTCCCTCCCCATCTCACTGCTCCACAAAGTATCTCCCCAATCTCCCTCCTACCTCTTCCTCCATCTACCTCCAGCTCCCCCTCCCCGACCCCTCCCACTGCCCACAAAGTCTCTCAGCTGCAGTAGCCGCTGTAGTGATATGCTTCAGGATCACCTACCTTCTTTCCTGGCTCATCTGCCACATCCTGGCTTGTCTTTACTAGTGGCTGAACTAGTATGAGGTGAGAGCTGGGGTCTTCCAGCCTGGCCATTTCCCAGCATGCTCCCTGAGATCAGACCTGCACCTTGGTGGAAGCTGCCCTTGTGCAACACCTTTTTCTCCTGATCATCTTGTCCTGGGTCTTGTCTCCCACTAAATCTTTTGTCCCCCCACTCTGCACCCGCAGCTGTTTCCCAGACAACCCACATGAGTGACACACAGGCACAGCTGAAAATAGATGTGGAAAGTTGGTTAAATATGTGGGGTTTTTGTTTGCTTGGTTGGTTTTGTTTTTTGTTTGTTTGTTTTTGAGACAGGGTTTCTCTGTGTAGCCTTGGATGTCCTGGACTCACTTTGTAGACAAGGCTGGCCTCAAACTCACAGAGATCCACCTGCCTCTGCCTCCCTGAAGTGTGTGATTTTTTTTTTTTTAAAGAAAGCTTACGAGTGTCTATAAAGACAGAGGGAGAAGACAAAGGGAGAAGAAAGGCCTGTGGAGGGGGAATGCCACTGAGTAGCAGGAGGAAATGGGGTGGGAGAAACAGGGACAGGTAAGCCAATCACACTGCTAAACATGGGACAGGCCCAGGAAAAGCCTCCCTCCTTTCTCTCCAAACATCCAAGGTAGAGGGTCTCAATGTGCATTGGTGTGTTCTGTTTCACACTCAAGCTTTGGAGAGTTGGCATCTTCTGTGGCTCAAGTTACTTCAGGATCTCTGCCTTCGAGAAGCCCAGAGAGGAAAAGGGGACACAGGTGGACCCCTGGATGGGGGCTGTGCAAGATGCATTCTTAATCATCAGATGTCTGATAAATGGCAGGTGGTTATTAAAGAGCAAAGGATTTCTGCTGTAGGACAAGCCAGCATATGTCAGTATGTGCCTGGGGGTCAAATACAGGCATGTCAGGGGTCAGTTATCTGTGCTAATATCCTCTTGCACAGGTGTGCACAGGTGCCACTCACTCTGCCCTGGTGTAGAGTTGTTCTAAATACAGCTGCTTTAAGGATGTGCTGGCATCGTTGGGTACTTCCAGTGTCTTGACGAATCTCTACAAGGCAAACTTTGGAAGGAGGCCGCCGAGCACATTTGCCGACGAATAGTCCCTATAGCTGTCGTCTGAATTTGGAATTTTAATGCGGTGTATTTTAGGAGCAGCATGTTCATGAGATACTAATTCCAAACCACAGCAGGTGTGACATCCCCCGCCCATGGACATCTTTCAAGTGGTGTGTTTGAGAGCACTCCTGACATCCCCAGCCCCAGTGGCCCACCATTCATTCAAGACACTCAATCAAGACTTTATCTTAGCCCTGGAAGATGCCTCAGGGCAACAGAGCCCGGCAGCCGGTGGCAGGGATGTGTCTGTCCTCAGGCAGTGGAGGCCACACTCTAGCCTTCTCACCCCTTACCTGTTTGCCAGGAACAATGGGAGGTGTCTGTGCGTCATGTGCACAGTGGTCAAGGAGTTTAGGTCTGGAATCTACCTCCCCAGGAGCTCTTGTCTGTTCCTGCCTTACTCGCATGCTGGTGTGGATTTTGAATGGGGTTGAGGAATAGCAGATAGGGACAAGGATAGGGTTGGTCCTGGGACAGCGGGGGAAGAGACTTAGGATGGTAACTGTATCATACGGAGGAGGGCTTTTGAAGATGGCAATAAGTTAAGATGATGTCATTAGAGATGTCCCTAATGATGCCGTGTTTGCAAGAAATTAAAACAGGGAAACACAGGAGAATGACAGTGACAGCAGGACCAAAAGCTGGAGTGATGCTGACCTAGGCCAAGCAACATCTCGGGCGTCCACCAAGAAGTGAGCAAGTTTCTGCTGAGAACTCAACCTTTAGCTTCCAGAACTGTCCATTCCGGAGGGTCCATTTCTGTTGTTTTAAGCTCAAGCTTGTGGTAATTTGTGATGGTGGTCCCAGGAAGCTGATATGCCCAATTTTTGCTCATTTTAAAACACCAATTTATTATTGAGATTTGAAAGAGAGAGAAAGAGGGAGAGAGAGAGAGAGAGAGAGAGAGAGAGAGAGAGAGGTATGACTATTGTATATTGGCTGTTTTGAGAGTCTGAGCAGCCACAGAATAAACCATAGGCAAAAGGCACACAGAGCCATTCTCATAGGGTGGTTCCTAATTGAGGCTGGCTGCAGAAGCACCACAGAAAAGGAAGTAGCTGGCAGGAGTGACCAATCCAGATGTCCTAGTTTGGTTCCTATTCCTGTGACAAAACAATGACCAAAAGCAACTTGGGGAAGGACAGGTTTATTTCAGTTCACAGCATACAGTCCATCCATGTGGGGAAGCCAGGGCAGGAACCTGGAGGCAGGAACCTGGAGGCAGGAACCTGGAGGCAGGAACCTGGAGGCAGGAACTTGGAGGCAGGAACTGAGGCCATGAAGGAATGCTACTTACTGGCTTGCTCCCCTTGACTTGGTCAACTTGCTTTCTTAAGAACCCAGCATCACTTGTCGAGCAATGGCACCACCCATAATGGGCTGGGTTCATCATCAATAATGAAAACTCCTATAGGCTAGTCTGACAGAGGCCATTTCTCAATTAAGGTTTCTTGTTCCCAGATGACTACAGCTTATGTCATATTGACAAAAACCTAACCAACACAGATGGCCAGGGAAATGTCAGCAGCCTCCATGGAAAAGAAAGGAGGGTGTGAAGCCTGAGCATCAGCAGATCTAAGAGTCAGAGAGCCTGGCATGATCAGAGTTTGGGAGGTAGAGGCAAGAGAATCAGGAATTCAAGGGTAGGCCCAGAGCCAACACAACTTCCAAGGTCAGCTTGGGTTACATGAGACCCTGTCTTAAAACAAGTAGAGAATCAAACAAACACACTGGGGCGGGAAAAGACTATAAAGAATGGCAACTTCCAGCCATCGAGGTGAGAGCAGGAGATAAAAGCTTGAGTGCTGTGTGCATCAGCCCCCGATTGAGGCTAAGTGCTCAGCGGTTCCCAGAGGCAGCATCTCGTGTAATCAGGAAGGCTGATGCGCTATCAAGGACTCTCAGCTCCTCTATAGCAGTGGAAGAATGTGCTGAGTGTTGGAGAGTTGGTCTCCAGTTAGGATAATCATGGGAACTGACTAGAATTTCTAATAACTCCATTACTAGAATTACTCAAAAGACAAGAACAGTAGATTTTGAGACCCAGTAATCTGTTTCCTAGGTGACAGCACCTTTGGCCACCCAGGACATGTGGCACCATTGAACCGTGTTATTTTAACCTGTGGTGGTTGAGCTCTCAAGCTCTAGAATGGAGCCAAAGGAGGAGCCTGGTTGGCATGTGTGACAAGAATGGCACCTGTGGCTCCTTGGGGGTCAGATGGGATTGTTCTAATAAGGAGAACAGTTTCTCAGGGTTTGTGTCTCAGTGTCAAGCAGTGAGCAGGGGACAAAGTCCAGGGGGGCAAGACATATTGTTCATTCTAATTTTAAAACGAAGATGAAAAGGTCAAGCATTGGCAGAAATCTTTGAAGCAAACTATGGGACAGACAGGTCCATGTGTCCACAATGGGTGTATCACATGATGTCAACAACATCAAATTTCTCTATGAAACGAGATAGGAATCAGTGGGTGGACTTATTGAAACACCAAGTCAGACAAAATTGACATATGCTTTGTGGTAATTATGTTTGCCGAGAAGTGCTAGCAGTCTGAACGTTCACCACGAGAATCCCATGTCACAGCCATAAAACCACGGCATGTAGAATACGGCAAGCTAGGCAGAGCGTTATTGGATTAAAGTCACCCAAACCATGCTTTTATTGAGGCAATGATGATCAGAACAAACAAACAAACAAATGGAGTATGATTGTAACAGACAACAGAAATTTGTTGCAAAGCTAGCAAAACATCTCTGCCAACAAAAGGCTTATATGTCTACAAAACCCCTGTCGGGATTAGAAAGATGGCTCCCTAGCTAAAAGCCCTCACTTGCAAAGGACCCTGCTTCAGTGCCAGCACCCACATACGGTCCCTCACAAGCACCTATAACTCTGGTTCCTGAGGATCTAATGATCCACGGTGTCTGCATGTGTGTATGTACACAAGGGGAGCACAAACTCACATACATAAACACAAGTAAAAAATAAACTTAAAAAGCTCAAGGGACAGATTAGAAAAGGAGCTTACAGTTCATGGAAGTAGAAATAAAAATGAGTAAGTGAACTAAATGAACATTAGGGTACAAAATAAACATAAATGTCAAACGTCATGCCCACACCACTTCTCAGGTGGCCGACAGTGGGAAACCATGGCAGAAGTGACAGATGCTCTGCTCCTGCGGGAGAATCACAGTTTAAGTCTGGCCTGGCAACCTACCAGGACCCTGTTTCAAATAAAAAGTAAGAAAGCATGTTAGGGCTGATGCTCAGAGACTGAGCGGCTGCACGGCGTGCGCAGAGCCCTAAAAATTTAAAGTTTAACAGTACAGAAATGGCTATTTTGCCATAACACGTCAGGTCTACAGCATCTTACATGATGGCTAAAAATGACAGAACATACACGATAATGTCACAGATAACATAGCCTGTTAGCATGATTGAATATATTTGTAGAAACAGCACATGGCTGTGGGTAAAGCATTTTGTCTTATAGAGGCAGAGAATTTTTATACAGATATTTATTATTTTGTTAATAAATATATTTAAATACAGATAACAGTAATTTCTATATATCACTTGCTAAGGATCATTCTTAATTTTCTATTGAGTTATTGAAAGGTATAAAATCTAGTCCTGGGATGGAATTATGATGATACCTATGTCGTAAATTTTCTTTTACCACATTTATCTATTTATCTATCTATCTATTTATTTCCTGAGGGGTATACGTGTGTGTGTGCATCTGGAGGTCCAAGGAAAACTTGTGGGAGCTGGTCCTCTCCTAAGATCTTCAGGCTTGGCAGCAAGCGCCTTCAGCTTAGGAGCCATCTCGGGGACCTTATGTCATTGTTAGGACATTTCCTGACTTTTCATTTGTCTTTTCAAGAAAACCTCTCTCTCTCTCTCTCTCTCTCTCTCTCTCTCTCTCTCTCTCTCTTCACTCCTCAATAGCCATCTCTCCATTGTTACAGTAAGAACTCTAATCTTTTTAATCTTCTAAGTCATTCTCTCTTATGCTCACATCCCCCAAGCAATACCAAAAGTCCCTAGACCTTCCCTGAAGGAAAAGTTACTCAAAGAGAACTGAAGAGCCAAGGGTATTTTGCACGGTGGATCCAGCCACATTTGAAATGGTCAGTTGTTCACCTGATTTGTGCCTCTGAGGAATCCTCTTTGATAAATGACAAATCTCTCTCCAAAGGGAAGGGAGCAGACCCCAGGCACGCATGTGGAGAGCAGCCATTTCTGTCTCCGGGTTCTGGTTACACATCCCCTGCCTGGAAGCTTTGTTCGCATCGAGAGGACCGAACACAAACACAGAGGTGGCTTTACTGTGACTGCAATCACCTGCAATGGAGCCAAGCCCTGGTCTCCTTCTAGGTGTGGAATAAATGTCTGTTTCCTCTCTCATTTTTTTCCCCTCCTGGAGTAGGCCCCACCCTTCCAACCAACTTTATGTCCCTAAACTTCCCACCCCTGTACCTGCTTTCACAGCCGTGGGCTAGTTTTTTTGCTTTCATACATGCCATGATAATCCTCAGCCAGCTTCTCTGAATGAAATCAATGGCTATCTGCATGCTGTCCCCTGTTGGAGCCTAAGCTCTCCATGGATCACGGTGTTGATGTGGTGTTTAGCTGCTAGCCTCTTAGGAGATCTTAGGGGTGTCCTATAGAAAGACTTTAGGGCAGTGGGTCTGAACCTGTGGGTTTCGACCCCCTTAGGGGTTACATACCAGATATCCTGCATATCAAATATTTATATTATGATTCATAATAGTAGCAAAAATCACAGCTATGAATTATCAATGAAACAATTTTATGGTTGGGGTCACCACAACATGGGGAACTGTGTTAAAGAGTTGCAGCATTGGGAGAGGTGACAGCCACAGCTTTAGGATTCTAACAATTTCTTGAAATTGTAGCTAGTTTGTGTGTCTTGTCGCCCATGGTAGGGACACCATTCCATGGCTTCCTTTGTCCTGAGAGTCAAAGGGCAGCTGAGCAGGGACATGCGGGAAAGAGTGTTCTGTTAACGGTGATCTGTGGGAGGGCTTAAGTCCTCTTCTTTATCAGACCGTATCGTTATACTGATGCTCCATGTGGACGAAGCCCTTGCACAGCACAGAGAGGGCAGAACAGGAAGCAGGAAGGTACCCTGGCCTTTCTCTTCGTGGGTCACCACTTCAACCAGCCCTTTGGTATTCACATCGACCTACGAAATACAAACGCCAGATTCTTCAGCTCTGTTTACTTTATAAAAAGAATACAGTGTGCATGAGGGCAGCAATGTAGAGTTATCACCACGCGATTCTCCCTCCAAAGATGACAGGTGTCTGTGGGGGTTCAGTTAGATGTTGCCTGGTTGATGGTCACACAAGGAGTCCATGGTCATACCTGTAGGTCAAGTGCCCGGGCAGAGAAGGCTGGGGTGGAAGAACTGCCAGGCCTCTGCTGATGTCTAAGCATGTATGTGCTGTGCCTACGCACGAGACCATCGCTCAGCCCTGCCAGGCGCAGGAAAGTGGTATGGATGTCAGAGCGCATGCGTCTCGGGAGGTTGCGCTGAGAACTCAGCAATCCCCTGAGTAGGGTATCCATGGACTCAGGGGTGGGCACACAGGTCCCGCTCTCCTGAGTCAGAGCATGAGGGCAAGTGGGCTTTGCTGACAGACATGCTGCTGCTGGGTGACCTGTGATTTTGAGAAGTACTCAGGAACTACGTCCATGCTTAGTGAGAACTCACCCCGTGATCGGTGAAGCATCGTTGAATAGGGAGGTGCAGACGCATTCGCACCATTTACTTAACGCTCCCTACCTTCTGCCTTCCAATCAGGAAGCTCATCACCGCCTCCCTACCCGCAAAGGCTGTTCCCACGGGCACACACCCCTTAAGAAAGGCTCATCTCCTTTTGATACAGTCTGCTCAAATGCCACCCTCTGAGTCTGGGCTGTGTCCTCCCGGGATTGTTGCTGTTGGCGGGCGGACACCAGTGTCAGCGCACCTTGAGAGACCCTGAGAGAGGCTTCCCACCTGTGGGCGTGGCAAGCTCTTCCTCAGATGGCACAGATGTCTGTCAGATGTAATCAATATGAAGGAGTGTGGTGTGTATGTGCTGTGGTCCAGGCTCACTCAGACCCTGCTACGGAGGGTTTTGTTGTTGTTGTTTTAGAACTGGCTGTACATTTCCTCTCTGTGTTTTGGGGACAGTGGGCGTGGCTGGTTTGCTCTTCTCTCCTGAGTGACTGGATGGTCTTGAAGGTCACATCTAGGCCCCAGGATGCTCACTCTGCCCAAGCACAGACTAAGGAAAAGGTCCATAGAAAGGCAAAGAAACAGGGGGCTGTAAAACTAGCAGGCCCAGCCTCCTAAGAGTCAGGCTTCTCCTGTGAAGAAAGCCCCAGATGAGGAAATGGCTTGATGGAGGTCGGGCTGGATCGATGGCCCACGACTTACCTGTTCCCAATAACCAGAAGCCTTGTTTTCCCTGAGGTGGTGGTTAATTTGTATTCTGGTCTGGATTTTGTGGTCTGAGAGCCAGCTGTGTCTTTTGTCTGGACCCTCGGAGAGCCCGCAGACCTCTCTTGGGGCAGCGGTGTGCTCAGGTGTCGGTGTCGCGCTGGGGGCAGAGTGGAAGTCACCTGACTGACTAGCTTGAAGTGAAGCACTTTGGACTCACTGGATGTGGCTGAAGGACACGACCTTCCTGTGGGCCTTTCTTTTGGGAAAGGAAGTCTTTGGAAGTTTGTAGCAACTGAATAAATCTTGTCCCTTTGATAAGCGGGCTCCCCATTTGGCTGGCATGTGGAGAAAGCGCCACACTTCCTCTGATTGTTTCAGTTGATTGAGTTCCAGGGTGTGTGGCTTGATAACTCATTCCTGGGGAGCTGTGGCGGAAGTGAAGGCCCAGGCCGGAGCACCTCAACACGCAGGCCCACATGCGGAGTCAGAGTCCCAGGGCAGGGCCGCCGAGGCTGAACGGTTATTCTCAGAAGTTATTTTGATCCTCAGGCCATGCCATAGATCAGGTTTCCGAGCCCAGCCCCAGCGCTGGGGAAGCTGAGCATCACGCGTTCCATTGTACTAAAAGACTGCCGCGTTCCATTGTACTAAAAGACTGCCGCTCTCCTGGAGGAGGTGCTAAGCCACGCCCCCAGGACGACCTGTGCCACCCCATGGCCTGCAGGTGCCTCATCTCACTTTCCACCTCTCCGGAACTGGGCAGGGCGGAGCCAAGATGTGCTTCTGGTAGGGTCTCCATCAGCCAGAAAACCCAGCAGCTCCAGAGAGCAGAAGTGACTCATGTGGGCTGACTCAGGAGAACCACAGGCGAGGGGGAAGGAAGGCTCCCTAGAGCCCTGCTGCTGTGAAGGATGCTCTCCTCACACAGCGGAGGGAGCAGAGGCTGCCTATCCGGGAAGCTGCAGTTCCTGGGTGGGGACGGTTGGCTCTCTGTGTTTTTAAAGTACCCACCCAAGCCTCACTTTAACCTTACAATCTGAATGATTCTATTGCTGTTGTTAGAGACGTTATGTTTACCAGGTGGGCATAGATGACCGTAGTCTGGTGGCCCAAATGCCAGAAATGTCCTGCCTTGCTGTGGATGTCTTGGAGGTCTGAGGTCATGGCTGCCAGGGTGGCTTCTTGCCCAGTCCGGGTGGGGGTAGCCTGCCACTGCCAACCAGCTCCTGGTGGTGACTGGCATCCCGCGGTCCTCAGCATGGAGGAACACAACCTGGTGTCTGCCTTCATCTCCACACACATCTTCTGTCTTTTAAAGGGACACAGTCACAATAGTTGATGGGACTCACCCCGACTTAGCTGACAGCAGGGACACATTCTTTGCTGAGTAGCTCTGCCTCAACAAGCCCACATTCCAGGGTACAAGAGAGCAGGACTTTTGCATGTGGATCCTGGGGAGAGATGAGGATTACAGGGACTGCAGTGGCTTAGGGGACTACAGCAAGCAAAAATCAAAAGAGTCACTCAGACTGCCACAGTGAATGACTTAGGGCACATGCTTTTGGATTGTTATCTCAAGATAGCGCAGAATGCATATAATTCTGTTACCTGCTTCTCTGACCTTTATATTTCAATTTTACTGATGTTTTCTTATTAGAACCTCACTTGTGTTCTTAACAATGGCTTTGTTCAAATTAAAGATGGATCCAGGATCATTCCTTGTAACTGGTCCATTTCTGTGACATGAGACTTATTCTGGGCCAGGTATGACACCCTACTGTTGAAATTTGTCTCTCTCTCATGTGACATTGTTTAGCTTGTTCTTGGTCCCTTGCATCGCCTGTAAACTGAGGCTTGCAGCGAAGCTTCCGACTGCTTCGAGGCAATCCTCTTTCAGATAGCCGGCATTGCTGGCCCACCCAGAGGCCTGTGCTAGCAGGCACAACCTCTGCTTCGCCAGTGTCAGGTCCCTTCTCAGGTCTCGAGGTTCCTGCCTCGCCTGGAAGTGGGGGCTGATGTTGGAGACTGTCCCTTGCCACAGTAAAGTTTTTCACTGTCAAAGTTTCTGATAGCTGAGGGGGAACTTGCCCTTCCTGGTGGCAGTGGGTGTGGGGGAGAGGAAGTAAGTAGGGTCAGCGGAGGCGTGCCTGGGATGGCACGGCCTCAAGACAGCCAGTTCTGAGAAGTCCTTTGCTTGCGTTCCCGACACTCTTGGTCCACTGTTGTGGTGTGGTGGACACATGTGCTCCGCCACACTTATTCCTCCATGCTCTGGTTCTCCAGCCTCAACTCCCAGATGCCTGGTCAGTTGTGCTCACTGCCTTCCAGGGAAGAACAGGGATATCTTCTCCTCTGTGTGTGTGAGAGAGAGAAAGAGAGACAGACAGACAAAGAGACAGAGACACAGAGACAGAGAGGAAATGAAACATGAGGAGGAGGAAGCAATGGGTAAGATAGCCCAGTGAGAGGTGGCCAGAGACAGAGCCTGGGCCCTGGGGTATGCAGAGATCAGGCCAGCAAGGATTAGAGGGAGAAAAGCCTCATAGACAAAGGCCAGCCCTTGTGTGAATGCACTGGCAAGCATCTTTCCAGCAGAAAGGGGCTGTGGGAAAGCCCTGGCGCCCCAGCCCCCGTCAGTTCTGGTGAAAGCAACCCTTGGCAGTGGTGCCCCAGGAACTCCAGGAGGGCTGCCGGCTGGCACACGGCGCTGCTTGTCACCCTGGCCATACTTGGGGACTGTGAGTTCCCAGGCCCCAGCAAACAACCTTGGGAAGAGTCCCACTTCCTCTCTGAGAAAAGCTTTGGTGAAGGGAATAGGGAGGAGCCGTGAATCTTTGAGGGGTGAACTCCCCCCTCAAAGGGTGCCCCAGATTGAGGTCATTCTGGCTATGTTTGCTCCCTTCCAAGGGCCCATAGAGGCCGATGAAGGGAAGCAGGAAGAAGTGACCATTATTCTCCAGGCACTTGCTAACATGGATTCAGTGGCAGTGCCTTCTCTGTAGTGTGCAAGGGCTTTGTCCACATGGGGCATCAGAATTGGGGTGATTCAGAAGATATCACCCCAATACTTCATTTTACAGAAGAGAAACCCAGGTCTGGCGGGCTCAAGGTACCTGGCCCAGATCTCCTGGCTGCATGGTGTCTAAATTCTAGTTCAGGATGGGAACTCAAAACCCACAGGAGGAAAAGAAGCTAGAGATGGGATCCAGAGAAACTCAGAGCCAATAGAGTGTTTTCTTGGGGGGAGGGTGTGGAGAGATGGCTTGTTAGTTAAGAGCCCATGTTCTTACAGAGGACTGAGGTTCAAACACCTATATCGTGGCTCAGAATCATCTATAACTTCAGTTTCAGGGGGTCCAATGTCTTCTTCTGACCTCTGCAGGCACACATGTGCACAGATATACATGCAAGCAAAATACCCATAAAACAGATGAAATAAAATAATTAAAAATAATACTAAAATAATAGTCTCAGCATGAGGCAAGGGCTGCTAAGTTCAATTTGGGGGTGGTAGTGAGAGATGAAGTCATCATGACTCCTAACACCAAGAAACATACCAACTAAGACGATGGATATGCTAATGACCTTAGCACAGCCCATCCTGAGCTGTCACATAATTGTGTGCATATGTGTGAAGAGACACAGAGAAGGGATGCACAGTGCTGCAAGCAGTGTGTGAGAGTATGACAACCTTTGTGACCTTCTGGTCTAGGCCTTTGATGAACTGCTCTTCATGGCCTAGCCATTTCTTGCAGTGTAGACTGCCCTGCGCAGACTTTCAGCCTGTCAGGGAACCTAGGGAACTTCCTGTCCAAGATGGGAAACTTTGGGGCACTGTGACTGCTGACTGTTCTAGAAGCTTCTGAAGACAGAGGACCCCTGCCACCTGGGCTGCCAGTAAGCTAGGGGGCTGGGTGTAAATGTCACCCAGCGTCTTGAATATTTACCAGGCTTTTGGTTCCTGGTGGGCGGTCACTCTGGGGAGTGTGCAGAGCTGGACCCTGTGCCCACTGATTCTCTGGATTGCTGAGGCTGTATGCCTGGTGGCAGCCAAGGCCTGGGAGCAGTCAGGGTAGCCTTCACTGCTATCATGGTTCACCGGGCACATGACCTTGAGCAAAAGGTTTCATTTCTGTGAATGTCCCCTCAGCTATATAAAAAAAAGCAAGGCCCCACCCTGGGGGTGTGAACAGGAAGCACAATTGTCCCAGAGTGCCTGGGCCTCTTGTTGACCCACAGTTACCTCACCCAGCCTTTCCCTTCTTGGCTGTCCCTGATCCATTTCATGGCTCTTCCCTCAGGCTTCAGGCAGCCACGTGAGCAGCCAGAGTGTTCTTTTTGAGCAGTAGAAAAATGGAAGAGTGTAGACCAGAGCTTGTTGCTGGGTGGGTGGAGCATTGGGTAGGAAGCAGGAATCTGTCAGACACTATGGGCCAGCAGCTGTCCCATCTTTCTCCTACCTGGTGGCTATCATCCCGGGAGCAAGCCTTTCTGGCGGAGGAGCACTGCCAGGCTTGGCTGTGATGAGCTTCTCCCCACAGTCCTCCATGCCGTGGCCGGATGACATGTTCAAGGGCCCCGAGTGCAGCAGGCGGTGTTAGTAAGCAGGTCTCTCAAAGATATAAAAAGTGGAGCTGGGGAGATGGCCCCGGGGGCGGGCACCTGCTGTACAAATGTGAAGACAGGGTCTAGACCAGAGCAAATGTTGAGTGGCAGCACACGCCTGCCACCAGGGAGCCTGGAGCAGGATGGAGGATGGTGGCAGGAGACTAAAGAGCTTGAGGTACAGCTGGCCTGATACACCAAGTGGCAACGGGTAAGAGACCCTGTCTCAGAGGCACAAGGTGGAGGCTGATCCCTCAAGTTGATCTCTGACCTCTACACTGGAGGCCTGTCTTTGTCTGTCTCTCTTACATCTACATCGACTCACCCAACCTCTCACCCCCCCCATACACACACACCAAACATACACACACACATATACTCACATACCACACAGATACACACTCACATACATACCACACACACATATACACATTCACACACACTCACACACACACCATACACACTCACACATATCACACATAGTCACACACTCATACACACCATACACACACACACACACACACACACACACACACACACACACACGTAGGCACGCTCCAGCAAGGCACAGCTGTGATTAAACCCTGGTACCCTTATCCCATGCTTGATGCCTGTGGTTCTTGGGAACCTGGGCATGTTTAGGGCAGGTTGAGTGCCGGGATGTGAGGGCAGGAGAGCTGGGGCTCTTTGTGAACCAGAGAGGCTGCCTCCCTGGAGGTGAACTAAGCTGAGCTGAGCTGACAGTCTCACCGATAAAATGCTGAGGCGGCAAACTCCAAAGTGACAGAGGCTGTGTTTGCTAGGGCTAAAAACAGACATTCCCTGGTGTTCCGTAGTCACCCAAATCACCTCACAGCTGTGTAGTGCGGGAAAAATTAGTTTTCATGCCTTCGTCTTCTCAGCCATAAACGCACGGGCTTGCCACCCGTGGTCAGCATTGTAACTGTGGGGAAGATGGCGGCACAGCAGCCGGCCACTCAAACCCGCCCATGGTCATTTTGATGTCAGTGTGTTCTAAGATGAGGCTGAACTTTCAGAGCGTATCTGTATATCTGTGCTTATTTGTTTGCATTTACTTTTACATACATAATATTCTATTGTTATATGTTCTGAACATCGTCTACTGAAAGATTAAGATATGAGCTGTGATTCACAGAACACCGTCTTCTCAGTGCTTCTCAGTGCGCTTTTTTATGGGCAAACAGGAGTGGGGGTCCTGGAACCGTGTTATGGTCAGTGTGGATGCAGCAGAGCTGCAGTTTAAAGCTTGGCTTTGACCCCGACCCTCACCAAGTGGTTTTGCTTCTCACCCCATACCTGGTTCCCATACTTCATCCTTTCACCTGGGTTTTAGTGCTAATGCCGAAGTTGCTTGGGTGTGTCTGCACACTTGCTGTGCCACCCTCCCTTTAGCTGTAACCCACAAGCAGTCAGCAAGCCCCCTGGAAATCTTCGCCCGTTTGTTTGATGTCCCTGCTGTGAAGAGATTCTTGGACCAACACTCCAGTCTTTGCTCACAACCCTCCATTTGCCTCGTCCATACTTTCGCATGTGCTAGGTTACCCTCGGAGCGCTTCGGCACCATAGGAACAGGAAGATAAACCTGTCTGAGGCGCACAGCCTCCGTGAGCTACGTGGTAGCCTCCATGGCTGGTGGGAAAGCCTACTGCAATCAATACACTTGAATTTGTCTATAGATTCCCACAGACACTTTATAGAGAAAAGCTTTGCCCAAGTGGGGCTCCTTAACTTCATTTGTAAGGCTCTGTGGTATGTGCTAGGTAGGTGGTCCTGGCAATGCTGGGACACGATTCACAGCTCCAGCGTGTCTGAAAGGCCCGTTCTGTGCTTCTGCAAAGAAGCGTTTTAGTGTGTTCGGTTGGTATGCTATGGATTGAGGGAAATCCCTTTGGCAGGGTGTAGTCTCACACAGACATGCACTCGTGCACACACATACAACGTGTGCACACACAAGGTGGGGCAGAGCACAGAGGTTCACCACACAACAACAGGAGCGGGGCAGGGACTCATCCTCCTGACTGCCTTCCAGCTGGGCTCCCTCTACACTGAGAGCGTTCTTTTAATATGGGGAATTCCTGGGAGGGCCGTGAAAAGCCTGGTCCTCTGACATATCAGCCCTCCCGAATGGCGCCTGCTGAAGGGTTATTACAATTTTACCTTTTCGTCCATAAAGTTCTTTATGGGACTTTTTTTTTCCAGGCTGCATTTTAATGCAACGTCCCCTGCCCCAGATGCATGAGTGAGGAGACAGAAAGGCCGTTTAAAGCTCTGGCCTTAGAATGGCCCTATTATGCTTCTCGCTGCTGTAGTGCCACTTGGACTCTGCTGGGTGTGGGTCTGGCTGTAGCTGCACGCTGCCTTCACTAACCCACAGAGAGGCCAGACCTGTGGTGTGGAAAGGGCAGAAGAGATGCCTTCCCAAGGAAGGGTGAGGGGCTGCTGAGCTGTGGCTTCCTAGCTGATCCCAAATCTTTGTACTTTGAATGTTTGCTAGAAGTGTCCCTTTCTGAATTAAAGGAACAGATTCTCCTTTTTAAGGTTTCAAGTATAAAGGTGACAGTGCCAGCGACTATCTGGGAACGTTTGTAGATCCTTCTTTTGTCATGGTAACACTTGCAGCAAAGATGACAGGGTTTTGCCAACGGCCTTGGCACTGACTAGTTTAAAACAGTTTCCTAAGGTTTAAATTACATTTTTATTTACCCTCAGGACTGAGGACCACACAGTTATCTCCCACAGAAGGGACATTGAAACTGCTGTTCCTAAAGCTTATATCACATTTGCTCACATTTGTTTTCCCAAAGAGTCTGTGGCTTAGTGGAGATCATAGGGGTGGCCAGGCTAGCTCACAGCATCTGTGGAAAACCTGGCTTGGAGATCACTGACTTTCAGTTTGCCAGGACTTTCTGAAAGGCTGAAAGCTGACATCCGAGTGAAAGCCTACATTGGAACCGTGGCCCACAAACCTCAGGGTGTGTCACAATCATGTGGAAGACTGGCAGACCCCAGTGTGTGGAGGCTGAGACTCAACAGTCCCAGCCAGGGTCCCAACGATTTGCATGCCACCCAAGCCCCAGGTATTCCTGCCTTGCTGGGGCTGGGGAGCATTCGACTGGGAACTACCAGTCTAGAGTCTGCTGGGGCAACTCTGGTCATCAAAGGTGTTGGGGCACAAGAGGACCTTCTGTCTGGTTGCTATGGGGATATGGGCTGAAGTATTTGGGGCTGCTTTCCCTCAGAGGAGCATGCACATGACTGTGGCCTGTTGAGGTGGCTGTGTCCTGCTTGCAGCAGGCTTCTAATGAGCAATCGATACAGTCCCACAAAGGCAGGGTGAGGTCAGGGGTAGACTCCAGCCAGATGTGGAAGAAGACAGCGAGTTTGGCACAACTGCATGATGCTTATGTCCCGCACAGAGAGGATTGCGGCGAAGGGCCAGGTGGGCCTGTGAGTATGTGTATGCATGTGTATAACTTCAGAGGTTATTTAAATCACTTCCCTTTGACAGTGTGCTGCACGCCTCTTCATGGCACCGGTGCTGGGTTGACTTTCCAGTCCCTTCTTCAGAGGGTTTGACAGTGGTTCGGTGAGTCTCCCTTTTTGAGGACAGCACCGTCTGTGAGGCAGAGATTTCGCAGGGTGACCAATGTCTTCTGAGTCATAAGGGCAGGTTGGGGTGACCTGTGTGACACAGAGGAGATGCACCGGCTTGTCCGAGGACTGTCCATGTCATTTGGGAAACACCTTTTGTCATTTGTCCAACAAACATCATGTGAAGAATGGTGAGCCCTGAGGGTGCTGTGTGTGGAGTCCCTGCTCTCACTGAGCAGGTGGAGTGAATAAGCGAGAAAACATGTAGCTATGGTCAGACACTTCTCACTTGCTGTGGACAGACATTTCTCACTGATTTGTGAGCAAATGAATGGGCAGAGTGAGAGCAAAGGGGCACAACGAGGGAAGGGACATTTAGGTGAGACCAGAAAGAGGCCAAAGAAAGAGGGAGCAGAGCACACCCCTGGCCAGGGCAGGTGTGTGGAGCTAGGGCTCATGCTCAGTCCTTAAAAAGGGCCTTTTTGTGTGTGATTGTTAGGAAAGCATGCAAGGCAGATGTTTTTGAGTCCATTTTGGGCTAGGGGTTATCATTTTTAGAGAACTTACATAATTTGCTGAAAGCCTTGACGCATCAGGTAGAGGGCAGAGACTTCACAGCCAGTGACCATGATTTGCTTCAAGCTGCAGCCCTCCTGAGACAGGCCTGGTGTGGTCCTCAGCCCCATGTCTCTTGTTGCTTCCCTTAAATGAGGTAATCGGATGGGGTGTTCTGATCCATACCACACAGTAACAAGGTAAAAACAGAGCAACAAATGCCTTGTTCAACAGAACAGTGTTTAGTATAATGCCACACACTCTGACAGGAAGCCAGCGTCCTCCTTAGGGGGACAGATTTCTCTCTCTCTCTTCTCTCTTTCTCCTCTCTTTCTCTGTGTGTATGTGTGTTTGTCTCTATCTGTCTCTCTCTCTTTCTCTCTGTGTATCTGTCTCTCTGCTGGGAATGAAGCCCAATGCCTCACATGCTAGGCCTTTCACTTCTGATTTCCTTGGATACTATTCAGACCATAGAAGCCAGCCTTGGGATTTGGTTGGAAAAAGCAGGCTATACCAGTGAAGCAGCCCAAATATGTGGCTCAGATGGGTTTTGCTTTTTAATCTCTAGAGAACCAGTTTTTCAAAGTGTCTACTGTGAAGTGATTTCTCTTTCTGGGTAGGAAGCACTGAATTGTCCAAGGGATGGTCCAGTGTGTATTGCCCTTTTGGGGCAGACATGAGTCATTCTTCATGTGCTGGTTGCCTTCAGAATGAAGGTTCACTGAACAGCCAACACTTGCATGTGTTGGGGTCACCTCTGATGTGGGTCTCTTTCTGACAGACAGGCTGACCTGCACTTCACAGTGGAGGACACAAGAGGCTCAGAGAGGTTAAGGAATTTTCCCAGGGCAGCACAGCTTATGAGTAGCAGAGGTGGGTGGTGAAGGCTGATGCTTCAAGTCCTTGGCCAGTGTTCCTGCTTGAAATCGGACGGTTTTCACGTGTGAGACTGAGAGGGTAGAGCCTGTAGGGGCCATTCCAGGTCAGTATCATGGGCTTTGGGGTCTCCTTCCATTACATCACTAATACTGGGGCCACAGCTGTGACTGTCACTAGACCTGTGGCTGGGCCTTCTGTATGCCATCCCTGCAAGTTCCTGGATACAGGTCTCCCTCTACCCTCAGTGAGCTCCCAGAGCAGGTGGTGGTGCCCCAATGCTAGATTCTGTGGCCCTTGCCCAACCCAGGGAACGAATGCGCTCATTGCAGAATTGAGCCTTTACTTTTAGAAAAAGGAAGGCTTAAGTAATTGGTACTGATGATGAGGCCAGAGGGCAGTGAGAGGAGGAACGCAGGGCCTGTCCCCACTTTTATACCGAAATTGCACTTTGCTTCAGAAGCAAGATATTCAAGGCTGGGCGTTTCTGGGTGGTTAAGCCATTTCTCAGGTGTGCAGACCTCGCTCCTGCTTTGTGAGGCTTTCTGGGCTGGGTTTCAAATGCCCGAGCTTGCTGCCTGGCATGTCTGAGCAGTCATGGTCCAAGGCTGAATTCCTTATGTTTTGTCTTTGCAATTTTTTTTCTTTCTCTGCTGAATGAGAAGAAAGTGCATGTTCTTTGTCTTTTCTGTACTCAATAAAATTCCAAAATCTTCTCATCGGACCCATTGAGTGGAACTGTGAGCACAGCAAGCCTGGGAGGAAGCAGGGGTCAAGGAGGAATCGCTATGGGCAACAGAGCTGCTTTCCAGGGGTGAGTGAGAGACACACAGCCGTGTTCAGGGACCATGAGAAGCCCTGAAGAAACTGCTGGGCACTGTTTTGCCAGCAGCACGCCTAGCCCCGGGCTGCCCTGACATGCCCAGTGCCATCCTCACAGTGGCGAAGCAAGGATTCCAGCTGGCTCTCTCCATAGAACCCTGTTGCAAATCTAACATTTCACACCTAACCTTGACTCCGGCCCCTCTCCAGACTTCTCCCCTGCACCCAAGTACGAAATGCAAAGGCCCTAAAGCCTGGATCACTAGCTGGTCAGAAACATTAATTATGGTTATAGCTGAGGTTATAACGGGCTGCAAAAATTTCCTGCTGTAATTGGGATGGAGACTCAACAGTTTTATTGAATGTCAAAAGCACATTATTCTACACAGCTGCTGGAGAGGCACCGCTGAACTGATGTTTCTCTTCCATGACAAACACCTATTAAGCAGTCAGCACAAACTCTTCCTTACAGCCCCTGACATCACCCTCAGGGCAGGAAGACACAGCACAGCAATTGCTGAATCACATATGAAAATTATAGTTTTGTTGTCTATACAACTGAAGGTTTAACTCGGACTCCTGCCTCCATCTGAGCTGGATAATGAAGCGATTCTGCTCGTGGAGAAAAATAAGCACAGTACACTATTGTAATCTACGAAACAGGCACTATTTATGTGTCATTTATGTGTCGGAAAGCCTTTCTCTCAATAGGGCTAACAGTCTTGTGGCCCAGGGGCCACTATGTTTGCAGCTGTACTGAGAGAGCTGTAGACGTCACAAGTAATGAGATGCTAGGCCAACGGGAGAAGATGAGTGTGGCATCGAGGGAGCCCCCCCCCCCCCCACCGCAGCAGCCCTGTCAGTTCAGTAAGCACGACTCATAGGTGGGCACCATGTACTTAATGTTGATGAAGGCGTCCTCCCCTCCATAGCGCTCGAAGGCTTCCAGGGTCTCCTGGATCAGGTCGCCAATGTTCTCCCTCTTCTGCTGGCTGTAGTCGATGCCATCCCCGGAGTTCACTGGTTCAGGCAAACAAACAGAGAGGCAGTTATTTCTCTGCGCTGTCCCGAGAGCCCCACCCCACAGCCAGGCATTTCCAGAGCGCCTGTTAGGAGACGCTGACAGGCAACACCTTCATGTTATCTTGCTGAAATGTGAGGCTGGCAGCATCAAGCAAATGACAAAACACCAAATCATGTATGATGGTGATGCCATACTTGGGATCCTAGCATCACCAAGCTGAGGCAGGACGATCACCATGAGTTTGAGGTTAGCTTGGCTTATATAATAAGACACCCTTCTTTAAAAAAGCCAACCAACCAACCAACCTACAAAGCGAATGACAAGAATAACAAAACACAAATCCAGGGCAGAGCTGGTGAAAATTAATATAAATAAAATCAACAAATGTGGAAAAAAATCATGGGATAAAGCCCCCTTTAAATTAGGAGATCTCTTTGTTGACTGCTCACTGAGTGTTTGCTCCCTTGGGTCCTGGCTTTATCAAAATCACAGCGCAGCACAAGCAGAGACTCTGTCTCTTGTTAGACCAGGCAGGTAGCCACACATAGCTCATGATGCACAGGCTGCAGAAGGATGGCTCCACTTAGAGCTGCAGCCTGTGTCTTTGTGGCCTCGTGCACACACTGAATCTATCTCTTGAGGGCTGGGGAGCCCTGGGTCTTTCAGTTATTTCCAGTACTTTGCTGTGGCTGCTCCTGAATGACGTGGGACATGTGATGACCCATCTTAGGGCTATGGCATGCCAGGGATTTAGTCTTGTAGCCAGTCCTGGAGCTTGCAAGTCCAGGGAGGCCCCACCGCAGCCCAGCCTCCCAGTCTGTTTGACCAGTGTGGCTGCCCTGCTGGTGCCAGGAAGGAAGCGCCTCCTAGGTGGCCTTAAAAACCTGCATCTCGCATATCCCACTCTGAGAACTCAGGCTGCAGCTACTCGGATGAAAGGTGCCCCTAGAGCGTGAGATGTCTGGAGGAACCCCAGTTCTGACAGAGGCACACCCCCTGTGCACTCTCCAGACTCCAACATTATTATGGGTTCTATTTACACTGTCATTACACACTTTTCCCTTCATCCTCAGATTTCCAGGGGCTTTAGTGTCACTGTTCCCGGAAGTGGAGAAGTAGCTCACATTGCTGGGTGACATAGGAAAGGGCCACAAGGTGGGCTTCTAGGAGATGGAGGGATGATGATGTGAGTTCAGGCCAGAGGATGCTCTGGGGCCAGGGCCAAGGGGGAGCACAGGACATCCTGAAACCATCCACCATGCGGAGGAAGGGCTTACTTTGCTTATAACCTTAGGTGCAACCTTCAAATGTTTACCCAGCTTGATGTAAAAATAGTGGAGGTTAAATTGGTGCTTTGGACTTCTCAGTTATTCTGGGACATTTCAGAAAGATCAGGTAATGGTTCAGGCCAGAAAACAATTACAGGCCCACACAGCACAGATAGAAACAACCCCAGCCAGCATGGACAGACAGATACTTCTTTCAGTTGATGGTTTCCAAAAAGCTTCTTAGAGAAATATGACTGTCTTAGATAAGAGAAAACAAACAAAACAAAACAAAAAACGAAATTGTCATTCTGAACAGTTTGTTGGGAAGAAATACAACAAATTTGCAAAAATGGAGTCTTATAGCTGTGGCACACATTACTCTATTCTATAAGGTGAACTTACAAAGGTTTACAAGACCATTTGTAATCAGGTGACTTCCTGCCCCCAACTCCCATGGTGTACACTTTCCCATCACATGTGAAGTTTGAAGTTTGACTCACAAAGTAGCTGGTTATTCAAAATGTCAAACATATGGAACACATCCATGAGCATTGCTCAAAACAGCATTTATAGTGTGGAGAGAATATTTATCAGCAAGAGAGAAGCATAATAAAGACTCTGATCATATTTTTAAAGACAACATAAATATCATTTAAAAATTATAGGTCAGAGTATCAGTCTAAGAAAAGACCCCTGGGCCCAGATATTTTGGTTCTGTTGCTCTCCTTGTGGAGCTCCTGTCCTCTCCAGTTCTTTCCTCTCCCCCTTCTTTCATAAGATTCCCTTCACTCTGCCCTAAGTTTGGCTATGAGTTTCAGCCTCTGCTTTGATACTCTGCTGGGAAGAGTCTTTCAGAGACCCTCTGTGGTAGGCTCCTGTCCTGTTCTCTGTTTTCTCCCTCTTCTGATGGCTATCCCTTTTGCCTTTCTGAATGAAGATTAAATATCTTACCCAGGGTCCTCCTTCTTGCTTAGCTTCTTTAGGTGTACAGATTTTAGTATGTTTCTCAACAAAGGATGATGCATGGAAATAACCTAGAACCTTGGCACAGATGTGGCCCATGACAGCTCAGTATCCAAGTGGGTTCTAGTAAGAAAAACAGGGTCTGTCTCTGACATGAACTCAGTGGGCTGGCTCTTTGATCACCTTCCCCTGAGGGGGGAGCAGCCTTACCAGACCACAGAGGAAGACAATGCAGCCAGTCCTGATGAGACCTGATGGGCTATGGTCAGATAGAAGGAGAGGAAGACCTCCCCTATCAGTGGACTGGGGGAGGGGCATGGGAGGAGAATGGGGAGGGAGGGTAGGACTGGGAGGAGACAAGGGAGGGGGCTACAGCTGGGATATAAAGTGAGTAAATTTTAAGTAATAAAAAAAAATAAATTTTAAAAATTACAGGTAAGTACAAATTTAAACAAACAGGCTTTACCGTCATCCTTATTAAAGACTGACACACCTCCAGGAAAAAAAGGTTCAGTTAGGAATGGCCACGAAAGGTAGAACATGGGGAATCTGCCAATGGGAGAGGGTTTTTGAGTTCAACTGTGAGATGCTTGGGTTTGGGAGGGGTGGGTGTGGCTGTTGACTGGTGGAAGTGTGAGGGGAAAAAATGGTTAGAAACAAAGTAAGAAGGGGGCAGGGAAATAAGCTAACGAGAGACTCAGGCGGAGCTACAGGAGAGGGGATACTGTCTGACAAGGCTGATGGCTAGGTACAAGTGTATCCTTAGAAATGAGGCCAGTGTCCCAGGACTCCACCTAAGTGAAAAGAGTGTCCCAGGAAGTCGCTGGCTATTTGGGAGTCTTCTTCCAAATGGCATCCCTCATAAGTGCCAGCACACAGTGCTTCATACAGTTAGGGAGAATTTGCCAGCATCTGTTTGCCTCGGACCTCGGACGGTGGAACCTGCCCCACTCCCTGCCCCACAGATGCCTGGGAAATAAAACTGGTGATGCGGAGCCAGGAGAGCTTTGATACAACTCCTTTTAGACAAAGATTTATGTATGAATCACTGGTAAAGAGTGCCTTTTGTTGTACCCAAAAGGTCAAGGACTGAACGGGTCACAGGACAGGCACATTTTCCTGATGGAACCGAGGGAGTATGGGAAGTCTGTGCACAATGGGGAGCGCAACACACCCCGCTTTTCACTCCCTCTCAGAATGCAGCAACCATAAGCAACACTTTATTCCATGTTCTTACTTTTTAAAAAATATTTATCTGTAGGAGTAGGCTCTGTGGCTTTTTTTGTTTCTAACTGTGTTCCAACCCCAACGATAAAGGAACAGAGCAGAATAGAAGTCACTTGTTCAGAGGGAGTTGGAGTTGCAGTGTTCTGTGGCTGCAGAATGTGTATTGTGGGGGCAGAAAAAGACCAAAACACAAAACAAAAATGAAGAGCCTGTGCCTTGTTTTGCGCGCTGTAATGATAATGGACCACGCTAATGTCAAGCTCTGTTGACAGGCAGATGGTGTCGTGAATTCCATCTTGAAAGTGCGCTGCTCTCAGGTTCTTGAGGAGCAGGAGTTGAGGTGGTTCCTTTGAGCTCCCTGCTTTAAATTCAGACAATGCCACTGGGAAATGTGCTTGTGAGAACAGAACACTTAAAACAACAACAGAAGCACCAACCAGGTGTTACTTACAACTGTCAGATCTGATTAAGAAGCTGACATTTCAGTTTAGGAAGTGGGAGTCTACTTTACCTGTGGATGGCTAGGAAGGGACGTTGAGGATGAAGATGTGTTTTATTTATAACCAAACATGTAGGGCTTATATGGAGGATCTAAGCCAGACTTGGTGCCCCATATGCAGACAGCTGAATGAGAGAAGGGGTCTGTTCTTGGAGACGCTGGTGTGCAGAAGGCAAGCGATGGCCTGGTTCCAAGTTATTTAAACTGAGTTTAGCACTTTGGATGCTGAATCTTCCCTGATTATCCGAGAAATCTGCTTCAGCATCAAGCATATGCAAACTCCTTTTCTATCTAATCCCTATGAAAAGGTTCTGATCTGGATGCTACTTCTTGGTCCTTTTCAGGTCAGGACAAGACCTGTGTGTACCTTCTATCTGCCCACTGATGCCACCTTCCTGGTGAGAAGTTCAGCTCACACCTGGGGAGTGGCTAACCCCTGCCACTGAGCACCAAGGCAAAGGGCAGTTACATAAGACACATTTACATTTCACACGTATATCTGCTACTTGGTGGAAACTGGCCAGCAGCAGAGAGAGCTCACACAGAATCCTGATAAAACATCACCGCTGTGGTTTTAGCGGCTAGACTCTGGATGTTTCATTCTTTTCTTAAAATTTAGTTGCTACTATTACACACACACACACACACACACACACACACACACACACAAAGGGGCAAAACTGAAGGTAAGAGATTCAAAGCAGAAAGGAAGGCTAGTTTTTCTGGAGTGAGCGTGTTCTACTTAAGCCAGGTTTGGGATCGGCTTTACAGCTTTGCTCCTTGGGGCCGAGCCTATCCCTGGCCTTGGCGGGAAGGGCAGTTACTGTTACAGGGCGTCCTTTGTGCTCAGGGAAAGCTCTTCTGGGACCCACGCGATGAAAGGACAGGGACACAGAAGATATCAGCTGGGCAAGGAATTCCCACAGGCTTCCTTTCATGTGGGGCAGATGTCACTAGCACCCACCGGAACACGTGTGACTCATGAACCTGGGCCTCACGGTCTCCTTTCTGTGGCCCACTGGACATGGGCCCTGAGAGAACTCTGGCCTGCTTGTTTCAGTGAGGTGCCCAAGGGAATCTTCTCTGAGAGGTGGGAAAAACAATAAAGAACATGTGGGTGGCCACCTGGCTCAGCAAAGTTCAGTTCAGCTTTGGATTTTTCTATTTTGAATGCTGTTCTTGGTAATGCTCCTTAATGGTAAATGGGAAGGCAGTCTCAGGAATAGTCACATCCACTGTTCCTTGGAAATAAAAGCCTTATTTGAGACATGAGACATATACAGAAAGCAAATGAATACTTGTTTCAGGTCCTTCACCAACATACCAAAGGGATGAACTATGTCAGTCCTTTCTGGCATCCACTAAGAAAATAAACAGGCCCTTCTTAGGAAACAAGCATCTTTGTTAACTCTGACACATCGTGGCCTGAGGCTGCCACAGTGTGACCCTCCAGGGGACAAGATCACACAGCTGGCGGCAAGGTCACCAGGTGACGACGACAAACGGACAAACGTATTGCTTGCCCCATCTCCACCTCTTGGGCCTGCAATGGTAAATGGTTTCGGCAATGCCTCAAACATTCTGCTAGGGTGAGAAGAAGATGAGGGAAGAGGGGACGGTGAGGTGGCTCGCTTGGTAAAGACACTTGCCACCAATTCCCCTGATGACTTGGGATCTACAAGATGGAAAGAGAGAACTGACTTACATAAGTCATCCTCTGACCTCCATGTATGTCATGTCATACATTTACCTCTACACACAAAAAAGGAAACAAATAAATGTAATAAAAATGCTAAAAGAAAATAAGGACAAAACTCCGACTTTTGTTCCCAGTCTCTCCTTGCTTCCCCTTGCTGAAGTTCTGGCTTTATGTAACTCATTAAGCTTAATAACAAAAGAGCCTGGTGTTCCCTCCCAAGTACCTGGTAGCCTTTGAAGAAATCAGGAAGTACGCCAGGGATAAAGAAGGTAGTGATCAGGCAGAGCTGAGCTGGCCTTCACAGTAGTCAGCGCTGGTAATGGAGGCAAACGGCTGAATGACAGCTGTGAGGCAGGCTGAGAAACACATCTCTAGCAAGGACTTCAAGAACTATGTTGAAGAGATGGAGAGAGTGGGCAGCCTTGCCTGGTCCCTGATTTCAGTGGGATTGATTTAAGTTTCTCTCCATTTAGTCTGATGTGGCTATAGGTTTGCTGTGTATTGCCTTTACTATGTTTAGGTAAGTGCCTTGTATCCCTGATCTCTCCAGCACTTTAAACATAAACAAATGTTGGATTTTATCAAATGCTTTTCAGTGTCTAAGGAGGTCATCATGTGTTTTTTTTTTCTTTTAGTTTGTTTATATGGTGGATTACATTGATGGATTTCTGTATATTGAACCACCTCTGCATGTCTGGGATGAAGCCTACTTGGTCATAGTGGATGATATCTTTGATGTGTTCTTGGATTTGGTTTGTGAGTATTTTGTTGAATCTTTTTGCATCAATGTTCATAAGGGAGATTGGCCTGAAATTCTCTTTTTTTTGTTGGGTCTTTGTGAAGCTTAGGTACTAAGGTGATTGTGGCTTCATAGTATGAGTTTGGTAATGTTCAAGAGCTGGAGGGGACTGGAGCTCCAGAAGGAGAACAACAGAACCAAAAAATCTGGGCACAGGGGTCTTTTATGAAACTGATACTACAACTAAGAACCATGCATGGAGATAACCTAGAACCCCTGCACAGACGTAGCCCATGGCAGCTCAGTGTCCAAGTGGGTTGCATAGTAAGGGGAACAGGGGCTATCTCTGACATGAACTCAGTGGCTGGCTCTTTGATCACCTCCCTTTGATGCAGATGGGGCAACCTTACCAGGCCACAGAGAAAGACAATGCAGCCAGTCCTGGTGAGACCTGATAGGCTAGGGTCAGATGGAAGGGGAAGAGGACCTCCCCTATCAGTGGACTGGGGAAGGGGCATGGAAGAGGGAGGGAGGGCAGGATTGGGAGGGGATTAGGGAGGGGGCTACAGCTGGGATACAAAGTGAATAAATTGTAATAAATAATTTTTTTTAAAAGGAAAAAAAAAGAAAAAACAAACAAACAAACAACAAACCAAAAAACCAAAAGAAAGACATCTCTGCTGAACATCATGGTTTGGTGACACCTTTCATGTTCCTGGTACTTTTCTGATGTGTGGAAAGCATGCTGTCATAGTTAGCCATTTTGCACACAGAGTACTTGAATGTGACCCTAGGCCAAACCCAGCACTGTGGCTAGGTGAGCTTGCTGTAGTAGCACGAAGTGGAATTCAGAGCACACTGATAGAACAGGTGCAATTGTTTCTGTATCAGAAAAGGCATGTGTCCGGTTCTCAATGAACTCAAAAGTCCCTGTGACCTCTCTGGATGTGGTGGCATATCCCTGTAATTCCAGCATTCAAGACATACGGGTAGAGGAAGCAGGATCACAAGCTTAAGGCCAGGCTAGAGATAATGAAATCCAATAAAATAAAAGCAAAGAGGAAGATTAAACTGTCTGTCTGTCTATCCATTCTTCCATTTACTTACTTACTTATTTATTTATTTATTTATTTATTTATTTATTTATTTATTTATTTATCTATCTATCTATCTATTTATTTATTCATTCATTGATTCATTCATTGATGTTTTAATTTCTTATGGCACCAGTTACAGCTAAAGCTGCCTTCCTCCTTAAGTGGCTTGTGGTGATGTCATCAGGAGATAAAGTGAATAAAGGAGATAAAGGGCTGAGGTGCTGGTCTTGGCAGGTAAGCTGAGCAAACTCTTGCAAACAGCACTATCAGAGATGTTTCTTTTGGACACTGAACCACTGTAGATTTTCTGTTCCAAGATTCTGAGTGATACTTTGCTCTAGGCTTGCTGGATTTAGCAGTTGGAAGACTGAGAAAGCCAGAATGGTAATTTCCTGTTTGTGATAACTTTTACTTAAGCAGGTATCAGGTTTAGTGAAATAAGACTCAAAAATTTAAAAAAGAAGTTTATTTAAATGATAACTCCTGATATTAAAAAAAAATGCCACTAAGGTAATGTAATGATTATGAGTTTAGAAAAGGTGAATTTTGAGTCATTTTTTCCTTTCTTTTGAGATAAAACTTCATTATGTTGCCTAGGATATTATTTAATATTTAAAATATTTTTTTAATTCTTTGAGAATTGCATACAAAATGGATTTTGATCATATTCAAACCACCTTTTCCAGCTCCTCTCAGGTCCATCTCCTTCCCTACATTGTATCCTCTTTAAAAAAATATGTACACACACACACACACACACACACACACACACACACACACACACACATCTACCAGGGACCACACCTTAAAGACTTTAAATAAAAACAACTGACTCTCTCCCTCTCCCTCTCTCTCTCTCTCTCTCACACACACACACACACACGTATTTTGTGTATGTGTGTGTGTGTGTGCTATCACTTGCCAATTGCTCCTCAGTTAGGGACAGGACTTCATGTCTACCTCCCAGCTCCATACTAAGAGTTCCTCTTTATTCATCTTATAGAGTAGGCCTTAAATCCAGTCAGAAAGTGGTTGGTGAATCCCATGACATTTGTGCCACTACTGCACCAGCGGGCATGCCGTGCCACACTAGTCATTATTCTAGCTTGCAGGATCCACAGCTGGGCAAGGCTGATACTGTTTTTCTCCTTCAGCAGCATATGCAGCACCCTTCAGCTCTATGAAGAAACCCATCCCTTAGAGGTGAAGCATCCTGGTGAGTGTCAGCTTCACCAGGATGAAGCTGGTGCTTCAGCTGCACGTTTTATGACTTAAGTGCACCGTTTTCCTAATAATAGGATCTCACTGTGAAGCAGTAGCCTGTAATGTCTGAGAGCCTGCGGGACCCTCCAGATGAGTTAACCCATCTGGCCCTGGGCTTTTTGACTGTTATTCAGTGCAGTCTAGCAGGGGAACTGCTACTCCATTACAGAGTAGCTCCATTTAAACTCTTTTTATATGTGTGTTTGCATGTTAGGGAGGTTCTACACTAGTAGATCTTAAATAAAAGTCTTTGGGGTTATCTGTTGCTCCTGTGTTCCTTCTGCTACTCTGCCCTCCTACCTCACTTAACCCTCCCTGTGCCATTATCCCTTCCTCCTCTTTACACTAGTACAATCTGTCTCCCCTCTCTTGAAGACTCCCTCCCCCATGTCCCCTTAATAATTTCCTGACCTCTATGAATTACATATGAATTATGTATTAGATATGAAACATGCATATCTAAAGATTTAGGCTAACTCTCAAAGATGAGAGAAAACTGTGTGACATTTGTCTTTCTGAGTCTGGGTTACTTTACTGAATAGCTGTTTCCAGCCCCATTCATTTATCTGGAAATTTCTTAATTTCATTTTTCTCAGTATCTGAATAACATTACATTATGTTCATGTACTATATTTTCATTATCCATTCAACTGTTGATAGATATCTAGGCTGTTTCCATTTCCTGGCTATTATGAATAGAGCAGCAATGAATGTGCTTTCTCTAATAGGATTTAAGTGTCTCTCTACTAGGATTTAGGGAATTTTGGGAATACACCCAAGAATAGTTCAACTGGATCATGTGATTAGATCTATTTTTGGCTTTTTGAGGAACTACTACTCTGATACACAGTTTGTACTCCTACCAGCACTGAATGTGTGTTCCTTTTTTTTTTTCCACATCTTTGTCAGCATTGGTAGTTGGAGGAAATAATGCCATTCATAATAGCAAGAACATAAAAAAAAAAAAAACAAAATAAACAAAAACAAGGAAGTACAATGAAAACCTTAAGACACTGAAAAAATGTTGAAAAGTTACCAGAAAATGTAAAGATCTCCCATGCTCATGGATTGGTAGGATTACTACTGTGGAAATGACCATTCTATCAAAATCAGTCCACAGATTCAACTCAATCGCCATCAAAACTCAACACATATTGAAGAAATAATCTTAAATTTCATATGAAAACACAGAAGACCCAGGATAGCCTAAACAATCCTGAACAACAAAAACAGTTGATGAAATATAATGACCCCAGATTTCAAATTATATACAGAGCTACAGTAATAAAAGCAGCACGGCACTGGCATAAGATTGACTACAATGGCCAATAGAGTAGAACTTACGATCCACATGTAAGTCCACATACCTACATCACTGATATTTGAGAAGGAAACCATCAACCAACACTGGAGGAAAGAGAACATCTTCCACAAGTAGTGCTGGTCAAACTGGATGGCTCCATGTAGAAGAATGGAACCAGATTCTTATCTCTCACCCTGCAGAAAACTCAGCTACAAATGGATTAGGGATCCCAACATAAGACCTGATACCTGGGGTCTGACAGAAGAGGAGATGGGGAATGTGGTTCAACTTATGGGCACAGGAAAGGACTTTCTGAACAGAAAACCCTGGCAGCTTAGACATTAAGACCAACACCTGATAAATGGGATCTCACGAAAGTAGACAGCTTCTGTAGGGTAAAGGATACCATTATTCGAGTGAAGAGGCAATCTGTGGAATGAAAAAAAAATCTTTCCCAGCTATATGTGAAGAGTGTCTAGAATGTTAAAATGACTAAACAAACTAAACATTAAGATAACAAACAACCAAATTTTAAAAATAGGACAAGGAACTAAACAGAGTTCTCGAAAGATGAAATACAAATGGTTGAGAGATATTTGTGAAAATGTGCACTATCTTAGCCATCAGGGAAATACAAACAAAAACTACTTTGAGATTTCATCTTCTCCCAGTCAGAATGGCTAACACACACACACACACACACAAATACATACATGCAAATGATGACAAATTCAAGGCTGGTTTTGGACTTGAGGCTTAGGGATCCTCTTCCCTCAGCCTTCCCCAAGTGCTGGGCCCACAGTGGGCACACACTGCAATGCCTGGCCAACCCCCTTTCTCTTTTAATTCCAATTATGAAAGGGGGCGAAGAAAGATGCAGGCATGTACACTTTATCTGTTAAGACAATTTCAATTACTAAAGTATCAAGATTTGTCTTTGGCAGAAGTTGTTCTTTATTTAGTGTCAGTGTGGATCCCTTTACACAAATAGCTCTAACTGTCCTAAGATGAGGGGATTTTCTCCTCTGGAGTTTTGATAATGAAGTGGGAGATAATGTGATGGGTGAAGAAGTGGGAAGTGCCCAGGGAACTGGGGCAAAACTCACTTTCCCACACTGAGTAAGAGGCCTTGTCTTTAGGGCATGGTTGAGGTTAACTGCTTTCAGAACCTCCAAAATATGTTGCCTTTTACTTTTGTTTAAATTAATTTTTTTAGCATTGTAGGAACTTTGAAGGAACTATTATCCCCTTAATCATAATTCTGTGTCACCTCATTGGGAATACTTGGTGTTTCTGTGCCAGAGGCCATACCCAGCTACTGTCTCTTCAGCAGACTCCAAGTCCTTTTGGAGACTGTACCCTGGAGGATGGGTCTGCTGGGGATATTTCCAAAGCCTTGGTTTGTGGGTGGGTGAATCAAAGCTACAACGGTTTTGCAACCAAAACCTTTTAATAACCAAAGCAGCTAGCATGCTGGAGATGCCCAAGGGCTTATGTCCTGCAGTCTTCTCAGATCTTGTTGACATCAATGAACTTCACAAGGTCTCTTTCCTCTGAAGAAGAAAGCTTTGAAGCAAACTCCGGGTGCGCAGCTAGATGTCCCACTCTTCGCCTCTCTGACACTGAAGTTGGTGTCCCACACTTTGCTTCTCTCTGGCACCTAAGCTAGATGTCCCACTCTTTGCCAATCCCTGACACCGAAGCTGGATGTCCCACTCTTCGCCTTTCTCTGGCACTGAAGCTGGGGACAAAGCAGGAGGCTGCTGAGCCATTGCTCCGAGGGCTCCAGGAGGTCCCTCCGTGTGTGGAATAGTCACCAGTCACTGTGAAAATTCCATGAATCTTGGCCAACAGCTTAATATCTAAATCTCAATACCCTAGACAATGGATGTTTTTAAGCAGCTGACATTTTCAACAGGGGCGTAGGTTTACTTCTCCATGTTCCCGTGTAGGGGAAGGGGCACTGGGCCCAAGGAAAATAATCTAGAATAAAATTCCTCAGTAGCTGGGGATGTTGGGAGAATCTGGGAGGAGTTGGGGGGAGAAGGGAAAACATGATCGGAATATATTATATGAAAATAAATTTTTCAATTAAAAATAAAATTCTTGTTAACTTAGCAGCTGTTTACTCTAGACGGTTGCTTTCTTCAACCTTAGTCACTGTAAAAAACAGATGAACTTTTCTCTTCTCATCCTATTAATGCTCTTTATAATATTTCAATATAACTTTGGACAAGCACTGTGAAATGATGGTTGTTCAGTAGACAGTTCTATGATCACAACAGCACATACTTCTTCAAAGTAATACACAAATCCTGTCAACATCAAAATCAGTTTTTAAATCAAGTTCTAAGAAAACTTGAAGGAAACAAATGTTTACAAAATTAATTCTAGTTAAGCAAAAGAACATTGTCAAAATTCAAATTATTTGTTGACACATGTTATTTGAGTCCATGATTTCAATGTTCATAAGGCTTATTTAGTTCTTAGGATAGCATAACTTTTCTTACATGTTCAGTTGAAAATGATTTGGTCAAGACAACAACAACAAAAAAGACAATTGGAATCTTCATTGACTAATGACTGTTCCGATTTGGATGTTTTACTGAGAAAAAGTAATTGATGACTTTACCAATTTATCCCTGTCTGGAATAAACATACTGTAGTCTATAGCCAGTGAAATGAGCAAAGTTAAGCTTCTGAGGTGAGAACTCATCTCTTTTCTTATTTGGACAACATAATCCAGTAAGCAGATAGTTCAAGAGAGATGTGGAGAGCTGCAGATTCTTTACATTAGATCTCCCCACCTGCTATCTCGGGTGGAGTAACAGAAGCAAGAGCACAGTGCCCTTAGCCAGGTCAGGTCTCCCAAGACAACAGCTACCATGAGGCAGGTGCTATCGTGACTTCCCTCCCAGGAAAAGAGGAGTGATGTCTGGACACGTGAGATGGTCAAGTAAAGTGGCGTAAGCTGCAGGTAGCAATGAGGTCATGAAAGGGAGGAGCAGAGCAGAGCTCTGCAACATGTAAGGAAGGTGACAGGAAGGTTTTGGGGGGCAGTGTCCAGGTGTCACCTTCACCACAGGTGAAGAACCCCACCTTTCTGGTACAGCAGGAGGTCAGCCCATAGAGTCGGCATCTTGACCCCAGGGAGGCCCCAGGTGAGGGCCTGCCAGCAGGTACTGGACTTGCTGCAGCAAGATTTTCCTCAGCATCTCCCATGATGGGCACTGGCACTTCTTGGCCTCATCTCTGTGAGAGGAGTGGCCATGCTTGCTTTACCTCATCACAAGTAAGATGACAAAAATCAGGACTGCTGGGTTCAAGGACTTTTTTTTTTCAGTGCTATGGATCCATGGTAAATATGGAGAAAATGTAATCTTCCCATCTTTATGAACAGTTATTATTTTTTAGGGTTTACGTGTCTAAGTTATGATCAACAGACAAGGAACATCTAGGCGTTTTGCGTAAATGGGAGAATTATTGCTTCTCAGCAGAAGTGTGCCTAGAGGACCAGGTGAAAAGCCAAGAAGTAGGAACCTTCTAAGGGGCTGACTGACCTTTAAATAGCTTTCAAAACAAACATAAAAGGCCAAATGCAAGCCCCAGGTGTTGGCGGAAGTTTCTGAATCAACGTGCAGGGTTTCCGGCTTCATGAAAACAGGGAGGTTATGGTCATCCTGCAGGATGCTTTCTCTCCTGAGTCTTACTGGGACCCCATGCTGTGTGCAATGCTTGGGTGGAAAGTTGATGCTGGCTTCAACCACTGGGGAAAAATGTCCCCATTTTCAAAGTGAAAAAATCAGATTATCAGAGCAATTTTGTTAGTGGTCTTGGCTCTGGGAAGCAGAAAACATTAGATTCATACGGAGCTTGTAATTAATATTTACGTTTTGCTGGATTAAATTTCTCTTGGTCATTTCTCCTGGTCATTTCTAGTGAGCTTGACAAAGACTTGACCAAGTGTTTTTTGTTTGTTTGTTTGTTTGGAAGAACTTACAGATGGACGCTCCGGAATGATGCAGAGTTAACTCCCTGTGGGCTGACGCTGGGAACTGTCTCAGCCTGGAGAGGCAGAGGTTAGCACCATCTTCCATTTCTACAAAACCTGAGTGATTCCATACTTGAGCCATTTAGTTTTGTGAGTTTGTTCTCTTCTCTGTAACTGAGGCACAAAAGTGAAAAGGGAGACGTTGTATTTCTAATAAATGTTATCCTCAAATCCAGTAGTCTGAGTTCTCCCCAATTTGATATTTCATGTTAGGTCCTTCAAACTTTCATCTAGGACTGGACAAATACCTTAGTTGTATAGTGCACCCTTCCAAGCATGACAACCAGTTTGCTACCTGCACCCACCCCAGAACCCATGCAAAAGAGCCTGACATGGCACATGCTCTTCCGGTTCCAGTGTCAGGGAGACAGAGATGGGTGGATCTCTGGGACTCATCAGCCATCTGAGCCTGCCTTGTGAGCCCTAGGCCAGTGAGAGAGCCTGTCCCAAAGGAGAAAAAAACAAAGTGGACAGCACTTTAGGAACAAAACGAGGTGATTGTCCTTGGCGGCCACATGCTGTGAGCACACATGTACCCACATACATGTGCACACAGAGACACATACATGTAGAAAAGACTTTCATCTGCATAATGAACTCAGCCCCCAAGCACGCTTGTACCTGTGTAATGGTGCAGTGTAAGGGAATCTGGTAGCTGGGAAACCTGCCTTCAGGGCACAAAGCCTGAAGCTAAAGACCTGTGTGGTGTGATGCACGATTTGCTCTACTGTAGAAAACTGAATAAATACACTCAGTGATTGTGCTGACATGAAAAATCCATGTGCCTCCGTGGACTTTCTATGGGTTAGGCTTTGTTTGGGTATGTGGGCTGCATCTAAGCGTGCCTGAAAGTTCTGAAATGAATTTATGAGTACAGAATTTGAATAGATTTCCAAGCCATTAGCCAGAAGTTTTATAGAGTAGGAATATTTCTCATCAAATGAGCTCAATTAATGCAAAAAATTATATATTTAATGAACAAATCAAAGCAATCTACTGTGCTAAACTGAGCTAACTGCTGGAGTCGGGACAGAGTTAACACCCTTCAGCCGTTCATAAGTGTCTCTGTTAAAAATAACCTTGACCTGTCTTTCAAAGCTTTGGCAATCAACTTTTATCAGCTTCCACATTTGTGAGTTAAGTGTGGCAAGGGATATTCACCAAATGTCTCAAGGCAGAACCCTGGTGCTTGGCTAGCAACATGCTCACAAGTGTCCAGCGCTCTTCTGAGTCCAATTGAAACTTTTTGAGGAGTGTGTGTGTGTGTGTGTGTGTGTGTGTGTGTGTGTGTGTGTGTGTGTGGAGAGAGAGAGCGAGAGAGAGAGAGAGAGAGAGAGAGAGAGAAAGAGAGAGAGAGAGAAGCTGCAGAGGAAAATTAAAATGTGACCATTTAATTTGCCACAGTAAAATTGGATTTGCACAAGAATTGATACTAGGGCTTGTTGGAAGCACTGATAAGTGGAACATGCTGACGACTGAGACTTTTGAATAAAGAATGTTTATTTGCCTGAGTTACATTTTTATCTAGTGAAATTTTCAAGTTTAGTGTGCCCAGTTGCTTTCTTCTGAACAGGACTCTTCCCAGATGAGGGGGCTAAACACAGCATGGAAATAAATCGATGGTTTGGGGGTGGTCAAGAGGATGCAGGTGGACTTGCTGCTGGCTGTGCGTGGCCCTGCCTCCCAGCCCTGCCTCCCAGCCCTGCCTCCCAGCCCTGCCTCCCAGCCCTGCATAGCTTGCTACCAATTCTCTCTGACTGAAACAGCTTTAATCACACCCAAAGGATGGATGCAGTGATAAAGAAGAGTCTGCATGTTGTGTCCTTCATGCTATAAAAAGGCACTGAAACATGCTGTCCATTACAACTGCAGATACACAGCTCCTACATTATGGCAGGTTACCCACAATGCAACTTTTCTCTTGGTTGGGAAGGGAAAGGCACCCCCCCCAAGCCAACCCCTGTGAGCACCATGTAGTCTGCTTTCTGCCCTAGTGTTTGATAAAAAAGGCTCACTCCACAACCTCAAAGGGTCGCAGTGTGGTTAAAACAAGGCTGTGGGATCCTCTGTCCACGCTGGATTCAAGAGCTGTGTGGCCAGAGAGACACGCATGATCACCTACGTGATGCATTGTCACGAAGCTGCAGTTTCCTGCCGCCCAGGTAGTCACGGCCCCTGGCTGTACGACTTCAAGTGGCAACCAATTCTAGCTTAAGGTTACGCAGGGTAATTTCGTCTTCCTTCTCCAGACCCACAGCAGTTCTGGGGTTTAACTGAAGAGTCTTATTTCCCCACCTGTGGCAAGATTGGCTAGATGAGGGTGGATGGCTCTGTGTTGGGCCACCACTAATTCTTGATTTTTCTAATCTCAGGAACATACTTTGCTATTGCTATTTCCTCTCTTGCTGGTTTGCTGTGAGAAGTTGCAGTCCTAGCAAACCAACGGGAAAATGTGGGTTTTGTTTCATCATCATCACTGACATGGCAGCCTCAAGCTATGTGGACATTATCTTGTGGCATTCCCGTGGGGCTTAATTCTTGCAAGACAATTTCTCTTTTTAGTGTTTTGAGGAGTGATAGCCAAGTGGTAGTTAACAGTCATATTGTATGTCTGATTTTATATGAAATAATGAGAGAGAAAGAAAGAGTGACAGAGAGAGAGAAAGAGAGAGACAGAGAGATAGAAAGAGAAAAAGAGAGGGAGGGAGAGAGAGAGAATCCTTGCCTGATGTGGTCACTAAGGAAGGGATGTCCAGGTGGGAAGGGTAGAGGCCTGAGTCTCCGCCCTGTGTGATGAGGTCAACTAGGGAAGTTACCCTCCACATCATAGAGCACAGTTACGACCTCTGCCTGCAGCTGTCTATAAGGATTGCTACTTTGGCCAGGGAGTTCAAAGGAATTCTTCCTCCACTCCTAGACTCCCTCACAGAGCAGTCTCACGACTCTGAGGAGAGTGGATAGAATGTCCTGGCAGATGAGCAGAGCGGCTAGGCAGTTGACATGCCTTCCAAGTCAGGTCAGGACGCTGAGGACTCGGTCAGGGTGGAGGTGGAGACCTGCATGAGGGAATCACCAGATTTCTTGGCCTTTTCCTCGAGTCTCTCAACAGGAATCTACTGTTCTTCAACCGTCCACAGCTGCTACAAGAGCTACCCTGCTTAGTCCCAGCCTTAGAAGCATTCTTCAGCGGGGAAGTGTGTGGTTCCATACACTCTGCTGTGACTGAGACTTAACTTTTATCTCAAGGACTTGCTGTATGATGGTGGCTCCTTACGTCTGGGCCACTTGTGTCCATTTTCACAGAGACCCCTGGGCTCACCAAGGCAGTGGTGGTGGGTCTTGGGAGTCTAGAGAGTCTACCACAGTAAACCTTGTGTAACAGGGACAGGGGTAGCAAGTAGCGCAGCCACATGGCCTGCCTGGAGTTACAAGGAGAAAAAGTGGGTCATAGATCTGGTCACCTCAGAGGTCAGGACGTTTGGCTGTCCATACATTCTAGCTTCTAGCCTTGTGCAATCATTGTATTCATCCAAGACTTTGGGGGCATCTTTAAACTGGATTGTCTATTAAGGAGAGCATAAACACCATCATTACTTCGGTTGATGTGAAAAGTGTTAATTGATTAAACATACACAGTCCCAGAACAGATGCAGCCTGATGTTGGCATGTCTATGCTTAGTCATACGCAGGTGCTTTCAGAGACAGATGTCCAGGACAAGCTCCCTTGACCTTGGGGGTCAGAGAGAAGAGACAGCATAGTAGGTGTTGGGAAGCTGAACTTGGATGGGGTCAGAGCTAAGGCTGACCAGTAGCAGGGGAGACTAAAGTCTGCTATTTATCTTCAGGCATGGGACAGTGCAGACAGCTGTAACACGAGCCTCCCCATAAATCCATGCCAACGACCTCAGCCTTAGTGACCTCTGGTGGGAACTGGCTTCAGCTGGTGTCCTTTTAAAGCATCTGTAGACATGGCTGGCTGTGCAATGATGTCTGGATGAATGTGCCCACCTCTTTAGTGCCAACGGGGGACTGTATGAAGCAAGGCTTTAGAGCAGGGAGAGACATGGAGAATAGATTCTGAAGTTCAAAACAAGTTACAAAAGACTTCAGAATTTCTGATTGACACAGGGAGGTCACAATCAAAGTCAGAGCAATAACTGATATAGTCATTCAATGAACTAAGTAAGATGAGTATAACTATTAGGATAGACCATTCAATGAACTAAGGTAAATATTATTTGGATAGACAATTCAGTACAGGCAATCTTTGGTTCAGAATCATCTCATCCTTTCATTCTCTTTATTTCCTTTTATGTAGTTAGAACCTGTTAGAAAATGCGATATAAACCATATAAAGCAGGCCATTTACAGATCAGCGTGAATTACTGAAGTGCCTTTCTCATATGGAAAAGCTACTGGCAGGTCTAATTACTAGCTTATTTGAGAGATCATGGCACAATAAAGCAGGGGAAAATAAATCTGCAGGCTGCATGTGCTCCTACCTGACCCAGCCATTACCCTAAAACTGAGTCTGTCAAGCAACCATCCATTCATTCTACAGCACACTACAGAAATGGGGCTCTCAAGCAAACTCAACACAAAGGCCTTTGTAGAATAAAACTACTCAAAACATTAAGTACCTTTAAGCCCTCTTACAATTGTTTTCTGCTAGAAAGAACTCAATGACTCACTTTTAATCAGTTCTACTGTTCATTTAAAGAAACTGACAGCTATAAGATGACAAATTAGATGTTCCATAGGGCATTACACTGTGGCATCTGCATTTCCTGTGGGGCGGAGGTGGAACACCAGGTTTCTGTAGGGATCTTACTGTCTCCATGGATTATTATTGGGAGGGAGGGTTCCAGAGTCCTGAGGGGCTACAGACTGTGGGGTGGAGGGAGACTAGGGCACCAAGGGTCAGAGTCCTGCCCAAGGTGAAATAGTAGAGAAAGAGAGAGAGAGAGAGAGAGAGAGAGAGAGCATGTTCTCCTGGTCTTTGTTCTGATTGGCAGAAGGTTTGAGATGCACAGCTACAGGCATGTCTTGAGAGCCTGAACTGACCCTGTGGGAAGAGAGGTATCAGGCATTGGCAGTGAAGACAGTGATGGTGAGAACACTGGCAATGATCGCTCTTGCAGGTACCTATGTTGAGCGCTGGTCGCAGACAGGAAGTGCGACTATGCACAGAATTGGGGCTTGCTGCCATTTACTGCAGAAGATTATTATAAGTCAGCACTGATGTCCTCACAGGTAGCTGCTAAGAGGATGAGCTCACACCTATTCTGCAGCTGTTTTAGAAATATGCATATAGCCTATAGTAATAACAACATCTCAAATTGCTTTATAGTCAACACTGCCTATATTCAATCATTTTTGACTTATAAACCTGACCTAAACTTTATTCTTATTGTGTTTCCATCACTGCCCTAAGCATCTAAGTGCATTTTCCTATTTAGTCTCTCTCTTTCTTAAGTGAGAAAGATCTAAGCATGGGTGTGGGTTCCTTATTTTTTTAATTGTGTGTGTTCTTGTGCACATATTTGAGTATCGGCGCCTGCAGGGGTCAGAGTTGTGGGCTCCCCTGGCGCTGGAGTTGCAGGCAGCTGTGAGCTGCCTCATGTGGCCTGGCAACAAAACACGAGCCCTCTCTGAGAGCAGTGTGCACTCTTAGCCGAGGAGCCATCTCTGCAGCCCCTGTAATCTTAATTCTAACGTATCCCCCATGGGCTCCTAAGGGGAGAATCTATTTCTCCTGTCTGCACATGAGGAGTGTGCTGCAGGGAAGGTCAGGTCTTACCCCCAAGTATAAAATGTGAACTGCAGAATGATAAATTCTCTACGGTTGTTTTTACCCATTTGGTTCTGATGCCTATGTGTGATGCCTATGTTCTGATGCCTATGATATATGATAAAATAAATTATATGGCGACAGAAATATCACGTTAGGGCCAGCAGGATAGTTGAGATGGTAAGAGGCACTTCTGCTAGGCCTGATGACCTGAGGTTGATCTCTGGCACCAAGCGGAGGAAAGGGAAAACTGGACTCGTGAACATTGTCCTCCCAACCCCCCACATACAAACTCACACTCTCGCACATGTACTTGCACATGCCTACATGATAAATATATGTAAAAATAATCTAAAAATTATACTTTAAAAAGTTTGTTGTTATAACAGACATTTTGTTCAACCAAATGATAATGTAGTGAGTCCTAACCCTCACCCCATCAATCATCTTTGGCTTCTGAATGATCTATGAAGTTAATTACCAGTTAATAACTATTTGTTATTAACTGAGACACTGTTAATGTAAATGTCAAAACAGAAATGACCATCATAAAGTTTATTGCAAAAGAATGTGTATATATATATATATATATATATATATATATATATATATATATATATATATATATATATATATACACACACACATATACATATATGCTCCGGCCCTCCTCAGAGTCGGCCAGTGCGACTCTGTACATATATATATATATACTTTAAAGAAATGTCTTTATTTTCCAAATTTTTCCCCAGTGGTTTTCTTTTGCTTAAGCTACCACTTTATGCTTGGATAAAGCCAAGACTGACATTAACAGCCTCACTTTCATTGACTGGTTTCAAATGTAAATTTTGTGGAAATTTTTTTGGTAATATTCCTTGCTGTTACACAAAAGTTATTTGTTTCTAGGTACCATCAAGGCTAAGTCTACAGATCCCCCCACTGTAATATGCTTTTTTAATAGTTTTATAAAAATATTTCCGTAGGGGATACAAGATAATATTATGGTGACATAATTTGTTTTATTGTGTGCAATTTCATATAAACATATATAAAGCAATATTATAGCAGATTAACTTTCTTATATGAGATTAAATTCTCATTAATATATTTTTAATGTTTCATGAAAAATATTTTAATAGAAGGGAGTACAGTTTCTTCATCTATTTTCCTACAATTGCATTTTTTTTAGATCATTTTCATTAACATGCTTTTGGTTTCCTAACCCCAATTTTTTTTCCTTAAAGAAATAATTGGGTCATTTTCTGTAATGGCTGTTGAAGGTCTCAGACTAGACAACATTTGGCAAAAATGAGAACTAGGGTTGAACTGGAGGCTTAGAGAGTGCTAAGAAATATCAGTCCTGGGCTGAGATTAAAATGTTGTTAGTGATATTTTTCATTTACTCATCTTTTATGTTTATGTTAACAACACATTTTTGCCTAGACTGAAATCTCATAAGAACACAGCACTGTAAGCCCGTGGTCCTTTCCACAGCTCATATTCAAGTGGATGATGTTGTGTAGTCAGGGTCTCTCACAGTGATGTGAACGTAGTCAGGGTCTCTCATAGTGATGTGAACTGGGTGTTTATTTTGTGGATAATAGGTCTTCTTAACTTTGAGTTCTTTATGTGAAAGTTAACAACTTTTCGTCACAAATCCTGCTCATCTCATAGACCAGGGCTTAAGGGACCAGATCACCATGTTAGCAAAATCACAACTGCATGAACCATGGTGCACCAGCTGATGGCACAGGCTGTGTGTGGGGAGGCAGAGCCGTGTGGCCAGTGACCGTTGTATCAGAGGCAGGTGTGGAAGATGAAAGCTACTGCTGCCTTCGTGCCTTTTGGAAAGCTGTTTGCTTGGTTCTGCTTATTATTAGAGACAATAGCAAGGCGAGGACTGACCTTAAGCCTCTGGATGTTGCAAACCACAGAGGGAACTTTGGTGCTCTCCTCCCCCCCAACTCACTTGCCTCCTGCATGCATGTGCACATGGCTTATGTGTATGTGTGGAATTCTACAGTTCTTGGCAGGAAGGCCCATGGCACTTCCATTCAACCTGAAGTCAACGGTTCATTTTGGAGTCTCCAATAACAAGGGTCTCCTAGGAGCTTCTTAACAGCAAACCTCTCACATTAGAAGAAAAGAGAAGTCATTTTTCACCCAGATGACTTAAGAAGTCCCTAGATACACTGCGAAGAACTAAATATTAGCACTGTTTGATTTTTATATGGGGATAAATTGATACCTATTTCAGTTTTTGGAAAAAAATATCTCTATAAGAACATGAGATCATATTCTCATTTCAAGGTGCCTTGCTTTTTTTATACTGATGACTTATAAGAAATGGCCAAAAAAAGTTGTTTTTTTCCCCAGAAGAATTTGAAGAAATTGAACTCTTAGCTTATCTGGTCTAGATTGTTCAGTATTATTAAAGAATATCAAGGCAGCAAATAGTCAAAGAACATAAATATCTCTGAATTATGCATTAAAAAAGACACTGGCCCAATGGTAGCTTTCCATGATACTTTCTCCTTCATTCTGAATTTAATGTTTCATTTTAGTTATTCAACAGATAATGTTGATAATAACAGATAATGTTCCACAAGAGAAACATTTTGCATACTGCATCCCTGTTCCCAAAGCTCTTGGTCTTGCTGCTAAGCAAAAGCATCAGGGCTGGTCATTGGCTCAGCTGTCCAGGTGGGACCACGTGTTCACTTCTGCTACCCTCTTATACACATGGTTCCTGTGGCAGGTGCCTCTCCACAGCCCCTCCTCTCCATGCCTTCTCTTCCACCCTTGGCAGCTGCCAGGGAGATGCTCTGTATCTCTCCATTAGGGAAAGCCCTGGAGATGTACTACCAATCCATGGAATGAACTGCGGCTTCCTAGGCTTCAAGTCTTTGAGGCCATGTCTATCTTCCACACCTCCCTTCTCAGTAGCCTGAGGTGCAGTGACCCCAGCTGCTCCCTGGAGACTCTCACTTTCCCTTTGCACTTCTCTGTTCCTGCCCGCTTGCCTGCACCCCACCACTATAAAGCCGCTCTGATCCCCTAAGCCGCTGGGAGATGGCACCTCCTTTTTAGCATTTACAGGGTGTTTTAGTGCCCCTATTGCCAAGTGCATAAGGACCCAGTGCTGTGGTCCTGTGGTTCGGATGTGGTACCAGTGTTCAAGGGATCTGTGAGCTGAAACATAACCTTCACTGGGAGGTGATGGTAAGATGAAGACTTCACTCAGTTATGGTGCTTGAAGGGGGAGCCTTTGAGCAGGAATTGGGATAACATCAGGTTTTTAGCGTGGAGCCCATGATAGAATCCTGGTGTCTTTATAAGGAGGCACTAGAGAATGCGCGCGCGCGCACACACACACACACACACACACACACACACACACACAGTCCTTGTCTTGCCAATATGCTGCCTCTGAATTTTGCAAGTAAGAAGGCTATCAGTTTTGATGCCAAAAACTCTGAACCAACATCAACTGCTGATCTTCAAAATAGAAGGTGTTTTGTTGGAATAACAAAGGCATGCACAGTGACACTAAGAACGTCTCCTGTTCAAGCAGTGAGCTTCCTGAAGCCAGGAACTGCTTCTGAGCTGTCTGTGCACATCCATCCTCAGCAGATATGCAGTAGGTGGCTGCTGGAAACTGGGCGAGAGGATAAAATAGTGCTATTGCTGCAGGGCCCCCATCCCCCATCTCTGGGCCCATGGGCTTCAGTACAGGAGACAGGGGCCAATCTGACCCAAGAGGAGCCATGTATAGATGAGTCAAAAACCTGGAAACCAAGATTAGTAGAAGCTTAGGCTAGGATGAATCGAGAAACATAACAATTTGGGACAAAAATGTAGACAGATAACTTCCCAGATAGGAAGCTAATGTCGGAAGCAGGGGCAACGGTTTACTTGAGAACTGTTCCTTTGATCATGAAAGGAGGGGTCCAATGGGAAATGTCAGAGCAGAGGGGGAAGTCCTGTGGATCCCATGCTCAAAAGCTAGCTCGCTCGTGTGTGTCTGACTGCACTCATTTCAATGTCACCTGTAAATGACCACTGTGTGCTCTTCCTGTGAGCTGTGACACAGTAATAGTGCTAACATCTGTTGAGAAATGTCTGGTGCGGTGGCTCTCAACCTTCCTAATGCTGCAGTCCTTATGTTCCTCATGTCATAGTGACCCTAACCGTAAAATTTTTTTTGTTGCTAATTTACAGCTGTGATTTTGCTACTGTTGTAAATCATAAGGTAAATATTTATGTTTTCTGATGGTCCTAGGTGACCCCTGTGAAAGGGTCATTTGACCCCCAAAGGGTCATGACTCACAGGTTGAGAACCACTGGTCTAGTGCCAGGTGAGATATATATGAAATAGTATACATAAACATACATAAACCACACACATACATGTATATATGCATGCATGGCTCACTTGATCTTTGCAACAGATTTGTGAGGTTGCGTTGTTTCTCCCCTTATTTGTATTTTAGGTGATTTGCATTTAGGTGATAGAGAAAGAAGTGATTGCCCAGATGAGCATGGGTTACCTGAGGCAGGCCCAGAGGCTCTCAGACTTTCTTCCTAACCTTGTGAGCTCTGACCTCACAGCTCTCTTCTTTTTTCCTAGGTTCCCTCTGTGCACTGCTCCTAAGCTAAAAACGCAGCAAGAGCTTTTAGATCTAGGGGCTCATAAACAGTTTTGGGCTCTCGGAAAATTCTTTTTTACAAAATAGTTGATGAACACAATCTAACCCTCTGAAGATGGCCACTCAGTGATTACCGTGTTTGTGTGTTCGTGAATGTGCCTGTGTGCACAGCCTGGCCATGGAGGCCACCGCTTTCCACCTTCTCCTCTGCTGTCTTGACTTACCAGCCGAACCTGAGTAGCAAGTCATTCCTCTCCGCCTGCATTCACTTCCTCATAGAGAATACAGGCCCCTAACAACGCCCTCCGGGGACTAGTGTAGGGTTAGCTGGAACAGCATCGCTCAGTGCTCCGCCCAGAGTGAGGGTTTCCCAGCGTGTCCGCTATCATCACTGGAGCTGGTGTTTATACTGGCACCGTGTTGGGGTTATTTTATATAATGATACAGCAGGGCTGAATTAATTACAAGGCAAACAAAATGTCCCCTTAACTCTATTTCAAAGGTCATCTTAAATCTTTAGAAACTAATAATATGGAAGAGGAAACACTGAGAAAGGCAAGTTAAAAACTATTTACAAGAGAAAACTGAAGTGAAGTTAATGTGAGAGACACCACCAGCATTATTGGAGTCTCTGATGATGGGAAGTGAAGTGCTTGGAGCATGTTTAGGAAAAGAGTTTAGGAAAAAAAGACACTTCTCAGCTGATTAGGTCCTAATATATCTTCTTATGTCCACTCAAGACAGTAAATTAAAGCAGTGAATCAAAACATCAGGGAAGGTTTGGGACAACAGCAGGTCCCCCAGCCACACAGGATGTGGTAGTCAGTACACGCAGGAACTGGCGGTCTGTGCGTGACACACAGGAAGTGGTGGTCAGTGAGCCCAAGGAAAACCTCTACTTCCGCTCCCTCAGGGTAAAAGACAAGGTTCAATTCCCCACTGCCACATTTCCCCTGCCCTTCTAGCTTTCCCTATTCCAGCATTCTGGCTGGGAGTGGCTGACCTTGACACCCACCCTCTCCCATGGCAGGATGGCCTTTAGCCTTGGGTTTCATCGTCACTGTTCAGTGCTTGTTGCTTCTTCTCTTCAGTAAGGTAAAAAATGTGGTTAATCACACTAGCAAAGTACCCGGGTATTTCTCCTAAGGAAGCCCTTGGCGACTGTCCTTATTCACATCCACCAAATTCAAGTCATTTAGCTATCACATCCAAGAGATTTATACTGCTGCTTTATACTTTATTTATACTCTGGGATGGTAATCAGGAAACACTACTTCATAGAGTTTATGTTAATTTTTTTCTCCAGGTGGGGGATGGGGTGGGCTAGGCTGTGGAGATGACCCAGTGGGTAAAGGGCTCGCTGAGTAGGCGTTAGGCCTTAGTTTCAAACTCCACATCCATGTAAAAGACAGGCATGGTGGTCTGTGCCTGTAACCCCAGTACCAGAGGGAAGGCACAGGAGGGTCCCGGGGCCTTGCTGGCCAGCTGCTCCAGCTGAGCTCCAGGCTCGGGGACAGACTCTTGTCTCAAAAGACAGGGTGGAAAATGATAGCTAGAGGAAGACACCTGACGTTGCCCTCTGGCCCCCAAATGTGCACACAGAGGAAAGCACTCCTGCACACCTGTACACACACGTGCATACACACGCTTCCCCTGAAAAGTTCTCAAGTCACTATTTTTTTCTCCGACAATCGAAAATAAATTTCATGTTAAAATTCCCGAGAAGATGCTTGTGAAATTTATTCACTGTTGTAATTTTGGCAACATGGGGTTGGTAGTCTTATGAGTTATAACAGAACAATTCAACTCTTTGCAGTTCATCTAAGCAGTTTCATTTAAACGGTCAGGCTTTGGAGAAGGGTTGTGACAGGGTTGGGTCATGGGGAGCTGGCTTTGGGCTGTGCACCCTGTAAGCCCCGACTCTGTCAGTGCCCTTGCATGACAGACCTTACCATGCATAGCTGAGGACATCGAGGCACAGAAACTATGATGATTTAGGCCAAAAATACAGAGTTGGAGAGATTTAAAACCACACCTGAGCTAGGGGGAATCTGTGTTGCTCCTGTCTCTCCTGTGTCTGCTGTTGGGGACCTCGGGAGTGATACAGAGAGCCCAGAACAGACACAAACTGTTCTTAGTATCTCAAGTTAACTTCTCTTGACACTCAAGTCCAATATGACCCAGTAGGTGATTCAGAAGGCAACTCCCCTCCCCCATCCCAGGATATTTCAAGTGCATGAGATGAAAATTAAAAGAAGAAAAAGTCCTGACCATATTAGTATGATTCCATGACTACCCATTATCACAAACAACATGGCTTTTTGAAAGATGAATTTTGAATATAAAGACAACACAAGTGAAATATTATTTGAATAATGTCTTAATTTTATGGAGGGAAGAGACAGAGCCTGGAGGCTGAGCCTGTTCAACTGTTGCCTTAATTTTAAAGAAAACATCAAAGAAATAGTTCCTGTAATAGTGTCCTTATATTGAAAATCTTCACTAACCTTCAGACGGTATGTGTGTTCCCTGTGGCCACTGGGCCATGCATGAGGTACCACAGCTTTCAATGTGGATCCACCACAGTTAAAACAACACTTGCGGTCTTGTGCTATATAGCTATATGAAAGGAGTGAAAGCACTACCTATAGCTAGGTTATATCACATCCAGTTTTCTTTCTTTTTAAAAATAGCATCTATCTATCTATCCATCCATCTATCCATCTATCTATTTATCTATCTATCTATCTATCTATCTATCTATCTATCTATCTATCTATCCATCCATCCTTCTATCTATCGTTTGATTTGGTCATTCATTCCAAGGGCCCATGGCGGCCAGAATAGGGTGTCAGATTCCCCAGATCTGGACTTTGAGTTCCAGGCAGCTGTGTGCTGCCTATGTGGGTACAGAGAGCCACACCTTAGTCCTCTGGAAGAGCAGTAATTGATCTTATCTTCTGAGTCATCTCTCCAGCCCTCACATCTGCTTTTCTTAACTCACATATCTCTTTTCACATCTCAAAAGAGCCCCTTCATAACTGATGGGCTGGGTGTTCACTTCCGAAGGTTTGATAAGACAGAGTCAGAACTGGGAAGAAATAGGTAAGAAACAGAACCTGAGGCTGGGCAGAGTGTGACTGTAAGCCTGAGGGCTGTGAGGAAGCAGCTGCTGGCCATGCCTCCCAACCTTGCTGGCCTCCTGGCCTTGTGGGGAGGGGTCTCATGCTTTCCTGACTTCCCATTGGGGAAACTAGTCTGGCTCTGCTATTGAAGATGGAAGCTTTCAGCGCCTTTGTCAGTGGGCAAGAGGAAAGCAGACTTTACATTTTACAATGCTTGATCAGACTTTACAAGGTGACATGTGGGAGCAGGTGGCTTGGGACTCCTGTCCTTAGCGATGGGGATAGCACCACTTGTGTCACTGTATGAATCGCCTGCGTTCTGGGAAGCCATCAAGTCACACACACAGAAACTTTAAAAATGTTAGATGCCAACTGTCCACGTTTTATATGCTTCTTGGAAAATATAGGAACAGAAAATTTAAAGGCAACATTTAGATATATGCCTGTGTACATACACACATACATACACATACATACATATACATACACATACATCACTGCCTGTACAGACCCATAAAGACACATGCACATACATGTGTATGCACAGATTTTCACCCACATGCATATATGCACAGACATGAACATCCACACGTGTGTATCACACATGTATCTGTTTTTAAAGTCCCCCTTGAGAGAGATTTTAGGGAGAAGACTTGGGGGTAGGGAGTGGCCCAAGGAATGTATTTCATGGCCAAGGCTGATAGTCATGGCTGAGAATGGTTGGACTATCACCTAGCCAGTAGACTAGGCCATTTTCTATGATGCAAAATGTAAGGCGGTTGTAGATTCCAAACTGAACTGTGGGTTCTCAATTGAGTTCAAGTTATTAATGCTTAACAGGGAACATATATTATCACATGGGCTTTTGAAAATTTTCTGTGAAACTTGTGCTGGGGGAATGGCTGTCTTGGTGAAGTGCCTGGCACGACGCTATGAGGACCTGACTTTAGAATGCTGTACCTGTGTAAAAGGTGGGCGTGGCAGCAGGCACCCATAGTAGCTCCACCTCTGGGAGGGGAGCATAAGGGATGAGGGTGGCGGTGGAGCCACAAGGCTCCCCAGACTGATGAGCTTCATGTCTAATGAGAAACCTTGCCTCAAAGAATAAGGTGGAGAGTGATGGAGAAAGATGCCGGATGTTGACTTCAAGCCTTCAAATACATGTGTTCACCTGCCCACCCAAACAGGACACACATATACGTACACACACACATACACACAAATCCAAATCATCCTTGTTTCCACCTCTCTGATTTTCCCCTACTGAATACAGTTATTTTTTAACAAATACTTACATTATTATGTGTAGTAAACATAAATGTCCTGCTTTATGGATAATAAAATATGCACTATTTTCCTAAAAACAGCAATACACTCTGATATTTTCTGACAGTAAAGGTTTATGGACAACTCACACCTGCTTTACCATCCATACCAATTGTAACACATGTAAATTCATTGTTCAGTCTGAAAGATTTTATAAACCCTGAATAATGAACTTCCATCCATTCTAAAAGACACGGACTATAAAATAGCATGAGATGTCAGGAAGCAGTTATCTGATGAAATACTCCGCTCTTCCCAGCATCTGCATAAACAGAGCAGGTCCTACAGTTACGGAGAGGAGAGTCACTTTGAAATATGATGCCCCCAGCAGAGGTGCACACCAGCACTTTCCCTCAAGCCAGGAGTGAAGTGACACAGGTGACCTGCTGAGCTCCTTCCTGCCTGGCTGGGCAGGGAGGCTCTGTCTACAGGTGACAGTGAGGTGGAACCTACCACGTGCCTGGCCTGCTGTGGGGGGCATCTTTGCTGGGTTATGTCCACAAAACAGCCCAATAACAGAGCCCTCTGGCTGCTGCATAATGGAGCCTCAGTGTGCCCTGTGACAGCTCTGCTCCCTGCTCCCACAGCTCTCCACATCCCGAACCTGAGCAGAAGAGCTGCCAGTCAGGGCACAGTGGTACATTCTGGGCTTTGAGGCTCTGCAGGCCTAGCCATCTCCCTCATCCTTTTACAGGCAACTCTCCGCAGAACTGTGGCTTCTCTGGCTACTACTACCACTACACAGCAGAGATTAGAGACAAGCTCTTCCTTCCCTGTAGTATCCAGACTGTTCAAAGGACAGAACTGAGGACAGAGGGCTGGCAGGAAAGACCTGTTCTGACCCAGTGTGGATCCAGTGAGGAAGAGAGGAAGAATATTACAGAAACTCCCATGTGCTACAGGACCTTCAGGAGAGGCTCGGTGAAAGCACAGGGACGGAGGGGTTATTCAGGGCTCCAGGCAGGGAGAAGGGCTTTCACAGAGTCCTGGGAGGGGCATGCAGAGATGGAGACTATTTAAATTTGTTTTTACTAGTAATGTCCAGTAATTATCTATCCGCTGTCAACACTGTTATTGTCAGTGTACTAACACAAGAAACACTAGCTTAATCAAAGGACGTTCACTTCTTTGCGGCTTGTTCTGTTTCTTCAGCTATTACTTTCTGCTCAGCTCTTGTCCATAACAGTTGGCTACAGATGAGAGAAACTGATTCCTTCTACAGAGGTTCCACATCTTTTCTTTTCTTTCTTTTTTCTTTTTTGTCATTGTCAAGAATTTTGTGTATGTGAGTAGAGAGTTTAGTAGAGCAGTAAATACAAATACTCTCCACTGTCAAGGTCAACCATGAATGGTGACATCTATTTCTTTACACCACATACATCCACAAAGAAAGATAGTATATTTTAAAAATCCTTAAAACTGATCCCAATGTGACTCTTTTTCTGTGACGATGATGTCGGATAATAGTGCGTAATCTACGGTCAAAATGATCTTGGGTGAGCTGGAGAGATGGCTCAGTGGTAAAGAGCACTTATTTATACTGCAGAGAACTGGCGTTCAGTTCCCAGGATGCACATGGCAGTTTACAACCTTCTGTAGCTACAGTTCCAGGGGCTCTGACACCACCGTCTTGCTTCCATGGGCACCAGGCACACACAGGATGCACATACGTACATGTATCTCAAACATTGATACAAATAAATTAAAAATAAATCCTTTTTTAAATGACTTTTGGTTATGGTTCTGACTTATGGTAATTCACACAGAAGCAACATGCCGAGAAGCAGAGGTTCCTTTGTATCCGGTCACACATCTTGCTTCTACATACTAAGGGCCCCTTTGTCTAACAGTAGCTGCTCAGAAAGGGAAGAGGAAGGGAGCTCTGAGGCAGGCTTCTGCCCACCACACATAAGGCAAGAGACTGGACATCGTAACACAGTGGTGGAACAGGGGCACGGAGGCTTAGGAGGACTTGATGAGCAAGCAATCTGGTGCCTGTGTTTACAGAAGGAAACTGCTGCTTCCAACAGTATTTTAAAACCAAAAGGAAGTGAAGAAAAATGCACAACTGTTTGGGCTGTGTCTTCTAAATTCGAGGCAAAAAAAAAAAAAAAAGAGTTTCCTTTTTTTGAAAATACTGGAGGAATACGTATATTTTACAGAGGTTAAAGTGGAGACAGGGTAGCACGTGAGCCCAGACTTTGGACATTCACTGATTCTAAGAGGCGGCGGGACCCGATGGTTCTTTCTGTCCAGCAGGATGGTCTGAGCATGAGTACCTATTGTCAGCTTTGATTTGTTGTTGGTGTTACTCTGGAGAAATTTTTCTTGTATGGTGCCTTGGCTTAAATATCTTTACGAATAGTGAGAAAAAGAAAATTGTACCATTTTCTTCAAGTAACCCAAGGAAGAGATTTTATTTTTTATTTAAGAAAAAACACAACAGCAGAATAGTCTTAATAATAAGCCTATTTCCCTGTGCCTACTTGTGTACTCTGTGTGGTTTATGTTCTTGTGTGTGGGGAGAGGTGATGTGGATGTGGGGGGCGTGTGCGGTGGTGGGGATGCTCACCTGTGGGCGCACATGGAGACGCTGGGGGTCAATGTCAAGTGTCTTCCTCCATTACTTATCACCTCACTTTTGGGTCTCCCACTGAACCTGGACTTGGTGGTTTAGCTACACCAGCTAGCTGGCAAGCCCCTGGGAGCCCCCTGTGTCCACTACTCCAGCATTTGTATTAGAAGCAGGTGACACTACGCCCAGCTTTTGCACGGGTGCTGGGGGTCCAAATTCCGGTCTTCACACTTGCCAAATGAGCCCTTTACCCACTGAGCTGTTGTTCCAACCCAGTGGGTGTTTGTTTTAATCTTTTATTTTTTTTTCTGCCTGTAATGTTTTCACAGGTTCTTGAAAAACTTGATCTGCTTCTTGTGGGCATGATTTTATCTTTAATGTTTTGGGGACGTTATTTTAATAAGGAAAGAAAGCATGCTCTCAACACATTGGTTAAAGTTACCCAAATTTGGGCTGCAAGCTACAGTTGGGTAAGGCTCGCTTCTTCTCCTATGCTGTTAAGTCACTGGGTCAAAGGGTTAGCTCGGGGCAGCCTGACTTACACAGTGTTCTCCAGCTACACACCATTATCCCACAATGCTGTATTCTGCTTACATTTGGCAATTACTGAATTATTGAGTATGTTTATATTCCATCTTCAAAACGATGAACTTTGATGGGCATTTTCTAGCTCAGCTTGCATATACTTCAACTCCTGAAGCAAAATTGAGTTAAATGTACATTATCTAGATTTCATAAAACAAGCAGAAATGGATGCCGTCTTGATGTTCATCAGTTTTTGGCCCTGTGCTACAGGGTTTGGCTAGTTCCCTGCATTTCAGTTTTACATAATGCTGCATGCCAGTGTAGAGTTGCAAGGGCACTGCCCCAAGTTCATCAACTGTTTCTGTCCCCTCCCATTTAGACACACTGATGACAGCTGCTAGAGTTTGGGTGTGACTTCTTCCCAAGGGGTTCATGTGTTGGAAATTTGGTCCTCAGAGTGGGGACTTTAAGTAGTGGGCTGTAGCTTCCTTCCTTGCTATACGATCTTGCCTCTCATATATGTTCCATAATGTCTCCTATCATGAGGAAATGCAGCTTAGGGGGACCTTGAAAGAACCAGAACCATGCAATTGGGACTTTCAAACTTTAAACCTTTGAGCATAACAAACCTTTTCATTATGCGTACTCAGCCTTAGATGTTTGGTATAGTCATGGAAATGCAGCTCTGCTAGAGAAAAGTCTTAAATCTCTCTATAGGACACCAAGTAATAATCAGGTGTTGTTCCTGGTGTTTTCTCATGAGCCTCCTTACTCCCATCTCAACCCCATAGTCAGTACCAGCACTGGGACCCTGCATGCAATATCCTGTGTTCACTTACATGTGATTCCATGGTACGCACTCATGACTCACTAACTGGAAAAAATGCTCTCTCTTCCAATCCCTTGGCAGTTCTGACTCAACTGCTTATTTCATCATTTCCTGTGTTAAGCTGTTGAGTGTGTGTGCATTACAAATGGGGTGTATGCTTTCATTAAATATCATGTGACAGTCTATCCTTCAAGGGCGGCTATTTTTAAAAATGAGACCCCTAAGGAAGCATCTAAAGCTGACTTTACACGAGTGGGGACCTGATCCAGTAAGAAAGTAGAGACATTGCCCCTCCCCCAACCTCACACACGAGGGGACAAAGAAAGAAAGAAGCTGATCGTCTGTGAGTCGGGAAGAAAGCCCTCACTAGATGCCACATTGAGTAGAATTGACTTTGGATTTCAGGCCTTCAACACTGGGGGTTCCTAGTTTTCTGTTATTTAAGCAATACAGTCGATAGTACTTTGTTAGGGCAGCCAGGATGGACTAAGGCAACATATGATAGATGACCTAGCACCGAGAATGAAGACATCCTAAAGTGAGCGTACCTTCCTGGAAGTGATGAGTCCTTCCGGCCCCGTGTGCAGCATGGGCTGGGAGCAGCATGGGCTGTGAGCAGCATGGGCTGTGTGTAGTAGCATCGATTTCATGCAGCTGGAGCCCATTAGTTTGAGTGAGACCAGGGCATTGGTACCGCCACACACAGGAACGATCGGCCAGGAGCATGCTTGGGCTCCTCAGGAGAGATCACTATGGCAGTCAAGAGTGAAATGGTACGAAGGTACAAGGCAGGAAATGTCAGGAAAATGTTTCTAGGATTGGGGAGTTGACTTATATCCTTGGGGTAACAGCATTTACCAGATCTTGGGATAGCGGGGGCATTTGCCAGACTTTGGGATTCTTCCCTCAAATACAATAATATAAAAGCAACTATCTCTATGTACTGGATCTTCCCTCAAAGGAAGTTTTTCCCACTTAGCTGAAGAGCACACTCATTTGAAAGTGAACAATGTGAAACAGAGCCAGCAGAAAGGTGATAGTGTAGGGACGACATGGAAAGGTATCAGAGGAAGGGCATTCACACACAGAGCCACACATCTCCAGGAACGACAGAAGCTTTGACTGACTGAACAACGACCCCATCAGAAAGCTGACCTCAACAGAGAGGTGATCACCAATGAACAGAACCCGGAAAACAAAAGTCCAGCATCTCATGGAACACGCATCAGGGCAACTGGAGACAACGGAAAATGAGTCGATGAACATAGGAAAGGGGTAAAAGAAAAAGTTGTAAAAATGAAGATGAAATTGAAAGGAGCAGAGGAGGAAAAGACCTTTGAAAACTCAGTGAGGAGATACAGGCAGATTGTGATGGGCACAGCCATGCACACTAGTAACACCGACACTTGGGAAGTTGAGGCCAAGGGTCACAAGCTGAGTTACCTAATGAGGTCATGTCTCAAAAAACCACAGCTAGGAATGGGGAGGTTACTCCGTGGATAAAATTCTTGCCATTCAAGCATGAAGTTGTGAGTTCAAAACTCTAGAACTCAATTCTGATGCAGAAGTGCATGTATCTGTAATACCAGTGCTCCTACAGGGAGATGGGGGCCAGGACAGGAGAATTCCTCAAACTTCCAAATCAGCTAGCTTGGTGTCCACTGCAAAGAGAGAAAGAGAGAAAAAGAGAGAGACAGACAGAGACAGAGAGACAGAGAGATACAGAGAGAAATAGAGACAGAGAGACTAAGACAGAGATAGACAAGAGAGACAGACACACAGACAGAGAGAGTGAGAGAGAAAGAGAGAAAGAAAAAGAGAGAGGAAATCCATGTTAAATCTGAAGAAAGTTTGGGCAAGAACAAACCACAAATGAGCACCACATGAAAGCTATGACCCTGAGAGACTTAGCTGAAGCCTGCCTGGGCTGAGGTTGTAGCTCACAGCTCCAGAAAAAAATAAAAATAAAAAAAAAAAAATATATATATATATATATATATGGACTTAGCTGTCAAGAAAAAAAACCATGAGTATTACATTGAACTTCTGATACTTTATTCTAAAGAAATGAAGCACATGGTTTTGATTATAGCAGAAGTCTGAAGTAATATATTTGTAAATATTTTTTTTTATTTTTGAGATTTTAAACTGCAGATTATTTGAATGGAAGATTATCTTGTACAATACTTCACTATTTTCAAAGCCCAAGTGACTCTGGCTTTTCTGTTTAAATTAAGGCACTGCATTTTTATGTCATGTGGATAGTCTTCTGCTCTCTTAAAGTTAATATTGTCCAAAGCCACACATTGAGAACAGCAACATCTTATCTGTTCTACGTTCTTGTCAGAATTAAAAGTGGCTTGGCAGCAAATAACTGGTCTGAATACTTCTTATCTCTCCTTCTCTGCCGCCATTGAAGCAGTTTGGAGAAGATCAGGATGAGGAACGTATAGGGAATGTGCTGAAGTCCACTCACTTAGTCAGCCTTCACTAGAAATAAGCTACATCTCACGGGGGATTGCTTGATGTGCTCTGAGAATAAACCACTTTAAAGCATTTTGGAATAGTTGAGAATTACGACCTGTCAGTGTAAGCAGAATTGATACAGAAGGTAATAATCACTTTCATCTGGTGTTTTAGGTCCTGTGAAGTATCTCCTGGATGAACTCTGGGTCAGCCAGGTGCTTAGAAGGACCAGCCTCCCAGATGTGTGGTGGTTTGAATGTTACACAGATGAACGAAGGGTTGAGGTCTTGTGGGGAATGTACAGTCTTGAGCTTATAAACCTCAGCAGAGTAGGGATTTAAAATTCTTTCTGATCCAGGTGGTGGCGGCACATGCCTTTAATCCCAGCACTCAGGAGTCAGAGGCAGGTGGATTTCTGTGAGTTCGAGGCCCACCTGGTCTATAGAGCAAGTTCCAGGCTAGCAAGGGCCACATAGAGAAACCCTGTCTCAAAACCAAGAAAGAAAGAAAGAAAGAAAGAAAGAAAGAAAGAAAGAAAGAAAG
>NW_026592890.1:9721105-9741037 GCF_907164565.1 Psammomys obesus | reverse complement strand
AGAAAGAAAGAAAGAAAGAAAGAAAGAAAGAAAGAAAGAAAGAAAGATGCTCTCTCCTCATAGGTTGACTCACTTCTGGTACCAGGGACTTGGTAGGCACTAAGTAATTACAAGGTAAATAAATGAATAAACTTATTTGTTACGAGGAGGTTGAGGCTTGGTTGGCCAGGCTCTGGGCAGGCAGCCCCAACACCCAGGCTTTGTCCATGGTAAAGCTGAGCATGGTGAGTGGCTGAGGACAGGGAGGGGGAAGGTGCTCATTAATGGTGGGGACAGGGCCTCCTCGTATCTGCGGCTGATAGCCTAGTACTGAGTGCAGATAAAGAGTAGCAGAAGCCTGGGATGGGGTGGGGGTGTGTGAGCCGTATTGTCCTGGCTGTGAGACTTTGAACAAAGCTTAACTCCTCAGCTTCCCAGCAGCAGATGGCGGGGCAACGCACGCAAACCCTCAGCCTATAGCCTTGTGCCAGGACACGACGACACAGGTTAGTAAGGCGAGAGCCCTCACTGCGTAGGTCAGGACACGATGGACACAGGTTTGGGAGCAGAAAGGCCAGAGTCCCCCACTGCGCAGCTCAACCCAAAGGCCCAGATACTGTACTTCATTTTATGTTGGCCTGTGAGGTTGCACACTGTCAGCCTTGACCCTCCGGATCTCTCCCTGTCCTGTCTGGTACCTCTAGGCAACTGCCCCACTTATGTCACAAGAGAGTTCCTTCCCCAACTGACCAGAGAGTTCAGACTGACAGATCTTTGAGAGTGACTGAAACCATCCTTCCCTCTGTATGACATTCTCTAAGGACATACTTCCTTCTTATATGACATCTTACCATCAATGTCATATTTACTCATAAGCTTTGAAATCTAAATCTAGTTTCTGATTTTACAGTTACTTTATCTGTTCTGAAGTGTGGGATGGAGGCATTTCCACTTCACATTGGTTTGTTATTTGTTTTTGAGACAGGGTCTTACTATATATCCCTGGCTGGCCTGGAAAATGCAACATAGAGCAGGTTGGCCTTGAACCTACAGAAATCTGCCTGCTTCTGCCTCCCAAGTGTTGGTTTTAGAGGTGTGCACCACCATGCCAGCTTCTACACTGCACGCTTAACTCTTGCAATTGATATTTATAGACAAACCCACCAGCGAGAGATGCATGAAAAATTTCTGTAATGGCTTTAGTAGCATTTAAACCGATACAACTAATAATTCGATTAAATATAAATGGAGTTTTTGGGAGTTGGCCCAGTACAACAAGTTAGGGAGTGAGGACAGAATGTTTTAATACTAAATAACTGAAGATACCCTGAAATCCATTTTAATTTATGGATCAAATTATTATTTCTAGAAGTGAAGTGTTTAGCAGTCAAAACATTACAATAATAATCTTTGATTCAGACTTGAGATACATTCTATCAATGGTAAATCCCAAGTATAAAGATGTAAGCTTTTATTTTGCTGTAATACCCTAATGTAATATTTACCCTGGTGACTCACATGTTTACTAGGTACTGAAAATAAATAATTATTTTAAGGAAAAGGCAGGAAAATTTTCCTTGCTGAAGGAAACCAAGAATCTTCATGAATTTACCTTCTGCCTGGGTTATGAGTGTGTATATGAATAGGAGGAATAACTTGCTGGGTCCGTAACAGCAGCAGTACTTGCAGTGACCACTGCTCTCATACCTCAAGTGACTGCACACCTTATATTTATTAAACTCATTTAACCCTCACCAGACAGGGAAGGAAGGATTGATATCTTCACAACCGTCTCACCTCTGTGCTTGGGGCTGTTTATTCAGATGACTATCAAGGCACACAGGCAGAGGCTCAAGGAACTGTTTCCTAGCTTCCCTGAGAGAGAAGCCTTGGTGTCCTGAAAGGGACAAGTGGGGGGACCTGTTTTTACTCTAAGGAAGATTCATTCCTGTGAAGGGGTATGAATTGGCCCTAGGACAAAGCTCCCAGGAAACTTAGGATGCCTGAAGCCCACTCATAGTCAGACCTAATTCTTTCACTTGTTCATTTACACACTCATTCATTCATCCATTCATTCAGGCATTCAGCTTTCACTGGGGCTTCACAGGTGAGTGTGTCAGCCTGCTGCTCCTTGGAACTCTTGAGTCTAACTGCAGATCATCAAGCACTGGTTCAAATGTTACAGCTGTATGTCTTGGGGATGACTGGTTTATGAGATCATTTGATGTTCCTGGGCCAGGGATGGCAGCCATTTTCCCAGAGGGTACAGAACTCTCCTGCACCAGGCTAGCCACTGGGGGTAGGGAGGGAAACAAAAACAAAACCTCTTTCCCTAAACTCTTGCTTCTCCCTTTAATGCATTCTGCATAGAGCTCCCAGATTTCTTTCAGTAAAAGCTTCTTTCCAGGTATTTAGAAAACTGCAGGATTGCTCTGTTTCCCTTGCCTTTTGCACAGATGTGGCTAGTCTCACCTCCTCCTGTTGCACCCACAGCCCACCTGACCTCAGATGTCCTGTAGCCATCTCTCTGGACTCTGTCCCAGCCTAGCCGAGATCTTACGCCTTGGTAACCTTTATAGAAACATCCGGGTGGCCTGTCACCCTCAACATGTTTCGGCAGGCCTCTAGTATTTGTGTTGGTCAAGTGCTTGGGGCCCTTATGCTTGGTCCCAGGAGCAGAACACTGCAGGGAGGACCTGGCACACAGCAGGTATGCAGTGAATGTGGAGCAACCTGCTGAAAAGGTGACTGGACTTCCAGACTGAAAATGTGGTCTTTGGATGTTGCACTCAGGGGACCCAGTGAGCTTCAGAGAGACCCCTTCCTCTAACGGCCCAGCCTCATCATCAGAACACGGCAGATCTGATGTAATAAACTCCATTTGCAGAAGACAGGAGTTGAGGCCTAGGCAGGTGAGTTTAAACAGTGTAGTGTCTGGACTTGGGTAAATCTGGGACAAGACGTTTAATTAGACCTTGATCCTCACTCAGCTATAAATGGGAGCTCAAAGCACGGTGGGGGGGCCTAGAAAGATGAAGTCAAATGATGCCTTTAAATAAGAAAAACACCTTTGAAATTATAAAATATTGACAGTAACCAGAGGGCACAATAATATCTATGCTAGCATTGCAAATGAAATCTAACCCAGTTTTGCCTAGCTGTTTGTTTTGAAAGCAATGTCAAATTTCTTATTTATCCACCCTTAGCAGTGCCCTTTATTTGAGAAATATGTAAATCTATTTAAATCAATTTCCTGTACTACCACACAAAACAATAATTATATTAGTAGCATGCATGATGTACTAATAACATGAGCATAATTGCATTCGAATATGAAATTGCTAGGTAATGGGCCTTCCATAAACTGTTTCGGGGGAATGCCGTTTTTAACCTTACTCTAGGTCATTAGTTCCTGAGATCGGCGGGAAAGTAGCAAGCGCATCCCAAGAGACAGTTTCCCACTGTTGCTTCCTGCACGAGGAGACTGGCAAAAGCTCCTGGAACTAGGCAGGAGGGCTGTGCAGACTGGCTGGTGTCTCAGGGTGAGAGGCCTTTCTCTGTGGCCTTCTCGGGCATGGGTTCTGGTCCCCAGCGTGTGCTCTGTAGGCTGTCATCCACGGGGAAAGGGAGATGTGGCTATCTCGTGATCCTCACACCCATGCATAGAGTCTGGGGGTGGGTAGGCATGCTGTGGTGAGCTGCTGTTCTCTGGGGAATGAAGTCCTTTTTACAATGATTGCCTCACCAGCACTTGAGACTTCTCGCTCCCTTTCCTCAAAGTCTTGGCCACAAGTTACACGTCTGTTGGGGCGTTGGGGGGAGGACAAAAATTACCCAGCTTAGAAGTTGTTAAAACCTGAGGCCTTGAGGCAAGAATATAAATTTATTTTTCACACTATCAGGCAAATTCCTATTTCAGGCAAGCCAGGTCTGTTTCTTCCCCGAGAAGCATCACTGAAGACAGAGGCTACTGTCTGCAGGTCTAGATGGAGCCAGTGCGGGGGGAGGCACAACAACATGCCCTTGGCACATCTGAGTGACAAGCTGAACCATGAATCGCTTTCCTGGACCCGCTCGCTTGTGATTTGTTATTAGACAGGAAAAGAGAGGCGGCATCTTCACCAAGTGCATCAGAGAGGCCCGTTTGATCAGGCACTGTGAGCTGCTGGGTAATTGCAAAGCTACCTTGAATCTACATGAAGGAGGATCCCCCTGGATTCAGAGTTCAAGCATACCTTTCTTCCCAGGGACCCTGAGAGGCAGGCAGGAACTAAGAAATCACTTCCTCCTAAGTTAATTTCACTTGAAAGGTTTTTGATTTTTTTAAGCACTTTACAACATAAATGATGTTCTGGGGAGAGTGAGTTCCCTTTGCTCTCTCCCAAATTCAGAATGATACAGCAGAACTGTGGGAATTTAAATAATACTACATTGTGAATAAAGACAAATAGCTCAATATCATGGGCTGGGGGCATTTTCCCGGAGTTTAGTTTACTACAGAATACATTTCTATACTTTCTTCTTCACATTCAATGATAACACCAATAGACAGCGCTGAAGCTGGAGGCATTGGTCCAGGCAAAAAGGTTCATAAATTTATCCTGCCCATAGCTTAGAAGAGTGCCTGGCACAGCAGAGCCTAAAGTCACATGCCTAATGGGGGAAGGCTTATAAATTTATGGGCTGAGAACTTTCTGCGGACTAGATTCTTAGAGATCCCAGGAACCCTTAGAGGCAGCTAATGCTGAGAGAGGACAGTGTGTCCCCAGCCTGCAAGGAGGCAGAGGTGAGGAAGGCAGGAGGCAGAAGGCAGCTTGGGGACCCAGGGGAAGCCAAAACAGAAGGAGGAATGAAAAGGCTTTGGCGATGGGTCAGAGAGTTTCTTATCCTTGGGGTGGGCAAGGGTACTAACTATGAACTATTTTAATACATCCTTCATCCAGGTGATTTTTAAAAAGTTCCTATACATAATATGCCCCTCACCTATAGGGTCCTGAGACCTTGGGGAAGCATGCCCACATCCCTAGGGCACACATGCCAAGGAGCAGTGACCCCAAGCAGCACTCTGTATGAGCTTTTTAAATTCAGCTTTGGGAGTGGGAGAGGAAGCTTGGAGACAGGAAGCCTTGAAGCAGCCAGCATTGAAGGCAGGGGATTGTCTCTGTTTTCTGCAGCCCAGGCAGAGTTCTTTCCCTGTCGCTATCCAGGGATGGCCACAGGGTCCTACTTAGAGCCCCAGACTGCATTTATATAACACATTTACATCTGAAGGGAAGTGGCAGATTGGCAACTCCTGAAGCTTCGGCTAGATTTCTACAAAGGCAATTAGGAACCAAAGTAGAGTGACAATAGCCACAAAAGTACAGTTGCCAGAGCCGCAGGAAGAAGGAGCAGAAGAATCTCGGCACTTTAGAGGACGGAGCTGTGAGGAATAGCAGCGTTAGAGACCAAGTGACCCTTGTTCTTGGGCCAAAGCCAGTGAGGCCTGCAAAGTACCAATCCCCACCCATGTGCTGGCGCCGCAGGAGGAAGGAAAGAGAAGGGGTGGGGGGAGGGCAGGGGCCTGCTAGGGACCCGATGATGGCTTGGCCTGGATGGCAGTGAGCAGAGGCCCTGCAGTACCTGGGTACTGAGTGACACTGTAGAGGGGCCTCAAAGAAGGAAGACAGACATGTCTAACATGGAGGCAGCAGGATGCCTGGGCCAGATTTGCTGAAGGGCTTTCTGGCCCTGTGAGGGAGGAGAGAATCCACTTTGTGAGGACATGAGTGTCCTACCCTGATGGGGAAGGGACAAACTCTGGGAGAAGCAGTGCTCACAACCTGATGCCAGAGTAGAATGTTCTAGAAGCTTGAACACTTCCAGGCCCAAAGTGAGTCGGGGGTGGGGGGGGGAAGCACACAGGCTGGAGTCAGAACTCCCAAGTTTGGGGTCATTGCCTCTTAGTAGATTAGGTGACAACTTTTAAATTCCTAGCTATCTCAGATCTGGATTCCTCACATAGAAGTAGCATGAGGTACTTAAAAGATACTGAAATGCTATGCTGCACGATGGTGCAAACCTGTAATCCAAGCACTCATTCAGGAAGGCAGAGGAAGGCAGATCTCTGTGAGTTCGAGGCCAGCCTGGTCTATAATGCAAGTCCAGGCAGACAAGGCTACAGCCAAGGCTGTCTCGAACAAAACAAAATAAAAAGATACTGAAATGCTAGTTTATCCCCTTATCATAATAAAGAGTTGTAGAAATAAGAAACCATAGTGTCTTTAATGGGTAGATTCATTAAATTCAACTTAAAAACTGGAAAAAGGGTGGTAGCCTAACAGTGTTCTGAAAATTCTGGTTAATGCAAAGAGACATGAAAAAAAAAATCATACTGAAATGCTTGTCTCCCTCATGATTTATAAACTTACTGATAATTTTCCTGAATGGGAACATAAAATATTCTTAAGTTTAACAGGTTTTTATAATATAACCACGACAGGAAGGAGGGGCTGGAACTCAGACAGGATGGTGGTTCTCAGGAAGCACTTCCATAGAGGGTAGAGTTGGGGGGCTAACATAAGGGCCTATACAATCTCTTCTGTGGCTGTTGTGATTTTTTTTTAGTGTTTTAGTTTTTTAGTTTAGTTTTTTAGCTCTTTATTAGTTGCATAAGAAAATGGATTCCATTAAGAGCTCTTCTTAAATGAACGTAACGTCCCTTAACAGTAACACTCCAAGTTACCTCACTTGTTCCTGCCATGGGACCCCTTTCTCTTCCTAAACAGTACCCCTGCCATTTCTGTCTTTAAAACAACTACATGATCTACGTTCCACATGAGCAAGAATGCACACTTTTTTTTCTGAGTCTAGTTTATTTACCTTTACATGATGATCTTCACTTCCATCCATGTTCTTTCAAGCAATGATTTTATTATTATACTTTATTGCTAAATAGTACTCCTCTGTGTGTGCTTATGCGTATATGTGTATGTGTTTTGTGTATATGTGTTTGTGTGTCTGTGTGTGTCCGTATGTGTGTCTGTATCTGTGTATATATGTTTGTGTCTGTATCTGTGTGTCTATATGTGTGTGTATGTGTATGTGTGTGTGTGTCTGAGTGTGAGGGCACACACATGTGTGATTCTATAACTCAGTCATGGGGCAGAGTGCAGCAGCTGACATAGTGGACATCTCTAATGTTCTGACAGTGCAGTTGGGTTTAGCTATATTCGAGGCACAGTTGGTCACATGGCTGCTGCTTTCTCAGCTTCTGGCAGAACTTCCCTACAAGTTTCCATGGTGGCCTGTATTGCTCATTCCCCCAGTAGTGTGTGTGGTCTCCTTTTCTGGTATCCTAACCAGCACGCGCTTGTTTTCTGGATGACAGCCATTCTGACTAGGATAAGATGGACTCTCAGTGGAGTTTAGTTTGTGTTCCCCTGAGGGCTGAGGGTGTTGAACATGTTTTCATGTATTTACTGGTACAACTATTACCACTGTCTCTTTTGTATCCATCACTCTTCTCTGCTGCTTCTGCCATCGATGACTTACTTAGCCAAATCTTATCTCTCAGGACAATTTCTTAATTGGTCTCTGCTTCTCCCTTGACCCTTCTTCTCCAATCCTCACAGTGGCCATGTAGCTCTCTTGAGGATGGATGGGACCAATGCGCTCCAGCATGCATGTTCCTGCTACAGATTCTCATTTGGGGTGAGCTGAACTATGTCTCCTTAAAAGTTGCCCCAAGTCTCGACAGAGTCCCATAGGTATGACCTACTTTGGGAAAGGTTGTCTGGGAGATAGGTGTGGTGGTACAAGATGGCAATCCCAGAAACTGGGAGGTTGAGGCAGAAGGATCAGAAGTTCAAGGTCAGCCTACTTACAATGTAAGTTCCAAGCCAGCTACATGTAGCTCTACTCCCAGCCCCAAAAGAGGTATCTTGACACCTAAAACTACTAAAGGAAAAAGTCAACATGTTGGTACATATAGGTACTTGTCAGCACAGGAGATAAGACCAACACTCAACAAATGAATCTCATGAAAATAAATAGCTAAGGAAAGGAAACTGCCAACTGAGTGAGGAGGACATGGCAGAATGGAAGAGGACATTTGCTGGTTCTCCACTTGACAGAGGATTAGTATTCAGATATACAAAGAACACAAAAACCTAAACACCAAGAAAACAAACAACCCAGATTTAAAAATAGGGTAACACTACAAAGCAGAAAGTTCTCAAAAGAAGTATAATGCCTAGGAAGCACAGAAGTGTTCAGCATCAGTAGCTGTTAGGAAAGTGTGAAAATCAGTTTAAAATTCCCTCTCTAGCTAGGCAGAATGGCTGTCCCCAAGGACACCAGTGACAAGAAATGCTGGTATACTGGTTGTGCTGGTAGTGGACTAGTGCAGCCACTTTGGCAGTCAGTCTGGAGAATTCTCAAAAACAATTAAAAATAAAACTACCAAACCACCCAGATAGACCATTCCTAGGCTTATACCCAGAGGACTCCACATCCTGCTTTCCATTGGCTCCATCTTTGTGACAGTGGCTTGACTGTAAAGGAGAAAACTACCCTCTGAAAGGATTCCAGACCCACTTTCACAGGGGCAGAGGGATCAATGCCCTGGACTGCAAGCCTGGCTAACAGCTCAGGCTTGAGGATGGAGTGGGCCTGTGTAGGGACTTACTTCTGATGGTTAATCAAACTGACACAGCAGCAAATGCCTTCTAAACATCTGTATTTATACCCATAGATAAAGGTACCTCCTGGCCTTCATCAGAGAAGCCTCTCCTTCAAATATCAGTCGTATCTGTGGAGACTCATGGCTGTCCAAGATGCATAAATTAAGCAGTGGATGTGGGCCCAGTCCAACCTAAGGTTGGACTAAAGCCATTCCTTAGACAAGAAACAACTATTGTAATCATTAAGTCACAGCAAGACTTGTCCTCATTAGATCAGCCCTTTAGACAGACAGTTAAGGAATGGGGGAGGGGCTCATGAGGCTCTACCCTTTACCTTTGAATTATTGGCCACTGATAAATTTTAGGAAGGGTGGGCCTTTAGTTTTGACCCACTGCATTCGGCTACCAGATGCCAATGGATAGCTCTAAATTCATCATCACACAGATGGTCCCAGGGGATCACGAAACAAAACAAATGGATATGAGTGTGTGAGAGAGATTTACAGGAAGGGCACCTAGAAGTGGGAGGGAGATAGGGGGTGAGAATAGGCAGTATGCAAAAATGAACATACACAAAACTGTACACAAAAATACAATAAAAATAAAGATAATTATGAAAGAGGTCTCTTCAGTTATAATGAAATAGAAGCCATTGCTGTGAACCTAATGTTGAACCAAGCTTGAGGTAAGCTTGAACCCAAAGACCCACGCTCTTATCATGTGGGAGTGGGCCATGGAAAGTGGAAGCAGAGACAAGAGCCCCGTGTCTGCCAGCTGCAGATGCCCAGTGTGCCTTGTACCCACAGGAAGCCGAGGATGTACACCCATGTGGCAGGTGCCTTCACCATGTTCTCCACAGGTGGGTATGAGCTGCATTTCCGATGCTTGAATCAACTGCGCTGTGAGCTGTACAGACCATCAGTGCTCCTGCAGGTCAGTTTCTACCTGAGCTTCTGGCCATTCACTTCCCTTCTCATCTCTTTCATGGCCTCAGAACACAGACATGTTCCTCAAGGCCTCCCACATGCTTTCTCCGGCCTGTACCCATCATCCTTTGCAACTTCCATGTTCCCCCTTCACATCCAGTCCTTCCCTGAGTACTTTATTTTAAATTGTATCTCAGCTACTCTGGATTCTCAGATCTTTACTTTTTACTCATGGGATTTGTCACCATCTGGTAGGCCAGCCAGTTTCAGGGTGTCTTTGTTTATCCTATCTCCTCCTACTCTAGCTGCTGCTCTGCAGATGCAGGTATGTCCTGGGCTGTGCTCTCTGCTGTGTCTCCAGCACCTAACTAGCATCGTTAGGAGAAGGGAACTCTGTGTGTTGAACACAGAGGCCCTGAATTAGGAGATGGAGTTCAGTAAATAATAAAGCAGGCATTAGAATCAGTGAGAAAGGATGAACTGATCCTTGACTTTGAGATACAGCATAATAGAGACAAATTTATCTTAGATATATAGCCTTCCTGTCCGCTAAATGAAGACTATTCAAACATGTTTAAGAACCTATCAGAAATCAGAGAAAGTGCAATACTGCGGTGATGCCAGGCAGGGTGACTCTCCAAGAGCAGAGGCAGGAGGGCGAGTTTCACAGCTAACAATGGTCAGCTCAGCTGTGGAGTCAGAGCACCTGGCTGCAGGCCCTGCCCCATGTCCCAGGCTCCCATCTTCCCTCACTGAACTCCTGTCAATGCCCACAGGCCATCAGCAAAGCCCAACTTCCTGTTCAGTGCCTGGGCCTGCTTTTGGCCTAGAGGACCATGCTGGTAGCTTCAGTGCATTCGAGAGGCCACGGCCCATCAGCAACTTCTGAGCATGGATCGAGTCACCAGCCTGCCTGGCAGCCTTTCCCATACTCTGTGGCCCACACTGGACCACAAGGAGATTTCCCCAGAGCTGGCTCTACACTCACAGATTGGTGGTCCCTTCCTCCACCTTGTTCCTTCTCCCTTCTTGTTCTCATATCTTGGAAACAGTCTCATCTGCATAATATTGAGGCTGCAGCCGGGGAAAACCTGGACTTGCTGATGTTGCCAGGGACACAGACACAGGGTCCTGGGTCCCTGGAGGTTGGTGGGTTTACAGATAGGTGATGTAACTAACGTCTCAGCGTGACAGGCTTTCAAACTTCACTGCAGATGCCCAGGTTTCACCCTGGTTGAACAGGATACTGCCTGAGAAAGCCTGTGGTTTGTATAATTATGTAGCTGACTGGAAAAGAACATATTAAGAAAACTGGGGCCCGAGGCAGTGTGCGAGGCCAGGGCTCATCTGTGCTCTGATTGCTCCTGCTTCACAGGCGCCCAGCCAGCAGGTAGGACTGCACTTGTTTCCAGAGTCCTGCGGCTTGTGGTGGATCCAGGGCAAGCAGGGGTGCTGCCTCTCATTCACACTGTCTGCCCAGCCTTCAGGTTGCCTTGCCTTGGACAGTGAGTGACCTTGAGCTGAGGGCGCTCTGCATTCCCCCAGCCCACGGGTGCCTGCTCTGAGCCCAAGAACCCAGACTATGTGCTGACATTGGTGATCCCTTCACAACTGCTTTGTCCTTCAAGGCAGTGTGGGGAAACAAGTGACAATGGAGCAGCTTGAAGCCCGGGGGTTGGTGGCTGTGCCTTAAGTGACAGGCAGGTTTAGGCCCCTCCTCTTTCCTCTTCTTAGCTCTGGTTTTTCCACTGGAGGAGAGACTGGCGGAAAAGTCTTAGCTCTGAGAACGATGACCTAAGGGTGGGATTTCTGGCTCGGGAAGGCACCTGGAGAGGGAAGATGGTTTTGTGTTGCTTAACCTCTTCTCATGTTACTCTGGCCCTGTGAACACGAATCATGCTTCTAAATGGAGACAGCGGTCAGGCCTGGGCCAAGACACAGAAGGCTTTAACTCTGAGATGGCTTGCTACTGTTCTACAGAGCCAAGCAACCAGACTGGAAAACTTCCCGGGCCTCTGTTTCCTGTCCTGTAAAAAAGGCGGCTTTGGAGAGACAACTTAACGTCACTCCTACCTCTAAAATCCTCAGTGTTTATAAAGAGACTTAAACATTTGTTCTAAAATAATAATAAAAAAATCCAACCTGTTTGTTCAGAAACTACAAAATGGTTTTAGATTCCAACCAACAGGATGTTTCTTAGAACTGTTGTAAGACTTTCCCCCTCTGGGTTCTTTTAACATGTAACTTTTTTTTTTTTTTTTTTTTGTGATGCTATTGAAATCAAAATAGGCTGTACCAGTGATGGAGAAGAAACATGCACACACACACATATTACCTTTGAATACACATAGACATGTGTCAATCCGTTCCCTAACACACACACACACACACACACACACACACGCATGTAATCCTCTCCTAATCTCTCCATTCCAGGCATGCACACCTGTCACTGACCACGAGTCCCTTCATTCACCTATTCAATTTGAGTTCCAAAGCTCATCCCCAACTTCTTCCATGACAAACAATGTTCTAAGGGGCATGCCATCTTTTGTCCTCTCAGGAGTTACACTCTTTCCAGAGTTGTGTGCTTCTTGCTGACAGGTCTAAAGCACCTATGTGTAGGACTAGAAGCCCTGGCCACGAATCATCTGGAGAGAACTCGGGGGTCAATCAGAAGGGTAGGGTGTCCTACCGGGAGTCTGAAAGAGCTGGTGCTGCGCTCTGCCGGGTGGGTGCTTGGGGAGCCTGGGTGACCCCACCTGTTTCCTGCCTATGCACGGGTGCATGGAACACTGATTACGTTGTCTTTTTAGTGCTTCTCATAAGCTTATTTCTAAAAAATTTGGTGCCAAGCTGCTATATAACTATAGGCCACCAGTTTTTTACTGAAAAAAAAAGAAAGAACTCACAAGAGAAAAATAAAGAGTGGGACTGGGGACAAACCTGTTGCAGGGTCCTGCCATGGCATGTGAACTAAGATGTTCTGAAGGTTGGTAGGTGTAGGTCAGCACAGTCTCTGTGCATAGTATTGGGGTGGGGGTGTTCCTATAGAAACAGAAAACAGAACTGCTAAATGTTGCTGCTTGCTTATCCCTCAAACAAAATCAGGACCTGAAGACTCCATGTTCCTCCAGCAATATTCACAAGGACAAGAACATGCTAGCGAATAGGCATGAATGGAAAAAACCTGATACTTATCAATGTATATTATATATGTTTATATGTGTATGTATACGCATACATATATAATGGGATATTATTCAGCCTTAAAAAGGAACATTATCCTTACACAGGCCTGGAGGACATATGGACTAGGTGAATCAGTTACAAAGTAAATATTGCAGGATCCCACTTATATGTGGGATTGATAAAAACACAGAGAGGAAGACTAGGTTACCATGATGGGCGTGGGAGGAAACCAAGTGGGCATGTATATGATATAGGGAAGAAAACAGCAGGGGGAAGAAGTCCAGGGACAGGTGAGTACTGGGCTCATGCACTTTCCACCTGGGAGGCCTGCTCAGTGCCCAGGGGAACCTTGGCTTTCCCTTCTGATCCACGCCTGCCTCATTCTCTATCCCACCCCATGCTCCAGTTTCTATATGGATAGATCACTTTTTGATTGTTCCCCAATGACTGAGCTGTTTGTGTCGGGCCCTGTAACTGTCCCCTGCTTGGAACTTGTCTCTGAGATCACTAGGCTGTGTCCCTCCAACCCTCAGGCTGACCTTAGGTCAGCCTCCTCACCTAGTGTTCTACCTGCTCTGGTCCTTTTGCCATTCACTCTCATCCTGGCAGTTTGTACTCTGAAATCATCACCCCTTAGGTACACTCCTGTCAGTGTGTACCATCCGTACTCCAGGAGGGCTTTTGCTTGCCCCAGGGTGAGGAGCCAGCACATGGTTGTTGGACAGTACTTGTTTCAGGGAGGTACAGTAGTGGACAGGAAGCTTGCTGGTAGCAGATTGCTGCTCTCCCAGAAGCAAGGCCTGTCTCATGCTGGCAGACACTGAGTCTGTGCTGCAGCTTTGCTAGAGCAGGAGTGGAGATGGAGCCTGTCTCATGGGGTCACTGGGAGGTGACAGGGAGAGGACTAGAGAGGCAAGGAAGGACAGTGAATGAACTGTGCAGGTCTTTTCAGTAGCTTTACCGTAACAGCTCTTTTTAATCAGCTACACCAGTCACTTGCATTTAATGTCACAATAGAGTTGAGAACATGTCGTGGTTATTACTCTGTTTTAAGAAGTAATGAACAGTAGTTCACCTGGTGCCGCTCAACTACTGAAGTGCAAAGGTTCTGGTCCTGATAGTCACTAAATGCAATGGCATCTCAGATGTCCAGATTGCTCAGTGTTCATAGGATGGTCACCCTTAGCTCCACGATCGCTACATTCTGAGAAATGCACTGTGAAGCAGCTTGATTGTATGTGTGTGTGTCTCAGTGCACTCACACATCCTACAATGGCAGAGACATCACTGGGAAGAATAACTTTACAGCACGCTGCTGGGACATGGAACCTGCCACTGACGGCAATACCTATGCTCACAGGACTCTTATCTTGCATGCTGGGAAGGAACTGCTTGCTGCTCTCTGGAAATTTAACCTGTTACAGAGATCAAGGGTGAAGGTTAACATGGACCAGTCCCTTTTGTACAGTGACGAAGACCACAGGCTGCAGAGTGTAACTGACATGGCCTAATATACTAGAGTCACTGGCTGAAGATGACCTCAGATTGCATTTAAGCAACTGGCTCAGGATCTGCTAAAATGCTGAGGCATGAATATGGTGAAACCATAGATGCTTCTTGGGCAGGCACAGAACTTCTCAGGGAGGGGCTGGAGCTCAGAGGTTCCCAGCAAGGGCTTCACTTGCTGGGTTTATCATCAAGACATGGAGACATGGACTTCTGTGAGGCAGGTGCAGCCACATTCCCTCCACCTGCCTGCAGAGGTGGGGAGCTGAGTGGATTCTCTCCATAACGCTTCAGCCGATAGTTACTTTTTAGCTACAGAGGGCTATACAAGGGGGTAAAGTATGATGAGGGGCTCATTACGAGGCAGCCAGTGGACACAAGTCTCCACTATGTTATTTCTTGTTCTTTAGTGGCTCTGATTTCTATTCAGTGTTATGGTGGGGTAGCCATTTTCTTGAGTGTGTGATGCCTAATTGGGGAAAGCGTGTATGGCCTTCTGGCCAGTTGGAAGAATGGTGTCAGTGGTCCAAATGGATAATGTTGCCTAGGGGCTCTGATGTGGACACTCCTGATGGTGGGGACTGAGTCTGGGGAGGGACAGTGTGTATCTGATGAGTGAGTTAACTGAACATACTTCCTCAATCCAGCTGGTTACTTCCACTTCCCTTCCCCTCTACCTCAGAACTGCTCTCACTTCCCTTCCCGTGGGGAAGGAAGGGCTGCTTGTGTAAACACATGCTTTTTGACTTTGGGTGGCATGGAGGAGGTAGCCGGTTACTGGAGAGGAGCTGCTCATCCATTTCACCTGGGCAAACTGGCCCTCCCCACTAGCATCGGCTGCAGGCACCTGTGGATGTTAAGTCTGAAGATGGCACAGAACCTTCTCTGCTCCCCATGGAGACTACTCATCCCTGAGCTACCGTGAGTTCAACCCCAGGAGATAAATGCTTTGTAGCCTGTTCAGGAGGGAGAGAGGTTGCCTCCTTCCAAAAGGTCTGTGGTCAGAATCAGAATTCATTTGTGAATTTCTCAGTCATAATCATATTTCTAGCTTATATCGATAATATAAGCTCATCAGCCAGAACAAACCAATGGAATCAATTTAGCAATCCAGTTTAACAATTTTATTAAGAAGCTTTTTTTTTTTTTTTTTTTTTTTTAGAAAACAGATACCTTCTATATCTGTATTGTTTGTTTTCTGATCTTTGAGACCATTTGGGATGCAAGAAAAAAAATTTAAGTTTGAGGGGACCTGCCACTCTGCAGGCTCAGACACTGTGAACAGACATGTGGCTCAGTGTACAGGCCCCCGATCATATCAACATGTTAGTATTTTGCTTTTCTAGTGTGGCTTAAGGAGCACCCATGTTGAAAATGACTCCTCTCTGCTTGTGAGTCTCTTTGCGACCTAGCAGGGTCCCCAGTGCTACTTTGCACTGGCATATGGCTGTGACTTTTCCTCCATATGAGCTCGTGATTTTGCTTAGTCAAGACAATTCTGAAACCCGAACACTGTCAGATGTCAGAAAGGTTTTCATTAGATTTAGATTTCTCTTGGCAACTAGGGCTGTACGCTTGGAGGGATGAAGTGGCTGCTGCCCACTACCGCATCCAGACAAGCACTGGACAGATGTGCAGGAGAGAGGCGCTTCTCAGTGTGTTTCTACAGTGTATCCATACAGTGTATTATGAAAATAGTCAAATAGTTGAGGACTGGCAGTAAGATTTCTTTTGACAATGTGCATGCAAACACAAGAAAACAAAACCCTGACACTGTCCCCCAAACGCCTAAAAAGCAAATCCAACCTCACTCAATGCTAGAAAGACACTGAGTAAATGTAACAGGAGGCTTGAGCAGAGCCCAGCGGCCCATCTGGGAGCCCGCGGAGTTCTACGCACAACCAATGCCTTCTTTGATTCTCAGTGACAGCTGAGTGGAGCACAAAGGGGGATGTTTATATCATGGGCACATGATGGGGGTGGCCTCCCCACCCACCCCATGCGACACTCAGCAACCTCTCTGCCTGGCACCCCGAGTCTCTTTCTTGTCATTCTCTTGCCTGATGTAGAGCAGAGAGAAATGCTGGTACCAGTTGCCATTCTGTGGAGTGTGGAGGTGGCTGTATCTGGGAGACGGTTTGGGGTGTGGGACTGTCTTCAGCTCTACTGGAAAGTCTGTGTGGTCCCCAGGGGACAGATGACAAACTGCATCACAACTCCGAGTTTCCACCTGACAGGAGTCTGTCTTTTCAAAGGAGCTTGCTTGTAACACAAAACAAAACAGAATAGAGCAGTTCATAGGAGGAAAAGACATCAAAGAGATCGTCTTGATCTGAATGGGGCCGAGAAAGGAGATAAATTTTCTTGTTTTAAAGATGAGAGGGGGCAGTGGCAAGCCTTCTATGGTGGGTTGTGGTGAAGTCACAGTGGTTTGTGGGCCGCTGTCACAGGTGGCCTGTTATGGGGTGGAGGATCTAATCGGAAGGACTGTAGCTTTGACCTGGGGTGCTCACAGATGGCTTTCTGCAGCTCTTTAAGCTGCGCCGTACAGCTGCTAGAGGAGCTCAAGGGGCATGGTCAACTCCCTGAGTTCTGGCTCTGCTCTGGGCCAAGTCCTGTGCTTTACTATGTGTTCGTGCTGGAACAGCCATGACAAGAGTGGTTTCACTTAGCAACTTAAATTTTAGAGAAAAGACATGCATATGGCATAAGAGACAAACTACTTTGCAATTCTTGGCATTTAATGCTTTTAGCAATGTGACTTTTTTCTGTTTTTTTATTTATTTATCTATTTATTTATTTATTATAGTTTATTCACTTTGTATCCCAGCTGTAGCCCCCTCCTTTGTCCCCTCCCAATTCCACCCTCCCTCCCTCTTCTTCTCCTATGCCCCTCCCCCAGTCCACTGATAAGGGAGGACCCTCTTCCCTTCCCTCTGACCCTAGCCTATCAGGTCTCATCAGGACTGGCTGCATTGTCTTCCTCTGTAACTTTCTATGTATATAGGTATATGAACTGAGTCCAGAGACACACAGCAAACAAGTTGCAGAAATGGAAGATACTATGGGAAAAAGCAGAGCAGATTTGAGCTTGAACAGGGAGTAGAAGAATGTTTCCCAGAAGCCAATGCCCAGTGTTTATGGAGTTTAGAATGTGGCTGGTGGAAGGCAGGAAGGTAACACCCTCTTCAGCCTCGGTAGCATCCTTTTCCTCCCACATTCCCTTGATGCCCTACTGACCTCACCTCATTCCTCAGGAACGAGCAGTGCTCACTACATTGTAAGGTTAACCTTCGAGAAAGAAAATGGTTTCCTGGCTTGAGGCAGGGTGCTAAATGACTGCACTCCTTGAGCATGTTAACTCAGACCCTGAGTGATTTCCCCATCAAGTCCTACATTTTAAATTTAGGCCCTTGGCCATCAGCAAACAAACAGCTACAAGGACCACTATATCTGCTTCACAAATGGGCACACCTTTGTCCTACTCTGTGTAGAACTTTGTAGGGGAGCTGTGGCACCTCACGTGACTGACCTCAGCTGGAGTCCTGAGGGGTCAGACTTATGGGGATGAAGAGGTAGGGCTCTTTGTTTCTGTAGGTTGTGGGTGTGTGTAAATGGCAAAGAGGAAAATGGTCTCATTTTCTTTTATATAAGAACTGTGGTGGAGAAGACAATGCTCAGGGGCAGGTCAAAGGTCACCTTGAACATATTTTTTTTTTCCCTTGGAAAGCCCAAGGACCCCAGCACAGCTGCTCAGGAGCTCAGCAGAGCAGAGAGCAGGCGGTGTGTTGTGTGCTTGTGCGTGTCTGTATGTGTTTGGAATGAAGGGTTTGAAAGCTGAGAGTGAATGAGACAACAAGGGAAAAGACAGGTGAGGAACAGAAAAGGATTGGGAGGGGGGCTTCAGGAAGTATGATCCCTGCCTTTCTTCAACTCAGAACCATTAACACCTTACTTTTGCATGTGGAGGCCTGGCTCAATGACAGTCCTTTACGTCAAAAGCATCCCAAGTCTGATAAGCTAACAAATTATATTTCACTTTAAGCAGTAATTATAATTCAGACAGAAACGCGCATTTTGAAAAGGCATGATGGTTTACAGAGCCCACAGTTAACAGAAATAGTTCATAGAATTGATTTGCGTTAAAACTTGCCTCCAAAGTTGATGTTCAAAGATAAAACCAGAATAATGTGTCTTTAACATCCTCTGGCAAAATGACGTCCTGTTTTATTTGGTTCAATTATAAATGATGAAATGTATGAAATCAGTACAGTTTGTTGGGAAAATGTAGTCTGGGATACAGAAATGGCCGTTTAAAAGCACCAGTAGTAGAAGACAGCAGAGGGAAAAGATGAAGCCCACTTAGCCCCACCCACCCCAACTCAGGGACATTAGTTTTTTCCTAGATAGCAACCAAGAAGAGTCATTTTGCAATTTATTTCCCTCTATTAAAGCCCCAGCAGTTTTTATCGCCACGTGATTTCTCAGTGGCTGAAATATGTTGTTTGCCAACATTAAAGTCTTACGTTCTTACACCGTTATTTTCTATAGAACACTTCATTCCAGCATTACCTACTTTTATTCCTCCAAATGATTTCATCAAATGAAGACTTAATTTGGAAAATAGATGGGCTGGGTACTTTTTGGGGACAGGCATGTTGGGAAATGTAGTAGTTCAGGCTCTGTGATTCATAATGCTACTATGGTTGGACCTCTCATGCCTGGGGCTTAAGTTCAGCCTCACTTGCCCTTGTAGGGTACTGGTGGGGTCTGGCGGGGGGAGACAAGGTCAGAGCCTTCTTCTCTGAAGCACAGACCATATATAGCAGGGCCTTTCCTCTGTAAACAGAAACAAGAGCAGACAAGGCAGCTTGCTCCCAGGACAGGTGCTCCTCAGTTATAGCTGGGCACTGCATGTACCACCCACGTCCAGAATGCATACAGAAAGCCCACATTTCAGGTCTTGGTGGCCTAATGCAGAAAATGCTGATGACTCAGGGTAGAGCCTAGATTAGAACTCATAGAAAAACATTACAGACTCACTCTGCCCAAACTGGATGCAGTGGTAAGAATAAAAGACTCAATCTAGGAAAGGCATTTCTCCTCAGAGGAGGGCTCTATTGAGAAGGACAGTGGTGAGTGCACACATAGCCTGTCCTTGTTCTGTGACACTGGTGGAGAAAGCTTCCAGATCAGACACTTGGGATTTGTCTGAAGTCACATGTGGCACTGAAGTCATCTTTGTGAATCACTGGTAAACACACAGATGAGGCCAGCAGTTCAACTTGAAGACTGGGAGGGCCACTGTTGAGCACCGGTGAACCTCTGCTGCAGGGCTTGGTCATCACATACTACTTCTAGGGGCACGCCTTTGTTCTCCGGCCGATTTCTCCACCGTGGGGCCTGCAGTCTATGGTTTTACTTCTGATCCCCAGGACTCAGGGCTTAGGTGTCTAGATTATTATTATTTTTTTTCTTTTTGATAGAGGATTTTACCATATAGAAATGGCTGGACTGAAACTCACAGCAATCTACCTTGCCTCTGCTTCCTGAGTGTTGGGATTAGGGGTGTGTGTCACTGCATTTCAGCATGACTAAATATTAAAGCCAAAAAAGAATGAAAGAAAGAAAGAAAGAAAGAAAGAAAGAAAGAAAGAAAGAAAGAA
>NW_026592890.1:9655727-9721095 GCF_907164565.1 Psammomys obesus | reverse complement strand
GAAAGAAAGAAAGAAAGAAAGAAAGAAAGAAAGAAAGAAAGAAAGAAAGAAAGAAAGAAAGAAAGAAAGAAAATAAGCAAAGAAAAAGCTAGGATTGCTAAGTATGGGGACCTGAGTTCTGTCCCCAGCATCCATGTTGGCCATGCACCTGCAGTCCCAGCACTGGGAGACAGCCAGAGACCCACTGGCTAACCAGTCTAGTGAGAGACCCTGTTTGCAGAACTAGGATGGAGAGCAACCAAGGAAGACACTAATATTGGTCTCTGGCCAATCATACATCACGCATATATACATGTGCACACACAACACACACACACACACACACACACAAACACAATCATCAATTAAGAAAATTATTTACCACTTAAACTAGATAAGCTATGATATCAATCAAGTTAGCGTTTCAGAGTTTAGCTCAAGTTTTCTTGGTCTTTAGCAACTTTCATTACTCATGGGATGAACAAAGAAGGATCAGGGACAGAACTCTGGGGACACCATGATATGGGTCAGATGGGAACCAGGGATTCAGCTATCAAGAGGTGGCAGTGCGCTCCCCTCCTGCCTCTTCTGTAATTACACATGCACATGGGGCCTCAGCTCCATGTGCTATCCTGCAAGTAAAAAGACCAACACAGAAAGAGGCTTGAACATCTTAGCATTTACACTGGGAAACACTAAAGACCCGGAGAGGAGGGTGCAGGCCCATCCCTGGGTGTCTGCACAGGACAGAGACAGAGCTGCAGGGACATCTCAGATGCCTCTTCAGGGCAGGAGTAACAGCAGGGCAGGAATCCTGCCTCACAGTGCTCCTTTATGGCGGGGCCAGCAACACCCAGGCAGGGAGAGCTGAGGGACAGTCAGGCCTGACGGTGCTGGGGATGTTTGATTAGTACAGAGCCACCACCTCACAACTTGAGTGGAATCAGTCCATGGTGTCATCCAGGAAAGTAATGTATGACCTTGGTGCCTGGGTCACCGTTACAGGGAAAAGACGGACATGGGTAGGACTATGCCTGCTCTCATGGGTTAATACATTTATTCAGACATATCCTGACCTATTAGAAAACAACAGCAAGAGAAATACAAACCTAGACCCACTTAATCAATAATTCAGTGTTTCTTTTGGTACAGAAAAAGACATTTGTGTTCAGATGGAAATATCAGCAAAACAAGGTTCGTTTCGACTGCAGTGTGTGATCCGTGATACAGACCCATCTCGTGTTGGTTTAGGCTGGAGTGCACGCATTTAAACACCGAACAAATAATTTTCTCTATAATGTTTTGAGACACCATCAACTTTTCAAATAAAAGAAAAAGGATTTTTTTTTCTCCTTGCTGCCTGGAAACAGTCCTTGCCAGAAGTGATACAATGCAATAACTCGGTAAGTACCATCAAGGTGCTCTGGCTTACACGTATTTAATTTTTCCATGGTTACTTTATTAGCCGAGTCCGTGGAGGCTGAAACATATTGGATGAGCAATTTCAATTTCCCCTGCTTGTGAATGTTTGCTAAACCACGGGAAAATCTGACTCGATCTTATCACCCTTCTGTGTGTGGTGCGCGCATGCTGCCTTTCACTCTTTGGCCTTTTATTAGAAGAGACATTTCATATGACTGAAGAAAGATAATTGAGCCCTATAAATCAAGGAGAGACTGCCACAATGATTACAGCCTACCAGTAGGCAAGTGGCCCTTTCTAAACTACATTTGCATCTCACCAAAGAACATGCAGAAACAAATACAGACAGTCAGTGCTGCCCTGTCTGCAGTGAGCCTTTGTGCTGCACTTAGTGGCATTAATTGATAGAACCACGTCCTGAGATGTCTGCTGCCCATTAACTTTTGGTACGGCTCAATAGATGGTCATCATTCCTAAATATGCTGTAAGGACAGGACTCCCACTCAACCCAGCAGACCCCACAGAGCTGGAGGAGAGAGCTCAGTGTGGAGGAACCTAAGTCAATTTCCTGACTTCTGGTCTCATTTCTCTTTTGTTGTTATTGTTGCATGGATGGGAACAGTCATGAATACAGGGAATAAAGCTCAGTGATAAGGTGTTTTGTTTCATTAATGAGCTTGGCTTTGACTAACATCATCAGTAAAAGAAAGGAAGGGAGGAATAAAAGAAGGAAGGAAAGGGGAAGAAAAGGGAAGGAAAAGGAGGGAAAGGTCAGGCAGGCAGACATGTTTCCCTCTAGGATAAGCCCACTTAGCAGTGATTCTATTGACTGTGAGGCAGAGTACACCCTCATTCACCCCTTCTCTTATCCTATCGTATTTATTCAAAACGAATGGTGGAGGAATTGGGTTTGCTTGAGACTTAGAACTTAGTGTAGTCTCTAATTCATCCATTATTCTCCTCCACTCTCCAAGATATCAGTTTACCTAGTTTCATGGTTCCTGACAGGTATAAAACTTGGTCTCTCACCTTTCTCTGAGTCAACTGTTCTTACCTGTGCCCCAACCACACCCACCAGATCTAATTTCAAGGCTGCTGCATCCTTTCTCAGACCTGGCCACTACCCATGGCCCTGACTTCACCCGTGGGTCCTTCTTTGAAAGTTCCCTAGCTGGGCCTATGTGGAGCCAAGTGAGTTGGACACCAGTGGTTTTGGCCACATCATTCCCACGAAGGACAGGACAAATGATAATGAGTCAACAGTCTTACAAACCCCCATTTCTCTGGCATAAATTTGAAATAATCATACATTCTAAGAAGTTTCTTTGAATTCTAACCTTTCAACTTTTCTGGTTTTCTTAATGTGTGGATCTATAAAGTCTTGGAAAAAGTGGGAATTTTGTTTAAAATACCTTAAGTGAACAGTTGGTAATTCTAATTTTAATCCGGCGACATTATATCATGACGGTATTAACTCTGAAGGTACACTGTCACTTTCATCTTTTTTTTCTACAAGTTAATGAAATTCACATGGTATATAAAATCTTATCTTTCTCTAAAAAATGCCTAAAAACACCAAACATCAATTTTCTCCATAATTTATATTATGAATTGAAGTGAGATTGCCAGATAAATATATCAAGTAGACTCATCCCCCTTTGAGGGGATTTAAAAACATTAAGAGAAATCCAATCCTCCTCTCTTTTCTTTTTCAAATAAAAACTTCAATAAGATGGCAGGAGAGATCTCTTTAGAGCATGAGCACATCTGAGTCATAGGCAGGCTCTGGAGGGAACCTGCCTTTGCATCAGTTCCCTGAGGGCAAGAACTTGCTCTCCTTACTCACCAGACACATCTGCTTAGGACCAGCACCTGTGACTGGAACTCAAGTTGGCCATCTACCTACCAAAAGTGCTACCCTGACATCCCTCTGGTAGGGGCTCAATGGAACAAAAGAGTTCTTGGTTTGGAGGCTTTTGCACCTACAGAAACTGTAGCCCTCTCTTGGCTAGAATCAACATTGGAGGCAAAGGATGATCAGTGTTTGGAATCCGACAGGGATGTCCTGTAGGAGGCTGGGGTACCATGCAAGCTCCTGGTTAGTGAACATGGTACTGAAAGACCAGCACTTTGTAGGTGGTCAGACAATGGACACTGATAGTGAGGCAGCTCAAGCATCTTTGAACCTTTGACCCCACCCACCCTGTAGTTGCATATCCTGAAGTTCAATACCTGAAGCTGTACTCAATAGTATAGATTATATGGACAGCTTCAGGAGGATGGGAATAGTTTTATTTGGAAAGAAACAAACTGTTCCCTTTTTTTTTTGTCTTTTTTCTTAAAAAAATTCCTTTCCACTCTGCATGATTCTGGGGAGAGGTTAGTGATCAAACTTTGACATCTAGACTTTGGAGTTCCTCAGAGAGGAAGTTCCTGAAACCGAGTGTGATGTTTAATACTGTCAACTTGACAAGACCCAGAATGGCCAAGGAGAAAAATCTCTGGGTGTCTGTGAGAGAATAAAGTTAGTTGAGATGAGAAGACCTACCCCAAACATGAACAGCTCCCTTCCATAGGCTGCGTGCCATATTGAATAAAAAGAAGAAAGTGAGCTAAGTACAGGCAACCACCTCTCCCTGCTTCCTAACTGTGGCCAGAAGGTGAACAGCCACCTAAACTCCTGACACAATGTTTTCCTTCCTTCCTTCTTTCTTTCTCTTTCTTTCTTTCTTTCTTTCTTTCTTTCTTTCTTTCTTTCTTTCTTTCCTTCCTTCCTTCCTTCCTTCCTCCTTCCTTCCGTTGCTTTTGTCAAGTCTTTTTGTCACAGATCTTGCATAACACTAATGTCCCAGGCACTGTCTTTTGTGTATGCCACAGAAACCCAGAGATGAGGTATTCCTATCCTTGTTTTATAAATGTGGAAATCATGTAAGAATACGTGCTTTGCATTAGGCACTGTATTTGGATGACAGGGTTTGGAACTAAAATTGGAAAAAACTTTCAGTTCTTTCCATGTATATTTAATCACCACATGCCAAGTGCTGACCAGTGGTCAGGTAATGGGGATGCTAGAGCAGATACTGTTTTGTTTCAGGAAAGGCACTTTGAAGGGTCATAGACATAAATAATGAAATCATTGGACCAGAGATAACACACAAAAATGGAACTGAGAGATGGCTTAGCATGTAAAGTCATCTGTCACCAAGCCTGGTGACCCGAGTTTGATCCCCAAACTCCACATACGTGGAAGGAGTGAACTGACTTTTTCAAGTTTTCTTCTGACCTCCACACATGCCCTGAGGCACAGGCATGTCCCCTTCATGTTAATAAATAAATATAAAATATAATAGCCAAAAATAGTGTTTAAGGATGAGATGGATCAACATAAGCATGAAGGACCAAGAAGGAGGGGTGTTGAGAGATACACAGAGTAGGCATCAGTTTAGGGAAATCTTCATATGAGGAAAACGTCCTTGTGTCTTATTTTATAATACTGAGGAAAAGTAAGATGAAAATTATTGGAAATCAGAGGAGAGTCACTCAAAGTGCAAGAGTGAGTGCTGTGAAAGTCCAGGTTAAAGGTTGTTTGCTTCTGAGACTGTCAGCAGGAAAGCGCCAAAATGCTCACACTGGTAGGAGGCATTTTTAGATTTCAATGGCAGAGAGAATCTGTAAGTTCACCTCTTTTCCCATTGTTCCATCTCTTCTGGAGACCTCTCTTAGTAAAACTCATCCAAATCCTGTTCTGTATTCAAGTATTCAAGTCTCCTGTCTTCCAAATAACAGTAAGCTATAGACTCCATCAAACATAACCAACATTTTTCATAGATTCAGTCAAGCTCTATTTGTCTGTATTCAAGAACTGAGTTGTAAATTCTGGAATTGATTGGTTTTAATGGCTTGCCACTGAATATAAAACTCATTTGCTGAAACAAAGACTTTTCTATTGTTCATTATTCTATTACAAACAAAATGTCTATTAAATTAGAAAAACACTTCATTGAAGAACCAAAACGATACTTCCTTAAAAGATAGAGATATGAAATTTTAACCCTACATTCAACTGTGCAGTAAAATTAATTCTTTTGCTTCTGAGTACCATCAATCATGTTCTTTATCAGTTAAATAAGAAGAAAATACATTTAAATTTGACATGGAAAGATTGGTCAGACCATCTTCTGCCTTAGGGAATGTTCTGTATTTAATGATTAGCAAAAGGCCTTGGGGATTTGAGGTGCATGTGAGATATATGTGTTAAGACAGGAACAAATAACCCTTGCCCGTTTAGATCAAGCATCTTCTAGATGACATGGAATTTGGCCATGTTAGCTGGTAACTAAAAGCGTTAGCTAATGCATTGGCTAAGAATGCTGAGTACGCCCTGCAGTGAAAGTCTACTAAGCTCAACAGTGAATGCCATTGCATGCAGAATTTCTGTAAAGGAAGAGTTTGAAAAAAAAAAAAAAGCAGATAGCAACAGGGTTAATTCATGACCTTATACTAGAGTATTTGTGGCACTTCAATCTTTTTTCATACCTCTTAGAAAAACACAAGTTTAGCTTTCTAGAGAGCAATGGGGTGACAGAGAACATCACACCTCATATTTTTAAAGAGGAGAATTGTGCTTTGGACCATGTTACTGTTGGTCTTTAATTTTCAGAGAAAAATAAACATTATTGTTTTGCTCAAGAAAAATAAAAAATAAACAACAGCTAATTTTATCTCCCTTTTTCATATTTACTCAGCTATATTGGTAAAAAGTATTTAAATAGAAGATACAAAGTCAGAAATTATGAAGTACTTTATCTACGCAAAAATTTAGTGAATGCAAACCAGGATATATGCAATCTCAGTATAATTTTATGAAACAATATAGACAGAAATTATCTCACACTACAGAGCTAAACGCTACCTCCCCGGCTCTTCCCAAAAAAACAATCAAACCATACTATGTATTTTGGGTTTATAAAATTCACTGTGCTGACTAATTAAAGGAAGATACATACATATATCTAAACAATCTTTTATCTGTAATCCTTAATCATTCAAGGTCCTCTTAGAGCAAAGGCAGATGCTTGGTAGAGCTTTGCATTCCTTCTACCTCCTGTTGCTACTTTCTCAGTCTCCAGAAAAGATGTCCTTAATTGGCCATGACCCTTCATTCATGTGAAGGTGGGCAGAGGCCCAGAATCCTGCCCTGCACAGCACAACCAGAGCACACAAAGGAGTCACCAGTCACTTGGCTCTGTCCTTTAGGAGTGAGTAGGTGTATACTTACGGAATGCTCAGGAAAGCCTGGGCTCGGGCATACAACAGAGATAAAGCTTAGTCTCCTAGGACAAATATGAGTTTCCAAGAGGCAAAGATGGAAGGCAAGCATAAACACGGAAAAATAAATTGTAATTTTAGGTAAACTCAAGCACACACAGATGGCAGCCAGCTTAAGATTGTTTGCAAGGGCTAACTCACCTGGGGTTAAACCACATTTCAGTTTGAGGGGGGACAGGTGTTCTTTAGCAGGTCAGAGGGGAGCAGTGCTTCGCTCGCATTGTTAGGCCCTGGCATTCTCATGGCACTCTTTGTGGCATAGCCTGCCAAGGCAGTAGCATTTCCTAAGGCTGTGGTGGTCCACGTGTGGATACATCAACACACAGAGATAGTTGAAGATGAAAAAGTGCTCGGAGATCAGTCATACAACAAGTGACCTTTGGAAAAATCAGAAAGTCTGCAGGTTTCCCCAAAGCCCTTGTCTTATAAGTGACATTCGACAATAATAAAACACCAAAGTCAGGTATAAATCAGCTAGCCAGGGGCAGAATTTAACTAGGAACTTACAGTTTAGGGCTCTTTGGAGGATAGCAGAGAAGTTTTGAAAAATTAAAAATAAATCTCTGTAATATAGATGTAAAACCTTTCAAAAGTGAGAATGTCTTCCAGAGAAACTGACAAGAGGCTCCGGCCAGCTGTGGAATTTGAGGCATAGCAATATAGCTTTTCCTTGTTGGGGGATAGCTACAGAGACAGGCTGGAAATGTGAACGGGACATGCCCTTCTTCAAGGAAGACCATGAGGAGTGGGGGCTGGTATTTTATACTAAAGGGAGCAGCAGTTTATTATAAGTTCCTTAATTATAAGAATCTCCTGTAACCATCTATTTCATGGCCATGGTTCTCTTCATGAGAGGCAGCTATGATAAGCGGTAAATCGAGAAGTTATTTTAAGGGTGGTCATGTCTTCTAAAAGTGATACTACATGTCATTAACGGGGCTGGACTATATCCTGCTAAGGGTTCAGGACTGTCACTGTATATACAAAAGGAAGCCCATTATGGGCATTCTATAGGCAAGCAGAGCATGAGAGAAGCGTCTCTGTTCCTTCCAGCATGATGATGAATCCTGCCTGCCTGTTTTTCCTTCCAACTCCCGGTATCCCAGTTACATCTCAGTCAATACATTATCTCCTCACTCTTTGACATTTTTCATTTGGGGATTAGATCTTTTTACATTTAAATGTGGCCATGTTGCTTTCATCTTAAAACTCTGCCTAAACCCACCTCTACCAAGATACCTCCGACTTCCCTTCACAATCAAAGTTCTCCCAAGAGGAGCTTGACTTCTCAGCTCTCATGTATTTGTTTTCCCTGCTGGCATCAAGCTTCTGTCTCAGCTCTCTAGCAAAACTGCTTTCCCTAAGCCTGAGGATGATGGTCAGCTCAAAGGACATCTGTGGCCTTCATCTTACTTTCTGCTCTTCAGAGACACTAGTGGCTGTGCCCTTTTTGTTTTTTACCTTCTTCTGGCACCCATGGAAGTAAGCCTTTCTGGCTGGTCTTCTCAACCCCTGCCTGGCTCCTAGTCTCCTTTGGGAGACAACATTCTGAAATGAGCTGACCCTCCTGACCCTCCTTAGGGTGTTATCGCCTGCATGACAGAAGACATGGGGAAGGTGTGTATCTTGATTACCTTATTCTAGTAGCTGAGGGACATTTACTGTTCTCCAAGTTCCAACAGAAGGTCACACCTGGGGCAGGTAGTCTCATCCTGTTATCAAAACCTGACTTCGATTTTCTGCTCTTATGTGTTGTGTTCACTTAGGGATAAATATTCCTGGAATGAACACAACTGTGTGGTTGTCCTGAGTCACTAGCCTCGGGCCCCTCCCTCTTCAGCTTGGAGCTTTGAGGCTTGTGGAATGCCACCTGTCTTAACAGAGGTGGGCGCTGAGAGCAAAGCTGGCGCAGGTACAGGGCAAGGAAGTGTCCCATTTCATAAAAAGACGTTAATTCTACTTGTTCTAAGTGGTTGTCTGCCCACTTCTATGTACTGTCAAAGAGCAGCCCCCACCCTAGCAAAGAGGGCCAGGCTTGCTTTCATACACTGACTGCATGCCTGGCATTCTCTGGTGGGGATCTGGTGGTTTGTATTGCAGGCCGCGGCTTAAGAAAGCTCGTGTACTTATAACATTCTAGTTTGTAGACTCCATTTGTAGGCCACATCTGGCCAGCTGTCAGTGGCTGCCTGGAGTAACACACAGACCATTTTCTAGACATCCTGATTCTGAGCAAGAGATGTGGTTAATGGGACAGTATCTACGGGAATTTACTTGGCAGGGGAAAATAGGGGAGCTGTCTGGCTCCTCTCTGTCTCAAGTACCTCAAGCAAGGCACCATGATAGGAGAGAAGACGCGATGCAGTTATTAAACTGCAAGGACCAATCCCTAACCAAGGGCAGGCTAGAGTGGGTGTGCCTGTGGAGAGTCACTATCTCTGTTTTCCCCCTTCTCTCAACACCCGAGCTCCTGGATAGATATGGAACACAGGAGAAGTAGGCATGCATAGCATCTGGAACAAACGAGGGTGCAGGAAGAGAAGATGTCGGGAAGAGGAGGGTCACTGAATTGCCTAAATGGGCCTTGGCGCATCAAGATAGTTTGCCTCTTCCAGGGGCGCTATATGAAGTCACTTTATTGTGATGTTCTGGCAAAGTAGAACTGGTCTCATGGCTCTAAAAAGCTTGAGAGCAGCTGGTGGCCTATATGGGATATCCACATCAGGGTAGGCTTTGACATCACGGTTGAGAAGGGCAGTCATTGCAGCCTGAAATGCAGGCTTCCTTCCATGGTTCCTTAGGCTCCCTTGCTTTACCAAGGGGTCTGATGAGGACTTGACAAGGATTCCTCCTTGTTCTGGAAGCAGCTTAGAGGAACCTATAGTGTTGAGGGGGTCGTGGAGGAAGCTGAGCAGAGGAGGAATGCGGAAATGGCGGGAACCACCGTGGAGTGTGGAAGGGACCTAGTCTTCACAGCTCGCTTGAAGCAACTCTGTTCTGCTTCAGGGCACATCTGTGGTATCTACATGTTGTGTTGTTTGGCACGGCCTTCACATCTGCGGCTATACACCATAGCACAACGGATCTCTCTCTGGCTGCCTCACCACCATGCCCACCACTACCTTCCAGACACCTGAACTTGAGCCTGCTTCTCCTGCGAGGCGCACCTTCTTCTGCAGATAGCTGTGCTAGCTGTAGCCCTCACTCCTCCTGTAAGTCATTCCAACCAAGCTTTCGCATCCTGCTGCTCTCTTCCTTAATTCCCACTACCCCTGTAGCAGCCTGGCAGCACTCATGGGTGCCATCCTGCCTGTCTTCCTTGCTACAGAAGCCCAGGTTTACAAACAGTGAAGGGGAAAGCTGTTCTCACTCCCACAGCCACAGGCAGGCAATGGGGAAGGGGAGGCAGGTAGTCCACATACACTATGGCTGGCAGAGGCGTGGCTGGTACTCCAACTGCCCTCACAGGAAGGACACAGGTATTTGTGTAGCCACAGAAAGATAAGATTGGTTGTTAATCAGTTTGTCCCAACGGCGCTGTGTTGTAAAGATTCACATATGCAGAGTTCCTATGAAATGTAACACATGACACGAACATTGCCTATGTGGACACACATCCTTTTTGGAGAGATTTCCCGAGATATTCCACCCCTGGGAAGGAAGCAGGAATTTGAATAGCCACTACAGAGCCACTACAGAAGATGCCATTCACAGTAACACCACACTTGCTGCTTTTATTACTCATTCCTATGCCCAGAGGCAAAGCATTGGGACTTTCACTATCAGGTCAGAACTGAATTAGGTTTGAAATTACAGAATGGGAACCTTTGGATGTGAATAAGGCCCTGTGCTGGTGCCTGGAGAAGGTCCGGGGAGTTCTACTGATAAAGCTCTCGGAGGGAGACCAGCAGGCTGCCAGCTGTGGGGGACCCCTGCTTACCTGTACTTCTGATGAACACCCTTTCACCTCACACTGAAAATGGACCATAGAGAAGTCTTTTTGTACAAATACCACGAAGAAGCTGTGAAGTGGGCAGGAAGGGAATGGCTCCAACTGACAGTCCCAGTGTGCTAAAGTACAGGCCATACCCTGTGGCTGACAGTCTGACCTAGAATGGTGGCCATTCCCAAGACAGCTTGTGAGACTGGGAAAGGGCAGATTTCGTGGATGTCTGGGCTCTTTGAAGATGACTGTCAACAACACATTTGATAGTGTGCATAAAATGGTCCTGGAAGAGTATCAACACTTTTCTGCACACCTTCTGCTTCACTTCATCTCTTGATCTCAGCACACTCAGGCTGATAGGGGCAGCCTGGGGGACCTCAGCACCCAGACATTATCTATGTAAAATGCAGCCTGTTACTTGAGCACACACACTCATATGCTGATACAAGCTCCATGTAGTGTATAGGTTTTCTTGGCTTTTCAATTAACAGCGTGGTCTATGACATTTGGTAAAAAGATTACTGAGAAGCTCACCCTCTCTGGCTCCCTGACACAGTTTCTCCAGGAACAAAGTTCCTTCACTTGCTGAATTTGGTGTCCTCTGGACTGTGTCTCACCAGAATGCAGCCTGTCTGGATTCTCAGACTCTGAAGCAGTGTGACACATTCCAGCGCTGCTGATTAGAAATGTTCCCTCAGCCACCACTGGGCAGTCCCCAGCACCCCAGTCCCTGCAGAGTCCTTGATATCACTGGTATGTGAGAGCGCGAGTGAGAGTTGTCTAGGAAAGCCAGGCGGTGGCGAAACAGGTCTGTGATTCCAGCACTTGGTCAACAGAGAAAATCCCAGGACTCACAGAGAAACCCTGTCTTGAAAAACCATATCTAAAGAGTCACTATTTGAGATCCATGATCACAGGGTAAAAGTGAGTGCCTATGGATGCATGGCTGTGTACTCTGTAACAGTGTGACTCTTTACAGGGCTTCTCCTTGTATGTAGTCTTTCCTGACTGGAGTCTGACATCTACCTCAACATGTCTTTGTTGGCCTCGCTCTGCTGTTAGGTTGAGAACGTGTTGTAGTAGATTTCCCTGAGCCTGATTGGTACCGTGTGGCTGGCCTGGAAGGTTGGGCATTATCCATCCAAGTTACAGGAGAGGTGGATGCTCCTGAACCTGAATGATCCCTTAGTGTTTGCCCAGAGTATAGCCAGCCTTTCAGTCATTATACGCACACCTATAGAGTAGCACCTCCATGTCTGCAGGGGTGTTGGGTTCCCTGTAGCTGCCCTGTCATGGACTTCTACACTTGTGCCAAGAGTCCAGCCAAGAGTCCAGCCCTACTAGGGATCAACTGAGATTCTTATGAAATTTGGGACAATTCATTTGGAATTGGGTCCTGGTGGGTAATAGATGGCTCTGCATGGAGAATGCAGTTCTGTAAATGAAGGAGCCAAGGCTACTGGCTGGTGTTTTCACTCAGTTACTGAGAGTTTTATGAGATGGTGCAAGTAAAAGCAGCCGCATCGGAACCTGAAGTTGCAGTGCTAGCTGGGCATATTCTTTTATGGAAGGTGGTTACCTGTGTATAAATAGTTAATATGAACTAGACAGAAAGGGAGGGAAAAGCCAGCAACATGCTAAGCATGAGAGTTCACAATTATGATGAATTGTATCCCTGTAGTGCATATATGTGTGCGTGCATGTGTGTGTATCTGTGTGCATGTGTAACAGCTGGAGTGACGAGAACGTATATGTACAGTGTTCTTGGAAAGATCCTTGACACAGTCAGATTGCTTTCTTAAACTGTCCAGCCCCAAGTTACATTTGAGACTTTTCTATTTCTCAGGTAGTTGGTCTCTGTGTTAGGCATAATTTCCAGGGATCTGTAAGTATTTTCCTGAAAAGATTGACTGGAGTTTGTTGTTTCCTCTTAGTTTTTCTTTCCCTTTAGTCTCCATGGAAATCTGATGGTTCCCTGATTCTGCTCCACCTCTTTCTCCACATTAGGGTCCAGGTTCCCCTCCCTGGTGATGTAGAAGTCCGTTCTCATTGTTTCAATGATCTTGCTCCCCTGAGGAGGGATGTGTCTTTGTAGGTTCCTCTATCAGCTCCACCTTGCCCAGCATCCTGGTTCCCAGGCCAATTGTATGGAAACCATGTGCTCTCCAGAACCTGCAGAGGTGGCTATAAAGGCCCTGCTTCTCATGATAAACTCTTCTGGGCACAGGGGGAAGAAAAAGTGTAGTCTATGTTTTACATGTTCTCTCGAGAAACTGCTTCTTAAACACTCTAGGCCAGTGGTTTTCACCTTTCCTAATGCTACGACCCTTTAATATAGTTCCTCATGCTGTGGTAACCCCAACCATAAAATTATTTTTGTTGCTAATTCACAACTGTAATTTTGCTACTGTTATGAATTATAGTGTTTATATCTCTGTTTTCTGAAGATCTTAGGCTATCCGTGTGACAGGATTATTCAACTGCTACCCACAGGTTGAAAACTACCGCCAAGCAGACTTCTGGCAAGGATCTTCTACGTTAGGTGTTTGGGTCCACTCCTCAGCCTTCACAAAACATGAGTGTGTCTCAAACACTTCTGCTTTGGCCACCTACAACTGCTAAGTGATGTGTTTATTGCATGCATTTGTCCTGATCATGGTGGGTCTTAGCTCCGTGTCCCTTTCTTTTTAAGTTCTCCCATCTTCCTGGCTTTCCTGCACATTTAGCACTAGCTTAGTGGCACCAATATGTACGTGTCCAGTCAAAGATCCTACTAAGCTGGCTCCAGACGGGGCAGAAAACACAGAAAGTGACAACTAACGAGTTCTCCAAGCTAACAGCAGATAAACTTAAAATATACCAACATGTTTCTAATTTAATCCTAGCTAAACCCTGTTAAGAATGGAAGGCCGCAAAGCACTCTCCCTTTTCATGGTGGTAACACGCTGACTCCAAAAGCTGACAGGATAGTTCTAACATAGATAATCCTCTTGAATACTATACAAACTCTACTTAATTAAAGGGATTTTTGTAGCATATGGCAAGAAAAATATACCACGACCAAGTTAAAACGGGTATTTTCTGAACATGTGAGTGAGATAATAGAAAAAATTACAAACAGAACAAATGAAAATGTGGTAAGAAGTTAAGACTACACAGCCTAAATTAGGAGATGCCAAGGGGGGTGTTTTTACAAAACTATCACTCATTTGATGTTACAGACCACTGATGAGGCAAGAGCTGGTATTTTTTTTTTAGCAGCCAGAATTAAGGATAGTGATAAAAATGCCAAACTTTCCTATTAGAGTGTATAGCGAGACAGGATGTCAACTGTTGCCATGACTACTTAAAAGCACTATTGATGTGGGACTTAAAAGAACTTATATTTTACAGAGGAGGAGGTTGCTGGGAGGTGCCAGTCAGAGGGCACAACAGTTCAGGCAGAAGAAGAAAATCCAAGGAATGAATATATATATACTATAATTGATAATATTTTATATTCTTTAAAATTTGTAGTTGTATTTTCTTTTATGTGTATGAATGTTTTGCCTGTATGTATGTATGTATGTATGTATGTATACTACATTCATGCCTAATACCTGTGGAAGTCAAAGAGGGCATCAAGTCCCCTGGAACTGGAACTACAGGGGATTGTGAACCACGCTGGGAAGGATTCGCTATAAGATCAATGAATACTCTTAATCCCTGGCTGTCTCTCCAGCCTACATATATATTAGTTTTTGTTGTTTTTATTTTTATTTTTTTTTGAGACAGGGTTTCTCTGTATATCCCTGGCTATCCTGGATTCTATTTGTAGACCAGGCTGATCTCAAACTCACAGAGATCCACCTGCCTCTGTCTCCCCAAGTTCTGGGATTACAAGCATGCACTAGCATGCCTGGCTCACATATATTCTTGAAAAATGTTGATTAGGTATAAAATGTTTTCACAAAATGACAGATATGTAAGATAATTAATATTTATTTCAATTGGCTTTATTTGGTCATTCATACATAGAAATATCTATTCTCTCTCTCTCTTTTTTTGTATATGAGTGCTCTCTCTGCATGTACACCTGCATGCCAGAAAAGGGCATCAGATGACAGTGTAGATGGTTTTGAGCCACTATGTAGTTGCTAGGAATTGAACTCAGGGCCTCTGGAAGAGCAGACAGTGCTCTTAACTGCTGAGCCACCTCTCCAGTCCCACAGAGGTGTATAGTCAAAGATCATTTTGTACGTAGCTAACAAATAGGATTTTACCTGCCAATAAAAATTATTGTTGAAATAATACTCAGAGGTATTAAATAAGAGTGAATAAACAAATAAGAATAATTAAAAAGAAAATACCAGCTGAGCTATTTTACTAATTTCAAATTTCATGATTAATAGAAAATATAATCAACAAATTAATATAAATAAGAGGATACAATACACAAAATATGCATGGGATAGCTTTGTGATTGATGATTAGTGAGAAAACATAATAAAAAGAAGTACATGGTTTGTAGCAGCAAAGACAAATACAACAACAAATAAGGTCCAAGGTTGGGATGAACTTAGAAGGAAATGTAGGGCACGACACAGAGAACTTCAAACCTTGCCATGAAGGTCAGTAAGAGCTAAGACCACAATAACAATTCAAGCTGAAATGTCTATAAATTTAACATGAGCCTTTCTAGAAGACCAGACAAGCCAGTTTCCAAAAGAGGAGAAATGCATGAAGAAGAGCACACCCATGTGAATAGCCTGGAGAATCCTGGAAAACAGCATTTCTGAGTGGGCCCTCCCCTGGGATGTTTAAAACCCCACTGCCCCAGAGGGAGGCACTAGCCACATGCGGTTATCTGAAAGCTAAAATAACTGAAAATAAGGTAAACACTTCAGTTCCTCAGTAGAACTGTTTTAGGCTGAGCACTTCGAGAGGCTCTGTGCCTCTGTGCCACCGGAACAGGAGACAGAACATTTCCATCATTGCAGAAGATTCTGCTCTTCTACAGAATGCAGTGCTGGTCACTGGGAACTGTCAGCAGACTCTTGACTCATATGAAGAAGAGGTGGTCAGTGAGTGGGAGGTTATCTTGATTACTCTGACTGAGGTGGGAAGACCTGCCCTCTGTGGGAGGCACCATTTCCAGGCTGAGATTCTGGAGTGTGTGAAAAGCAGAAAGCTGAATGAGCACAGAGTTCATCAACCTCTGCATTTTGATTGATGATGGAGTGTGACCAGCTGCTCCTAGCCTCTGCTGTCTTGGTGGACCATACCTTAATCTGCGAGAGAGAATAAACCCTTTCTCTCTTAAGTTGCTTTTGTTAGGATATTTTATCACTGTGACAGGAAAATCAAGTGCTAATAATATGACAAATGCTCACCATGGGAAGATTGATACTGGAGGAAAAACAATTAAACACAGATCCAAATAATGTAAAATTTAGCATGTATTTCTAGTTACTTTCTATTGCTATGAAGAGAAACCTTGACCAAGGCAACTTATAAAATTAGAGTTTATTGGAGCTGACAGCTTCATAGGGTTAAAGGTCATGGCAGTCATGGTGGGGAGCACAGCAGCAGGTGGGCAGGCATGGTGCTGGAGCAGTAACTGAGAGATCACCACTCGTGACAAAAGCCTCCAGGCAAAGAAAGCTAACTGGAAATGGTGTGGGCTTTCCTGAAATCTCAAACCCCACCCCTAGCGACACCTCCTCCAACAGGGCCACACCTTCTAACCTTCCCAAACACTTCTACTAACCAAGCATTCAAATACAGGAGCCTGCGGGACTGCGGGGCTGTTCTCATTAGAAACACCACAGCCTGTGATGAAAGCTGTTTGAAGGTAAGGAGAGATTTTATTTTTCCTGTGGAGTTGGAGGCCATTGACTGAAGAAACAAAGCTTAGTATTGTATTTTGTCTTATTGTTCATATGAACATAAATTCCAGCTAGAACAAGGATTTCAAATGTAGCAATAAAACTCAACAGAACTCCTTACTGTCCTTGGGGAGTGAATTTACTAACAAGCCCGAAGTGGGAATATTTGTAATAATGCGACTTGTAAGACTAATTACCTAAACTTTCAAAGAGCTCATGCCAATTGATATGAGCCAAATCAGAGGAAAAATGGGCATAGAATCTTTAAAAAGGAACTTTATAATAAAATAACTATAAATGGCCTACAATCACGCGAGGAGACGCTCAGCCTTGCTTACCACCACAGAAACGGCCAGACCTTACAGAGTAAGCACCCACCCTGCCCCAACTGATATTCTCCCCCTAGGCCACAGTGCAGCCCAGAGGCAAGGCAGCCGAGCAGATGCAGTGCCAGGGTGTGACCCTCAGCAATTGTCTGATTTTGCCCATTGTCCCAGTAGCATTGTTTGTCAAAAAGAAACACAAAACAAAAACGCACAACAAGGGAGACTCATGGGTTATGATGTTTCCTTTCCTTCCTGCAAGCGTCCTTCATGGTTTCCCTTTGACTTCAATGCCCTTCACTGGTTTAAAAGCTCACTGGCCAGGCTTGTGTGGAATTCTTGATGTGTCTCCGTTAGGGGTATCACATTTGTTTTCATCAGGCGGCACACATTTTTGGGGGGTCCCTTTCACGGCCATGCTAACCTTGGTCTTATTAGGATGTTATTCTCCATAGGAAGGCTGGTTTTCCTTTCTTTGCAGCTAATGCATACTTTATTGTAAGATGCTATGTCACTGTGGGAGAGACTGTGAGCTAGATACTGTGAAATATCTCACATACATTTTAACATTAGGTCATTAATTCCCAAAGTGTTCAGCGATTACACGCCATTTTCTTATCCTTCTAGCTGCTGCTCAAGTTGTTCCCCAACTGGCAATTGGAAGCCCTTTCAAGCTGAGACCCTGTCTCCCCCTGTACACCTCCCACTAGTTCTCTAAGCATTTTCTTTCTTCTTGGCATGGCCCTATTCTAGGTTCTTCCTGGGCTTTTCCTGCCTGGGTCATGCTTCCAGCCATATCTCCAAGGAGCACCAGTCTCTTTGTGGGGAAGATGGCATGCAGAGGCCAAAGTCCAGTTACTAGATGTGCCCACTGCTGCAGGGGTGCTGCCCCTGGGACCTCTCAGTGAGCAGAGATGGGGCACAGACATAGTGACAGCCATGCTTATTTCTGTCGAGCTATGTACGGTACAAATAATGAGCTCAGTCCAGTACCAGCATCCCCAGTTACAAGCCAGTGTGATAGGATTTGTTCTGATCTCCTGTCTTTCTGAATTGGTAACTCCCTCGATTCCCACTATTCTTTTTATAGTACCTTATTTGATGCTATTGGCCCTGGTGTACTAATGCCCATCACAGGGTCACAGCACTGCTTTCTCATCACATACATGTCCCCTTGGCAGGCTCTGAAGACCTCTACATCACCACAGTGTCCTTTACTACATGCATACCCAGGCTGCTCAGGTGCACGCGGTGGCCTTGGACTAACTGTTGAGGACCAGAACACTGCGCATGAATGCCTTTCCTGGGTCTGTATTGGCTACTTCTTTATTTTTGGACCAAGCTTGGGGGACTGCAACACCAAGAGACTCAACCATTTCCACCGCTTTACATGGTCTTTCTTACAGGGGAGAAGGAGGGTGCCACCTGTCCCTGCTGGAAGTCATATCCCATAAGGATAATGTTTCCGTCAGTCATTGGGCTGTGTGCAGCTGTGCTGAGAGTCACAGCAAATTTGCTCTTTTTACAGAAATTATCAATTCCTTGACAGACCTCCAGGGTTGTTCCCTTACTCTATATGACAGTGTCTTCACTTTGGGGAAGTACATCTAAAAATCAAGGATGGATGTTTTCATTGAACCAGTGCTACCGATGAACGCAGGCTTCTGGAATGTTCCTGTGAAATGTGTGGCAGTTGGTAATTTGCACATGAGCATTAAAGAATCACCACGTTGCCTGCAGGAGAATTTCCAACTCTGTCAGAAAAAGGTCAGCTTTAAGTGTTGCTGTCATATTGCAACGTTGAGCCAAGGGAATTTAAAAGGAAGGAGTCTCTGGTTAGAACCTATCACGTAGGCCTCGAAGGACAAAAAAAATTAGCATCGTTAAAGAGGACTCTAGTAGAGTGACAGAGACTTTTATTAAGTCAGTCTTACTCAAAGGAAGACATTTTTACATTTTAAGAAACTTTGGATCCCTTTAAGGTCTGATTAAATGGGGCATAAAACTTAGTGGGACCTGGTAGAAGTGACCAGGGCAACATGTGGATGCCCTGAAATGAATTACTTCCCCCTCCCAAAGTGGCTATCCCATGATTTAAATAGTTGGTGTTCATTTAATATTCCCATAATTGTAATAAGGGGGGAATTCCATTTTTGTCAGAGATTCAGCGTAATATCTATAAGCACAAAGCAGGAGTAATGGAGAACTTACAATATTTTATTCATATTTAAGGAGGAACACACACACACACACACACACACTGACTGAAATTCCAAAGCTCACAGCTGGGATCTGAACACTTGATGGCTGTTTAATGTGCAGTAGCCAGTGTCCTCTCTTCAACATCTCCCTGTAGCACACTCCATCTACCTTTTGAAGAGGTATGAGCCTGGCTGGTTGGGCCAGGACTTCTAAGCCCATGGCAAGTACTCTGCCCTCTCTGATGATCTCTTGTATTTCCAGTGGATGTAGTTTTCATGAGGACCTCCTGGTGGATTGTCTTTATCTTCATATTCAAGAGTGATTGAAAGCCACTGTATCCTGGGCACCACATCACGCTCTTGAAGGGCGTTGTTCTTTATAGTATAGAACTCTCTAAGCTTTTGGGTCACAGGTGTAGTAAAGCATGGAAGACCCCACAATATGCGGCTTTGCTCTGCTCTTCTTTGTCTGTTTGCTTCCTTGTCCAACTGCTCTGTTATCTTCAGTAATATTGTAAAACTATATGGAAGATTGAACTATGACTCCCATGAACACAGCAAGCATGGTCTGTCCTACTTGGGGAACATTTGCCATCTTAAGTGACACAGCCCTGATGCAGAGCAGAGGTCCTCCAATAGGCACATGGGCTAGACTTGGCTCAGGGGCACCACACATTTTCAACCGGCCATCTCAGCATTGCTAACTGCTGGCTTAAGACTTTTTTCTAAATGAGAAATGTAGAGGTGTGTGCTTGCATGTTTTAGATAGGAGGGACAATTATGAGCACTTTCAGTTGTTCATTTCCGACTCTCTTTCCTTTGCATTGGGAAGCTTCATACCAAACGATGGCTTGAATGTGCTAGAGCTGTACCTAGGTTTAGTGTACATTGATTCATACATTATGAAAAAAAATCAATGTCAAGAAAAATTTAAAAACTCAGTACAGTCATAATACCCCTTCAGAATAAACAATATGTTGCCATTGTCTCATTTTGTGCTAGTCTCATCTGTGAAATTAGCGAATCCCTGTAGCATAGTCTATCAATAGTAACAATGATCTATTGTTTGTATCATTCAATCTCTAGTTCATATCCAGCCACCCCTTGTGATTTTTGTTGTTGTTGTTGTTATAGACTTAGGAATTGATTAACGAAACATTAAATGTGGTATCAGCTTTCAACTACTTGAAACCCTTTCCATAGAAGTCTATCTTTGGACCTCTTTTCAAAGTTGCCATCCCTCAGTGAGGTGGGACGTCATGTTGACCAGCTTATATCTACTGCAGCTGCTCTTTTCGCAGGCCACCGAATGGTTTGGGTGATAAGAGGCATTGCAGGGCCATTTGTCATGTTTCTTGATAAAGACTAACAATAGCACTCTATGGACTTCCCTACTCTCTTCACCTAACCCTTGTCAACATGGAAATGTGTCAGAGAAATGAACCCAGTATTGTTCATCACCTTATTTAGTAACTGAACCCGAATGCTGAGCTATGGATGACTTGACCTCTGCTTCTATTTGCAGCAACGTGTAGAGCCAGCTTGCCTGCCCTGGCCTGGTGGATCTCTTTTTACACTGCAGGGGAATGCAGGACAGATTAGGAGGGCCTCCTTTCCCAGTGGTGGGTGGATTTTCTGCTTGATGATCTGGCATTAGGCACTGGATAGGTATTTTTGGGAGAGGGCGTCTTCTTTCTTTTGCTCTCACCAGCACTGTAACACCAGTTCTAAGAACTCACATGCTCTGAGGTAGATATTTGTAATGTTTATGCCCATGGCATCTGTGTAGGGAACTGTACCTTTTTCTGACCTGGTTCACATTTTCTTCCACACAAAGAAAACGTGATCTGGGGAATTATGAGAGAGTCTCAGAAAAAGAAATAGGAGCAATATTTTAGCATTATTTTTTATGAGACACTACTTTAGAGTTCTAAGAAGCCACACGCGAAAGATCAAAGTCCCAACCAGCGCAGTCACCTTAAAGCTAACCAGCATACAGAAATAGTTAAATGAAATGTGAGCTTGCTTATATGTCAGAAGTTTTCTTGAAGAAACTGATTAATCGGTATTGGAGAAAGAGCCAACTCTCACCTGCTAGTCTCACAACCCCTCTCTTGTCCCAGGAAAGTAACTCTTGGTTACAATTTTGACCCCTGTGCCTTCTCTTTTGCTAGTTTATACGCTGTACAGCCACAGTTATCTTCACTCTGTCTTGTTGGACCACACCTTATTATGTTGCAAGAAAAGAAAACAACAGGGATAAAAGGAAAAGCACAGAACTAGTCTTAGAGTGGTCACATATGGATTATTTGCTTTATTAGAAAAATAAAGCAAAATTAATTTTTAGGCCACGCAGTGTAATGTAAGCCAGTGTACTAACAGGATAATGCCAGTTTAAGGACAATGAATTCACATGGGCTTTTAAGTTTTGCTTGTGTAGATGGTAGCAACATGTTAGACACCACGAGAAGGGAAGGAAGCAGAGCTGACGGTCCATGGCCCAAACAGGCCACTTCCATATGCTCTCGAGAGCTGACAGCTTTTGCAGCCCAAGTCCCAACTCCTTCTCAGTCACTTCCATATGGCACCCACAGATTGAGAGCTTGCCTTTTCTGAGACTCACTTGGTATTCTACTGCACTGAATGTTTGTGAACAGCGACTCTTCCTTTTATTGCTAAAATAAGATTAGGGATAGTAATTAATCTACTCTCTTCAAAGCAGAAAATAATGGACCCTGACAGTCTTATATTTCAATTTTGCAGGAAGGAATTAGTTGCATATATTTAAAACTGATAAGAAAAAGGATCAGGCTCCCATCTCTGCTCCAAGACTCTTTGTGATGCTTAGAGACCCCAGTGTGAAGAGACACTGCTTTTAAGCATGCATCATGCAGTGAGGAGCTGGGAAATAGGGATTTGGGGCTGGAATGTGACAGGGTGCTTTTCTCAAAGCTGAACTGGACAGCATTGAATTTATCAGAAATCTTGGAAATGTAATGAACAAAGGGAGCAGAACATTTGTCTGGAGTGATGATCAGGGTTGGTATAGCTGGAGACATGTTTACATGCCACTGAGCTTTTGTTTCTAGAGTCTGAACACTGAGTGTCACCTTCCATTTGGCGGACTGACTGGGCAGTGGTCATTATTTTCTTATCAGCAGAGGGAGGCTGACATCACCTAAATTATAAATAAAAGGATGAAAGCACAGAATACTTTCCATGGAGGACTTCCTCTCTTAGTAAGAGGTAAACAGATTTCAAAGAGGTGTGCACTTGCAGGAATAAGAGATTCATGTGAAGAAGTTTGTCACTTCCAACAGAAGCTTTAAAACACAGCCAGAACACCAAGACATGGGCGAACATGTAACTTATGAAAGAAAAGAAACAGAATGCTAGAGAAATAGTCAACAGAAAGTTGGTGAGTTGAAAGTATAAGAACAAAATTTAAAAAATAAGAAAATAAAAACAAAACAAAACTCCTCAAATCTTGTGTTTCAAGACTGGCAGGAAGAAAAATAAACAAAAACATCTTTTCTCAGCCAATGCTGCGTGTTTTCTCTTTCCTCAGCTCTTGACAACCTGTGGAAGTGTTCTGACCTTCTGAGGAGGCAGGGAGCGGCATGGTGGGTTGCTCACCAGGCCAGCACTAACTGTGTTAAAATATGCAAACATAGGAAACACCAATCTTCAGGAAGAAGGTGAAGTTTTGTGCTGACACAGGATCTTAGAGGAGACTGCACACAACAATGACAATGGTGAATTCAAACTTACAAATAAAAGGCCTGGAATGACAATTCTCCCCATCCTTGTCATCTATTAAAATAATTGATGCCTCTGCAGGAAAGAGATCCCCAGGGCCACACTAACGTCACCAAGCCCATGTTATACCTTTTGCCAGTGTCTACAAATACTTCTGTGTCTGTGCTGTTGAGGGCCCCAGAGCATTTATCTCTTTAGGGGTAAGAAACGCCCAAGTCTTAGCAGTTGGATATCACTTTATGTTTTTGCTTCATTTCAAACTAAATTCAGATTTTTCTTAGAAACCACTACTTGCATTAAGCAGATGTCTGTCCCTGACTGCCTTTTGTGTACCACCTATTTTCACCTTACAAGGAGACTAATTATAATTTGATCCCACCTCCCTCAGGCCTGAAACATTGTGAACAACAGCACCCCAATACAGTTTGTGGAACACTGCATAAAATGCGCAGCAGATCATTTGCTGTAACCTTTGTTGCCAGGCACGAATACATGCAGAACCAGGATGGCAGGTAACTTCTCCTTTTGAAAGTAATTAGTCTTATGAAGCCACAGGACCCAGTGATGCTGAGACACTGCCTGCGGCCCTTTCTTGTGAGCTGGTGACACTGTGTTTTTTAATAAGCCTACAGCTTGCCATTACTGTCCTTTGGATTTGGGAGGAGTAGAATTCTCTTCTCCCTTTGGGCACTTGTGAGTGTGAGGCACGCTGAGATAGTTGTTCTGAGAGCTAATGAGCTGAGAGAAGAGAAACATCATCAGTGCAGCACCCGGGGCGGACCAACTTTCTTCCCTTATCAAATAAATCTTCAGGATTGATGCCCTGCTCCCACAGAGGATGCTTCCTTCATCTCTAATTGTTTAAGCAAAATGTTTTTGACTGAGCAGCCATTGAAGTCTGTAGGCCACAAGAGGCAGAGGCAGAGGAGGAGCCACCACCAGATGGGATGATAGGATGGCCGATCCTCCACCATCTGTTGGGGCAGAATTTCTTGCTCCCCACAGAGCCATGAGACTATGCTTTGGAGATTCCCCCACAACAGGGTGATGGGCCAAAACTCTCCCTGGACCAAACTCTTATGGTCTTCCTTGGGGTTCAAATCTCCTAACTGCCCCTTTACATCCTTTTTGCTTGTCATTTTGAGTGACAGGCCTAGCTAGACTCTGGTCTTTTTCTTGCATGTGTTTGATTAGAGAGAATGCAGATATTCTATTTCATTTTGTGGTATAGATTGCTTAGGTAAATTGCCAGCAAGAAGTCAGTCCAAGATGTATTTGCTGGAGGCCTCTCCAGGTTAGCCTAGTTCACTGTTTCTCATTTCAATATGAAAACCATCATTACAACTACTTCTCTTTGAACTCTGTGAAGGGAGAATCCTGAAAATTTGACAGTTTGTGGCAATTTATGTAACTTGTTCTATTACTGTTGGCAGAATGTGGGGAAACACAGGGGAAAAAAAAACCCTCTGAATCTATAATATACATACATATATAAGTAGTGCATATTTAAATATCTATACATTTAACAGCAGAGGAGGTTAGAAATGGCAGAGTCCTGGACTGGAGGGGACCCGCCACTCAGGGCCTGGGACTTCCCTCTGGACCTTGCTCTGGTCACTCCAGTTTCTCAATCACCTGATGGAAGAGCGAACGAAAACTGTTCCCTGCCCTGCTTCCACTCCGCCTCTTTCTTTTCTCCTGGCATGACACTTACTGGCGACATTCCTGCCCCTTCTTTTCGACCACTTTTACCACTGCTCCTCTCCCCCAAGCCTTAAACCCCTGTCTTCAAAGCCACGACCTTTCATCCCAGCAGCTGTCCCATAGTGCCACCCAATTCAGTGTCCATTTGTCAAGCTGCTCCCTCAGCTCACTACCCTACCTCTTCTCGTCCTTCAGATTCCAGCCCCAAGTCCATCACTGTTCCTTCTCCCTGCTCCTTCTCTTGGACTCTGCTGCATCATCTGAGTCATGGCTGGTAGCACTCACCCCATACAACCACACAACACAATCCACTTGGGCTACTAGTGGCCTTTAGGTACCGCTGACCTCTACAAGGATCCTGCTTTACATATGTGAAACTGAACTGTTGCAGTTATTGATCTCACATGACACAGGGGACATAGAGCTCCAAGGCCAAATACCCTAATGAACCTACCACACCCCTTTCCAGCTACCCCAAACATGAGTAGCCGTTACGGAGGTTTGTTGGCTTGGTCTAGGGCTAGGAGGTGGGTAAGAAAACGGTCAAAGAAGGATGGGTGGTCTTTTCTTACTCCCACCTCTCACCCAGTGAGAGGAGAGCCTACAAAAAGCTAGGTCCTAGACAGCTTTCCTTGGGAGTGAGGGGGCCTTTGGCCCTTAGCTCAGGGATACTTCTATCTCTTTACATCCTGTGTCTTAAGGAAACAGGGACATAAATGCATACTAGCACACAGTATGACATGCACGTGTGACCGGATTTATATCTTAGTCTTCCTTGTCCCTTACAAGACTTACAGATACTGTTTAAAACCAATAGGCTGAATGTATGTCCCAGAATGAAAAGGAAATGGGTTTGTGACAATCCCTTTCTGTAACATAGAGCTCCCCTGATGCTGTTACAGCATTTGCTTTTTCATCAAGCTTTAAAATACTTTCCCATGTGTTTTGTCTCTTCCCCCTTCCTTATAATCGCTCTACACACTGCAAAGTAAGAAATAACAAAGCCGCACACAAAAAAAAAAAAACTCTAAGTGCAAGAAACAAGAAACCCTGGGCATAGGATCAGAGGTAAGAAGGGAAGCAGAGACTCACAGGTCTGGAGCCCCTGAGACTCAGCCCCACCCATGGGCTTTGGGAGCAGTGAATTCCCCACCATCCCACCTCAAGGACAAGCAAGAGTAAGGTGACCAGCTGTCCCAGATTAGAACTGAAACTCTTGTGTTCTGGGAAGATATTCAGTCTCAAGTAAACTGGGACAGTCTATCACCCTACTAGAGACTCCACAGCAGGCTGTGCAAAGACATTAAAGGCAGCGAGTGTTTTCAGTGTCCTCTGCCTCACTGACCACTCCTGGGTTCCCTCACCCTGTGCATGAAGAGGTTAAGATTTGTCCTCCGGGAAAGGCTCCGTGCAGTTCTGTCAATACATCTGGAATGTTGCTCATGAAATCCTATCCGCCCCTCTTCTACTCACGGCTGTGTGTTGTTCGGAAAGTATGCAAGAACTGAGAAGTATGTGACATGTGCGCATGCTCTACCCTTGGCATTGAGAGCCCAAGGTCAGCGCTGTTTGCCTTAGAGTAGTGCCATGCAAATGTTGTAGATCATGGAATCAAATGTGATACAAGACAGGTGTGTGTGTGTGTGTGCGTGTGTGTGTGTGTGTGTGTGTGTTGGGGAGTTTGAGAAAGCACTACTGTCCTTGTTTGTGAGTTTTGTGGCACAGGCTCTAGGGACCAAAAAGGCCCAGCACTTTTACTTTTCTATATTAGAAGCAAAATAGTTGCCAAAAAACAAAAACAATAAATAAATAAATAAATAAAAAAACGAACCAGGCTGGTGGATCTCAATGATCTCTATGAGTTCAGGGCCAGCCTATCAGTTCTACACAGAGACTACACTGAAAAACCTTGTCTTGAAAAACCTGGGCCTGGGTGTATCCTTTTTTAGAAATTTAAATACATTTCTTGTGTAAATCACTTTTTTTTTTTTTTGAACATGGATAAAATAAAACTTTTGTGGTCGTTTGTATCTTTAAACAAAAAACAAACAAAAGTTTAAATACAAAATGTACATAGACTGAGAACTGAGAGCAGATAGAGGTGAGCTGAGGAGTCCCTGGCTGCCAGTCTTATCAGCACTTCCTTATCATCTTGCCTTTACAACAAAAAAAGGAATGTTCCTACTCTGTGGTGCTTCCTACTCTGTGGTGGCCAAGTCCTACAGAGACACACATATGCTGTGATGCCCCCTTGATGACGTGCAGAGTGCTCAAGGCACTGCCAGCACAGTGTTATAGATACAGATGACATGTTCCTAAGTGTGTGCACACACAGCTGTGTGTGTGCAGACACGCACGTATGTGACTCATCCACATTCCCACATACCACAGAGTAGTGGGTACCAGTGTGGTGCTGGGCAGTGAGTGAGGAGTGGAGGTGTGCTCCTTCTCAGTGACATTTCAGTCAGGTCACATGCTCTACATCCCCCCCTCCTAATTCCCCATTCTCTGGGAAGATTTGAGGCCCCTGAGAAGGAGCCAAGTTTGATGCTGACAGTCAAGGCCTCTGAACTATGCTACTGTTTTCTGCCAGTGTGTCCAAGACACAAGGGTCCTTTAAAGTCCAGTGCCTCTGTTTCCCTGCAGGAGGGTGAGGTGGAAAATGTGCTTTTCTTTTTATTGGAGCTAATATATCCTTGCAACAGGCTGGGGCCTCACTTCTGGTCTCTGGAGACATTGGTTTAGAACTCCAAGCTACAAGGATCATAGTGTAGAGTACTGAGGGTAGGAAGCGGCTTACCTATCTTCATCATTGTGTTGAAACCTCTTTGGCTTTTAATACCAATGGTGTTTGTTTATTCCTTCCCTTAAGGATAGCCACACGTTTGTTGTGAGCAGACATGGGGCGGATGCCAGAAACTCTGCTCAGCAGGGCAACATGACACTGTCTGTAGAGCACAACACTTCACACAGACTCTGATGGAAACTGCTTGGCCTTGGATCTGGTTGCTATCAGTCCCCACTGCATGATGTTGGGCAAGCTGTTTTACATCTCCTGGCCCTACTTTTGTTATCTGTACAGTGGGGATAATAATACCATCTACCATCTGCCCCTGCGAGCATTACTGATAAACCACGCAAAACATGCCATGCTCGGGACCACTGCTTTCTGTCTGCTGACTACTGTGGAGAGAGCACTAGCAGGATTCACACAGTCTGGAGTTAGTTGCTTTCGATCTAAATCAATGACAAATGGGCTGCTTCCTGAGTTGTCTCCACCCATTATAACAGCAAAACATCATTTCTCACAATCAGAACAGGTAATGTGAGTTATACTAAAAATATGAAATTCATTTTAGTGAATAAGGACTTTCAGTCATTTGGTCAAAACATGTCCAAGACTGAAATAAAATGGCTATTTAAAAAGGGGATTATATTATTGGATAAAAGTTTTTTATTAGCTCCAATTTTGCCAAGGCTATGGATGCATTAGCAGGGAGTTGGCAACCCTCTTCTCAGCAGGAATGGCCCCATCGAAGCCATGGCATCTTCCCTTTCTGCCCTGCAGGAAGTTGCAGATGCTTTGTGCAACACCACTTGGCATTTTCTTTTTGTTTGTTTTGTTTTTTGTTTTTGTCTTGTGCCTCTGATATGGTCTTGGAAGCTACTCTTTCAAATTTCCATTTTGCTGTGGCCTGCTCAGTGTTCCCTGGAAGGTAAGACAACCCTTGTTCAGGGTGATTTCCTTGTCAAGTCCCTAAAAAGGGAAGATAAATACTCTCAATCTAAAATGAGAGTAGAACCTGCCCCCCTCCCCTGGTTTCATAGGGCCAGGGGTGGGGGTGGGTGGGACTCTTGATGGTATGCTTCTACAATAAAGCATTCTTCTTCTTTTTTATAATTAAGGGTGATTTCAAAATAGATTTATACTCCTGGAACAGTCGACCACCAAAACTGTCCACGGAGCTGGAAATTGATTAGTGCTAATGGAAAGCTGGTTACAATGCATTTAAGGGAAAGTTTTCCGACTATAAGAGATTAAATGTCTACTCATCAAATGCATATTTTTTTCTAGTTTAAAAAGAAATGATCTTGAGAAGGTTAGCTTCAATTTCTTAACTTCTTGTCTGCCTATCTTTTTATTGTTTTTAAGACAGGTTGTCATGGAGACCAGGCTGGCCTTAAACCTTCTTTGTAGCTGATGATGACCTTGACCTCCTCATCCTTTGCCTGCACCTCTCTAGAGCTCAAATTCCAAGTATGTACTGTCATGTCCTTTGCCTGTCCTTTGAATGTCTTTTCATCCTGGGCCTGTGATATGAACAGGTGTGCTTGTTCATGTCTATTTCTAGGCTTTATGTCCTGGTGTGATTGAAGATCACCCTCCACAAAACTATCACTGTTGTCTCCTATGAGATTTGGGTCAGTGGGTACAACATCCATAGTCATTATTGAATGTCAGGCAAGTTGTATGTTGTTTCCTTATTTGTTTGTTTATACTGTGTCACCTAATGTCACTCCAAATCCTGCTAAATGAGGTTTTACTCCCCTGTTACACTCCTGAGACTCAGGACAGCATCTCACCAAGTGCTGTATAATGCTGTGAAGGCCCATGCACAGTTCCTTGGGATCCCAGGCAGTGAGAGACCTTGGAGGCAATAAGAGTTGGGGAGAGGAGAGGGAGGTGAGAAAGGTCACTCTGGGGCTTAGACCCTGGTGGGCCAAGGAAAGGGAGAATTACTATTGAGATAGCAAAGGTACCAGGGACGTGGGTAACTGTAACTACCCTTAGAGTCCTCCACAGCCCTGCCTGGCTCTCAAACTCTAGCTGGGAAGTGTCACTCCTCTTCAAACCCAGGGTCACCTGTGTGAGAAAAAGACAATTTAGAGGCTGGACACATACTTTTTATGTAGTCTCAAGAAGACATTTGGCCAGTGATTAGGAAGACAGGATCTATACAGGAACCAAATATACAGAAACCTTTTGAATCCATGATCCCTTGAAGAGAGAGTGTGAGTAGAGAGAGGAGGAGTGATGAGGGGTGGGTGGGCAGGGGTGCTGAGCTACAAGGAATGCCCTGGGAACCATCATAGGATGGAGAGCCCAGAAGCCCTCAGCAGGGTCTGAGGAGGAAGTCAAGACTGGGACAAAGATTGCATTGACTCAGACCAGCCTCCCATTTCTCCAGTAAAGTAGCATTAGGTTTTGAGCAGAACAGAAAAACCCCCTTTAGGAGGTAAGCATTGTGGGTGGATGAGCAGGAGCTAGTTTCTGCAGGACCAGAACCTCTGGGGCAAGGTTGGAAAGGTATAAGAAAAGCAGAGAGAGGCCCCTCTCCCTGAGCACAGTCCTCTGGCCAGAGAGGCTCTGGGCACTGTGGGTGCTACCTGTCTATTTTATAACCTACAATGCCTCTAAAGTGCACTTTAGAGGAGTGGGCAGATGAGTTGCATACACTGCTGGGCACTGACTTCCAAGGACACAAGGAAAGGGCAAAGAGGTGGCTGCCTAGGGACTGGACGTGTGCATTAACAGGCTTTATGGTCAACTGCATCATAAAAATAGAAGCAACATCAAGAGAGCTTCCCACGACAGCTTTTTTTGGTTTTGTTTTGGTGTTCAACCCCATTGGGTGCAATCACCTCAAGATTAGGTTGGGATTTGAGGAGTTATAAAGGAAATAAATAATTACCCAACACCAAAAGTAGTTTGTTACAATGTAAGAAAACAATTAAGATGGCAGGCATGCATATCTATTCATGGTTCAGCGACCAAATGCTCTTTCTGTGTATTGCAGATTAAGTGAACCCTTTCATTGTTCTCTGAGAACACACCCTCATTTCAGTTACAGTAAGGGCTGAAGGTCTGCAGAAGCAGACCCTCTCTGGAAGCCAACTGCAAGCCAAGGCTCAAGTAGAAGACAGTGGGACAGAGCAGGCACTCTGCCCTGAGAGGAGGTGAGAGGGAGGGAGAAACAGAGGGATGAACCAGGACAATGAAAGTGAAATGTCTTGAATGTCAGCCTAATTCTTATTGGCAGATGGGCCAGTGCATTCTAACCTCTATGACTGACTTTAGTGACTGAAATACATGGACACTGAGGTCTTAATAAATAGGGGTTTTGGATGCACAAAGCAACAATAGCCAAAAAATGTAACAGCTGTGCCATGAAGCCTAAGCATACTGCTATGACTGCCAGACACAGTAACCTGGGCCTGTTACCCAGCTCATCCCAACAATGGGCATCTGCTTCACTGGGGTAGCAGACAACTAGCTCTGAGCATCCAGCACTGAGGTGCTTGAGCTGCCTGCTTTGGGAAACACAGATACAAAAAACAAAGAGACTCAGGCAGGAAGATACAAAGAGGAAAGAAAAGAGGAAGAAGGAGAAAGAGAAGGTGAAAGAGCAGAAAAGAACAAGAGAGAGAGGCCACTGCAGTGCTGGGGTGTCAAAAGTGAAGAGATGCCTGTGGGTCTCTCCACCCCAAACAACAGCTGCCTATGAACGCCAAGGGGACCTGTGGTCAGATACAGATTTTCCATCACCGATGACCGTATAGACTGTGAAATCTGATTCATGTTAGTAGTCTTATATCTAACATAGAAAGGGTCTTTTTTTTTTTTCTCTCAAAAAGCTTAAAATATACTCTACAGTTAAAATATGATTTTGCTTGAAGTGATTTTAGGAATACTTTCAAAATACAACGTACAGGTATAAATTTTAACTTGGAATATGAAAACTTCAAAAGCCATCTTTGAGGAAAAGGCATTGAATTTAAAGCGATCAGAAGCACCTGAGCTTCACTGAGCATTTCAATTTCCAGGAGGCCTTCATGGGGTTGTCCAAGTCTCTGGTTCTAAGTTAGCTCCTTCATAATCGCTGTCCTTTCACCCTTCCTGCTCCCAAAGAGTCTGGGAAGTGCTGACTTGTCAATGGGGCTCCACGTGGGACAGGGGCTCATAGCAGTCCAACTTGAACTGCTGTAGAGGGGCCACCTAGAGCCCCAACTCTTTACATGTGCCACTGAAAACTTAAATCAGCACATTAGAATACATTCAAGGGAAAACCAAAGGTTTTTTTTTTTTTTAAGTTATTTATTTTTTTATATTATCCTTTGGGCATTTGAAAGAGTGGCACTGTCTTCGTTCCCAATCAAAGAGAAGCTTCAGGGGAATGATTGGTGCACAAATTGCATATTGTATAATTTGTATTCATAAAAAATATAAAGAGTCACATTAAAACTTTGTAGACTTCATCAGCAACTTAAAAATGCGGGTACTTTAGGATTGCCCTGAAGTTATATGCCAATGTGCAAGGGATTTATTTTATTTCTCTGCTATAAATATTCATTTGAATTAAAGGCTTCAAGTGTTTATATCAGGCAACATATTGTCACTCTTAAACTTTTAAAGGCTTTTATTTCCCACAGGCTTTGGGATCAAGCTTCTGAATTAAAGAATTAAAGAATAGGAGGAAGTCTCAAGACATTCGGGAAAATGGAGATCTTGGGGATGGGAGTGTGTTGATCTGTGGAGACCTGGTCTGATGAGGGCCATGTGCAGCAGACTCACAGTTGTTTAAACCAGACAGGTACTCCACAGCAGCCTGTGAGGCAGGGGACACAGCCGCCCCCCCCCCCCCCCCCCCCCCCCCCCCGTCAGAAATACAAACCTACCAAACAAAACAAATGCTTCTGGAGCCAAAACACAGCTACACTTAAGAGAAACCTAAGTGTTAGAGAAACTTAGTCACGTGTCTCATAATAAAATTCTTATGTTTAAAATGGAGTAAGCACTTTAATTCGTGCTCATTTGAGACATACACTCTAAAGTATAAATGCTTAAAAGCAAGGCAATAGGCATTTTTATTGTTGATAACAAACTACAGATTTGTCTAGTGAGAAAAAAAAATTCATGAAATGTTTGACAAAAGAGCTGTGATAAGAGATAAAGAACACAGTATTCACTGTCTAGGGATGCAGAGGGGGAGACACAGCCTGTCCCTGAGCCCACAGATCTAGCTATGTGCACTGTGATTAGGGTTATAAACAATGGGTACTGTGTCAGCATGGAGGAATGTGAACAATAGGTCTTTTTCTGGAAGTATCTGTAGGAAGAACACACAAATCAGTCAACAAGGGAGCTGAAATGATCCTGTATTCTCTCTAAAGATAATGCGCAGTAGCACTTCGGCAAGAGCGCCGGTGTCCTTCCCACTGGGCTTCTTGTTTTCCTTCATTCACTATAGAATTTTTCTCAACTTGCACCTGGTTTGACCAGCAGTCAGCTGGCTTCTGAGGATTCTCCCTATTTTACACCCCACCCCCACCCCAGATCTGAGAGACTCAGGGCAGCTGCACAACTGTGCTTTCTTTGGTTATAAAAGCAAGCTTGTGATATCCTTTGCCAGATTCTGTTAAAAACAGAATTAATTAGACACAACTCAGCAACTCTTCAGGGCTTGTCCACTGAAAGCAGTGGTGATTGAGAAGGGGGATATCGAGAGAGAAGGGAGTAAGATAGTCTTCAGGAAGCTCAGGGGTATGCTACCTGGACAGTTACTGAGATGTGACCTAAGACAGACTATCCCCAAGTTAGAAATGTAAATGTCTTAGAACATTCTGCACAGCCCCTAAGCAGAGGGTTTTGTGGCTAATGATGAGGTGGAGGAGAAGGTAGCATTTCAGCAGACAGGCAGAGTAAGAACAAAGGCACAGATGGCCTCATGACCATAGATAATCTAGACTGAATGTGTCCACAGTGCCCATCTAAGAGGAGAGGGGCCACAGGAAAAGCTAGATTGAGAGGTTCTTAAGAGCTGAAAATGGGCCTATGACACTCTACAGCTAAAAGGAACCTTCCAAAGACCTATGAGAATACTTGCACTTGAGAGAAGGTCCACCAGAGTCACGGAGAGGCAGTGACTTCTCTAGATGGTGACGCAGAGACCGGACAACATCAGGATGAAGGCAGAGGAACAGTGCAGGAGTTTGAGAAGGGTACCATAAGAGGCAGAGGGAAATGGCTGTGACTGGGTCTTACCAGGCACAAAGAAGGTATCATAGATGTGGATGTCAGATGACACCAAGACTTGAACCTCCAGGAAAGTCTCGCTTACAGAATTTGATTTGGAGGTTCAGAAAGGCTTAGGTTGGAGGGTGGAAAGGAATGAGGATTTATTTTTTTCTTTCCTAATCTCGAAGTACTTAGTCTAGAACAGCTGAAAAAGTGGCACCTGTCTATCTTATCATTATCTTCTACTAAGGGTCAAATAACAATCATCCCAGTGAGTGAAGTAACACTATGAAAATAACAGTAAATAAATAAATAAATAAATAAGTAAATAAATCTCCATCTGCAAGAAATGTCAGGCAAAGAATTTCCAAGTTGGGCTGTTTTTGAGAGATGGTTGGGTGACAAGCAGTTTGCTTGTGAATAAGCCATGTGCTCCAGCATGGTGGCTGATGTAGACACACACGGCAATAGTCAAAACCAGACAGAAACAGTCAGGGAGAGGACACTGAGTTATCCTTGGCTTTGTCTCTTAGGGTATTGAGGGACCGTGTGACTGGAAATGCAGCATTACTTTTGCCCTGTTCTGGCTCTGGACTACAGAACACACTTTTTGGAGGTTCCATTGCTCTTGCTGGCTTCTCTTCTCAAAAAGCTTAATGAGCAATGAAGAGCACTCAGAAGATACCAATCTTGGCTACTCTAAGGATGAACCCATGTTCTATGGGAGTCCGAGGGGCACTCTTTTAGTCCCTGGGGCTGTCTGGCAGGATCTTCAGATATGCTCCATACGGACCTTAGCCCGTGACTACAACACAATAGCCTGCCTCCTCCTATAGGGTCTGTCTGCCCCTCCACCTAACTTGAGTCTCTTTGCTGCCAGCCAGGTCACTCCTCACTTACTATTTTCCTCCTGGGTACCAGATGTTCAAGCCTTTGGCTCAAGGATAGGAATCTCCGGGGCTCCTGTCTAGGGCTGTGCTTACAGAGAACAGATGTGAATGTAGGCATGTAGGGACTTCTTGTTTAGTTTAAGAATGTTCATGTTTCTGTTTCAGTCTCACACTATCTTTATGTAGGTTTCCTGGCTCCTTAGTGGCTACCTGAGTCATTGCATAAAGCTTGTAACTAAGAGCTTTGTTAGGAGGGCAGTGAACACCACTCACCAATTACCGGGATAAGAATAGCAACACAACCAACTCCATTGCATTGTTAAGACCTTCCTTAGAAGATGACCCCATTCTCCCGGGTTGTCTTCTTTGAAGAATATTTTTTACTTTGGGGTTCTGCTACTTCTATTTCACAAAGATTTATACTTCTTTGAGATGTTACCAGATCTTACCTACAAAAATAAGTGACAGGCCTTCTGGGAGCCTGGGCCATGCAAGCATGAACCAAGAAGCAGCAAGCAGCATATCCCGGAGTGACCAGTCCTCAGCATTTACATAAACAGGGACAGTGAATGCCGGCCTTGTCAGTCACGGGCACTGGGCTCATGGCACCAGGAACAGCTGACTGACTATTGATGCCCTAGGCTTGGCGGCTAAATGTAAACACACTTTCACAGAACTTTCTTGTACCTCACCCACCCCCAAATCACAAATGGAGGCAGCTAACTGGGGACTGCTATGTAAAATTTCCTATTCGGAAATGAAATAGGACATGGTGCCATTTCGTATAAAAGAGAACATGAGAGAGACCTCAGTGCATGTGACAAAAATGATTGGCAGCAGCATCCTGCTTCTGCAGGTATCAGAGAGTAGATGAGCAGGCCATGAAGTACCCAGTTCATCCCGCCCTCCACCAGCCTGTGTAACAGCCCCCTGTCACCAATGATGGGTAACTGAGTTTCCCATTGTGCTGTGAGTGATTCTTAAAAGACTGGTAAGACACTGGCTAAACATCCACTAGCAGAACGACCGAAGCATGCGCTAGTCAGCACAGCTATTGTCCTTTGTACACAACTTCTTATCAGCTCATCGAAGGCCAGATTTCTCTCCAGCAAAACTAGGTTAGCTGTGGAGCTTGGCACTCTGGGTGACACTTCCTTTGATCTTGCAAAGGAGCTTTGTACACACATTCTAAATCTGCATTTAAATTTTTTTTTGGCAAATTGTTTCCTGAAGTTACCATTCCATTAGTTCCCTAAACTACCTTTGGTGTCTTATTACAGGCATCCTCTTATGTCTTATTAGGCTAACACGGTATCTGCTTTTCCAGAGGAAAGCATGTTGAAAGGTCAAAGTTCCGAATGCTGGCACATGCTACTAATCTCAGTGCTTGGAGGGCAGAGGCAGGTAGAGTTCTGTGAATTTTAGGTCTTCCTGGTCTCTTCAGTGAGCTCCAGGGTGGCAGGAGCTACATGTGAGATTGTCACGAATGAGGGAAGTGGCGCTAGAGAGATGGATCATTGATTATGATCACATACTCCTTTGGCAAAGGACCTGGGTTTGGTTCCTAGCATCTACATGGTGGCTCATGACTGTCTGTAACTCTAGTTCTAGGAGATCTGATGTCTTCTTTAGCTGGTACATGCAAGCAATACCCGTACACATAAAATATAATCTTAAAAAAAACTGAAACAAGAAAAGATAGATTAATGTGTCAGATACATTTTTCAGCTTTAGCTTTTATTCCTTAATTGTCCTAAGCTGATATCTACAGAGAAATAGCACCCTGAGAGCTCCTAAGGGCACGCTTGCATTGAAGCATGTGTTTCATATGCTGGACGGCTCATGACGGCTGTGCCTCAAGAACAACACATGGGCACTGCTGGGCTCAGGGGAATGGCAACTGCAAATACTGAGGGACACTTGGTGCAGATCATGGACTAAAAATGGCACTAGTCAAAGCATGGGAAGGGCAACTTACATCAATGGGCCATTCTGCCCTGTAGAAGCAAAGAATCACAGACTCTGCCCATTTCCCAGCTTTATGGACCATCTCACACACAGCCAACCCTTCCCTTGCTATGACTGCAGCTTCCCAAGGACCAGAAGACCACAGTCTAACTCTGTAGAGGAGATAGACACCTGCAAGACAGCACCATGGCTCCTACTCTGTAGCTTTAGGGTATAAGTCTATATTCTTTGATAGTAAGATAGTAAGGAGTCATTTTAATGAGGCACAGGATTGGGTTGTGAACTGTCATCAATGCAATTTATGCAGCATCAAATTATTTCAACAGAGACCACACAATTGGTGAATGCCCACTCTACCCAAGCCATAGGAAACTACCTGGGAGAGCATTTTCTATGCCTAGAAATGCTCCCCATCTCCCTGATGGGGTATGCAAGACACAGCTATACTTGGAGACTTCTGTTTGCACAGAATACATGATTTTATTTAGGAAAATTTCCCATGTGTATGCACACAGTTGCAACAAAGCAGCAAAGTCACAATTACAACAATAAGAAATAGTTGGGTATGGTGGCTCATGCCTTTAATCCCAGCACTTGGGAGGCAGAGGCAGGCAGATCTCTGAGAGTTTGAGGCCAGCGTGGTCTACGAAGCAAATTCCAGGATAGCCAGGGCTACATACAGAAACCCTGTCTCAGAACAAACAAACAAATGAACAAACAAACAACTGAAAGAGTATAATAATAATAATAATAATAATAATAATAATAATAAACCAGTACTGTAAGTGTTCTTTTAAAGAGACATGATCACCATGGGACCTTTACTCACTTGCCATTTATTACCATATTAAAAATTGGACATTTATTTGGTTTTTAGTGGGAATATGGAGCAGAAAAAGCCTTGTCTCCCACAACCTCCTTCCATAGTGGTGCAGAATAGACACTTGCTAGTCAATTTCATGATAGCAGTCGCTAGGCAGATGCTATGTCATGAGAAAACTGGGCCTGAAGGAGAGCCCTGAACAATTCGCGTAATGCTAGGATACTTCCCTGAGAAAACCTGGACATGACGTCACGAGAAGAAATTAGGTCACTTACAGGGGTAGAAGACTGCATTTGATGGGAGTCCATTCCTAGCACTGGCCAGTATTTCTACCATGACCCGGACTTGAGTGCACACTGACAGCATTCCCCACCAGCAGCAAGCCCTGTGCGGCCAGAACAAGTCCTAGGTCTGTAACTTCTCCAGTTTCTCTTGGAGCTGGCTGAATTTGGGCCCTGTGTTTTGCATTTCCTGCGAAGATGGGCCTCTGTCACAAGAACCGTGTGGGTTACCGTCTGAGAAGTCCTCCCCATCTTTTCTGTCCCTTTTTGTACTACCTTCATGGTGGCCAGTGTTTGCCGTTTATTTCAGTGAAGTCCTGTGGTGACAACAGAGAAGACCTCCTCTCCCCTCTTACTCCTTTCCTGTGCCAGACACCTGGTGGCCTGCTGTTTTATGCGGTAAAGATCCCTTCCCCACCCCTACACTGGGTGGACACCCCTACACTGGACTGTCCACTGGGTGGACAGTCAGCTCCATTCCACCACATAGGCCCTGGTGGGCTAAACTAATCTACTATTGTGGCTTCTGCTGATTACATTGTCCTCCTGGCCTTGTTGGTAACATGGAAACAGAGCAACTCTCCCCAGCATAACCCGAGTCCCATTCTTTGTCCTGTTTCCACTTACTCAACAAGTCTCTGAGTGTATCCAGGTTGCACTCACACTTCCAGCATGCTCTGTGCTTGTCTGGGGGTTGGGGCGCAGACCTTCCTCACAGCCCTTTGCCAGCATGTCCAACTCCCGCTTTCTCAGTGGGTCTCTGGGCTTTCACCTGCTCTCTTTCATCAAAATGCCCAGAGCCAGGCAAAGAGGTCTTTCTTATTCTTTACAGGCCTCCTGCTATGTGAAGGCAGTGAGCAGTGAGAATCTGTGAGTGAACTCACAGGCAAATGGGTGGTTTTAGGACATTCTAGTTATGGTTTTTCTAAAAAGAAATAGCAACAATGTTACTTAGGATAGTTAGAGGCATTGAACCTGGTGTGGCCTGTGGGAATAGTACATATGTGCACAACACACACACACACACTTCCTTTTCCTACTTAGGGGATGAAGACTCTTCCCAATTCCTAATCTCAAACAATATCTGAACATATTGTATAGTTGTTTAGGCATTGCTCTAATGTTTCTTAGAGTTTTAGGCTCAAAGTTTCACCATTAATTTGTCATGGAAACACGATCTAGGTGGGGGACAGTTTTAATTGAACCATCACCGATGCATGTGTAGAGAGTTGGCATAACCTGAGGCATGCAAAAACAGTTTTCATACAGAACGTAGCAAATGCTTAAAAAGACGAATATTAAATAAGAAATCCTCCTTTAAGGCTTCCTGTTACTCCGACTTCTGTTACCTCTGAGGTCCGTGTATTAGCAGCACAGTAAATTTCTTAAGGAGCCAAGTGCAAGGAGCTAAATTTGCACATTGATTTTTGTCTTCTGTGTGCAGTTGAAGGCTAATTTAAAACGATGGTGGGGATATTCTATTTTCAACTGGCTGAAGTTCAATAGGAACAGAATAAGACCCTGTTCTAGGAAACTCTTTCACAGTGAAATTTTGGCAAAGCTAAACCTAATTCCTTTCACTGTGTCCCAATACAGCCTCGATACTGTTCTAGGGAGCAGCACACTCCCCCAGTGACAGGCTTCCTACAGCACAGCCTGAGGAATTTTCCGTCTTTTCTTTTCAACCACGTTAGCAACTCCCTGCTTTGAATTAAGAATGCTAAAAGAAAATATTTTATAATAAACTCAATAAAGGACATACAATTTCATTATAGTTATAGGTTTAAAATCATAAACCTCTATTTTCTTAATTTCAGAGACATATTTAATCATTTCAGACACAGGACATTACTTCATTTAATTATTATGATAACAAAAGCTTAGTAAGACCATTTGCTCCACTTAACAAGCGTAATGAAATGAGTGGCCACATTACAGTTCCATTTGGCCACAAATCAAGGTTGGAGAGTTTCAAAGTTTTCTCCTTCTTGCTTTCTGTGTTCTCTCAGTCTCCCCACCCTTTCTCAGTCCTCACCATGGATTCCACCAGGCTGGCCCTTAAATCTGTCCCTCTCTACTGATGAGAACCAAGAGCTGACAGGAGCTTTAGAGAGACTCAAGATGAGGCCTTGAAAATCAAGACCATCATACACTCCTTTTGTTACGCCCTGTCCACCTTCCTGAAGGGTGGATTTGGCTAAGATTGCTTCTGACATGTTGACAACAGTTCCTGTTCTTTTGTTTTCAGGACCAAGCCTTTCGGGCAACAGTTAGGATATACCGAGCTCACCTGCAAGCCTAATCTAGAGCTCTGTGGCTTGTTTGCCCAACCCAGGCGGCTTCCGTCTTTATTCATTCATTCTTCACTCATTCGGCCAGGACTCGAGGAATGCAACAGGGGCTAGCCTCTTGTTTCCTGGCTGCATCATCTCAGCAACTCGAATTCTACATTCTTTCATGTTTCTTCCCTGAAGCTTCATTAACTGCTGAGCACAGGCAGAATCTCTTCTTCTCTGGTCTCACAGTGTTTGCCTCTACTCCTCTAGCACACAGCAACTCTTAGATCAGGCTATGTCCTGTCAATTATAGCTTCTGGGGCCTTGGGAGAGCTGGTTGGAATCTGTTGTTCTCAGCTTGTTTATAAGACAAACATTTCACAGTAAGGTTACTTGTGAAATCTAAATGATACAGTAGAGCCACAGTGCAATGCTAACATAAGGTGTTAGTACTTTATATTTATCTCAATATGTACATAGGAGCTTTAGATAGACTATTTAGATTGAATTTGACCGAATAAATTTAATCAAAAACTTTGACCTTCTTCCTTTCAGTGAAATGTTTTGACTTTAAAGGAGGCCTGTGCAGAAGGCAGACACTGTGTTAATCACTGGGAGTCTCTTACGGGGTGTGTGTGTCCTGACTCTCAGGAAGCATCTAGGGATCGGCCAGCGACCCTCAGCACCAGCCTTGTTTGGACTGACTCTGCAGACAGAACATTCCAAAGACGGTGCTTTTATTGCATTTTCACAGAGAGGTATGGACTTTCACATTAAGATACAGACTTAGCAGAGCAAAGGAGGGTTAGAGATTTCCTCACTCACTTCACACACTCTCTGCTTTCACTAAAAGAATTTTTTAGAGATGGTTAAGAGACCTTACTAACCCACTGGTGGAAACAGCAGGCATCCCCCAGGCTCAAAGTGGACCCCACAAAACTTATGCCGCTTTCTACTTTCAGTACAGGAAGAATTAAGTAGGGCAATATTCCTATGTAGCATATTTGATTGAACATTGGTCATTCATTGGACATTGACCCCTAATCTTTAGAACTCCCTTCCAGCAGCAAAGCTGTAGACACAGTTTGAAACTTTGGACTGTCCTCAGCTGGGGGCTGGGGGCTGCAAGCTGGACACAATGGAGTCCACAGTCCATGCAGTTCTGGAATCAGTAACCTAATCATGCCAATACTCTCCCTTCTAGGCTGACAAGAGAGGACTCAAGGTATTATGGGATGCCAGGACTTTGATTCAGTGAGTAAGGACCACATTGATTTTTCCAGTGGGGAGAAAACAAAATCAAAGAGCTGCGGCTGGGGTTGGTTTGTTTTTGGTTGTTGTTTTCTTTTCTTTTCTCTTCTTTTTTTCCCCCTCCTATCTCTAGCAAATCATCTCCAATTCTTTCTCCCTAACACATGAGGATACATTTCCAGGGACATGTCCTGGGGGTGGAGTGTTCTCAGAGGGGGAGGAGGACAGCTGGCTGGAGACTGGGAACAAGGTCACAGTGTTCATCTCTGGGGACCACAAAAGAATGGAGAATTGGCTCTTTCATCTCCAGCCTCTACTCTCCCTTTTGCTGCCCTGAGTCTCTGCTGTCCCCAAGTGGCCAGCTAGGCTGTGTAGGTGACCCTGAGATGCTAGGGGGTAGGTAAAAGTTTCTTAAAGGGCTTCCTGTTTGCAGAGACTTCCAAGCCTGAATTCTTTAACCCTTCATGTGCATGGTAGCAGAGAGATGAGCAGGAGACTGAGGGTCAAAGGTACTGGCTCCAGCAGCAGCAGCAGGACAGGTGGGGACAAAGTTGAGACCAGTGTCTGCCTCCTGGGCACCACTGCCTCAAGATGTTGCCATGGTGACCAAAGAGTTTTGTTGTTGTTGTTGTTGTTTGTTTGTTTTGTTTTTGGACTGTTCTGACTTCCCGGGGAGTCCTTCAGTCTCTGCTTGCAAAGATACCCCTCCTACCTATCTAGGCTCATACTCTGGCCCTATTGTTCCTCATTGGAGGGCTCCTGGGTGTAGAATAGCTCAGAGTCCCAGCCTTCAGAGAGTTAAAATGAAAATAAAGATAGCAACTGATAAAAATATTCACAGCATTTTGTATATGGTCACTCCATGTGAGGTGGACACTTATAATTTATGTCATCTTTGTTATTAATTTATGAATTTGTTTGAAAAATATAAAATGGAATTTCTTGTGTATATTTCCAATCTAAAGAAACTATGTTTTGTTTCCAATATTCTGGGAGGACCATACATGTGTAAAGGGATGGAATTCCTTTTTGGCAGCCAGCCATAAAGCCCTCTCAGAAACTCAGTGGGGCTTGGTAGCAGCATTTCCCACTGTGTGTCTCTAGAATCTTACAATGCTTACCCATTTTCATCATGGAGAATGAAAGCCTCTAGAGCTAGATGTAGTGAACAATCCTGTGAAACCTCCATGATATGTTGACAGATGCACCTGTCAATAACTGTAAGCATGGAGTTCTCCCAAACGGAAAGTGTTTATCTCCATTGTTCAAAAATTATCAATCAAGTGATTGATTGCTTCCCCCGGAGAAGCAAGTGCACACAGGAAATGGGCCATAAGAACTTAATCTTGAGCAAAAGCTTAAATCTCTTAGAACTGTAGGTCAGATGGAAGATTAGAGGGAGAAGGTGGGAAAACAACAGGCAGAGTTATGTCTGGCTTAGAAGGGTTAAAAGATCAGATCCAATAATGGGATGACTTGAGTGCTTTCACAGTTGATAGCGGAGATGACCTTCTGAGGCCGCAGCAGCTTCTGGTAGATTGGAGGGAGCACTATCAGCCTGCCAGGTGATTTTCAGGAGAATATGAGGGAAAAGGGGTACTATAGTCCAGCCCAGGTTGGACAGCCCCTGCCTGTGTGACCTAGCCTCACTCGCCTGGCTTCCAGCACATCGTCTGCAAGTATAAGGGATAGATGTACAGAGCAGACACCGCCATGATGGCCGCAAGAGCTCTAGATGCACCTAACTTCAAGGGAGGAGGGCATATCATACTCCATAGATGGGGTGGTTGACAGGCGCAGACAACAAGTGTGCGAGATCTGTGACAGAGATTTTCTGACACGAAGGCTCAGTGAGTGGCTTGAGTCCTGACTTCCCTACAGGTACTGTGCCTCATCTGCCGGACACAAAAGCCGAAACAGGAAGGGGCAGGACCATCACGGCAGGCTCCCTTTCTGTCTAGGTCGCCGTGTGGAACCAGATGGCTCAGGTCCAGATGTGTGGTGTATTTCCACATCTAAAGTATGCTTCTTCTGCCTGCCAGCTTTTGGAGTCGGGTGAGATGCATCATGAGCCTTCTCATTCTCAGTCTGGGCTCCAGGAGTGTTCTATTCCAGCCACTCTCTTGGTACTTACATGCAGTGTGCTATTTCTAAGGACAGGAACTTGCTCTTAGGCCCTCCCTCCTGTCTTCTCCCTCTCTTTGTTCTAAATGTCTTTCTTTCCTCTTTGTTTCATTCCTTCCTTTCTTCTCTTCCTTTGTTCCTATCTTTCTTTTCGTATCCAGCACAGTGTTTTGTAATCTGGTGACTATTCAACAAACAACCTCAAAATCTGTGGTTCTCAACCTTTCTAATGCTGTTAACCTTTTAATTCAGTTCTTCATGTTGTGGCGACCTCCAACTATAAATTTTTTTGTTGTTGCTACTTCATGTCTATAATTTGCTAGTGTCATGAATCATAATGTAAATATCTGTTTTCTGACGGTCTTAGGTGACCCCTGTGAAACCACAGGTTAAGAACTGATGCTGTAAATTATAATTCACAAATGTCAACAAAACAGAATACAACAACAAAAAACAAAGCAGGGCTCAGGTTGGATGTTCCCTGCTGTGTGGATGAGCATTTCCTTTGCCTCTCTGTGAGTCTATGGTCTCTATTAATGGGCAAGGTGCCACTAATTTAGAAATAGGAAGGTTTTATATGTTTGGAATTAAACCAGAGGTCATAACAGCTTTTGCAGAAGCATGACAGCATGGGCATGTTGGCCCTTGAGTCCAGACAAGGGAGGGCTGCCTGGGGGAGAAGTGGGGCTGTGCATGGCTCCTGAGGACTGAGCAAAGGAAGCACAGGCAGGGGAAGGGGGACACATGACATTTCGCCACCAATTTTAACTGACCTAATCAAGTTTTGTTATTTCTTTGAATAAGGTTACTTTGACTTAGATGCTCTGACCTCTGAATTAGATAACTATTCAGAGATAAAGAAAAATAGACCTTTTACCAGGACCATGAACCAGAAAGCAGAGACACACTCTGGTTTATGTCAGAAATTATTCCAGTAACAGACTTTGGAAATCCAAGGTCTAAAAGGCCCATTTATGCTCTCTTCCACTCTGGCCCTGAAGCTGCGTGCAGTGTTGTTACTGAAGAGTGCCAGGATCTGCCCATGGAGGCAGAGTGCATGGGAGGCAAGTTCCACTTCCTGACTGGGTGTTGTTTGGCTGCCTTGTAGCTCAATGCTCCTTTATATTTGAGAGCACCGTGGGCCGTGTCTCAGGAAACTCTGGCCTAACCTGCAATGTACACACTCTGAGGCATTCAGTGCTTACTTGCTCCCCAGGACCTACTGCTGCAGTGGTTCATCTAATTCCTAGCATCATTTACATAGGCCCACGGCTGCTGGGAGCCCTCTGAGCCTCCCACCATGATGGTCATTACCTCAGTCCTAATGAGTGGTGGCCTTCTCCCAGGCCCTGACTTTAAAGGCAGTCGCTGCCTGCAAGATAGCTCAAGGACACAATGCCTGTGTCTAAATCCTGGGCTCATTCTGCAACACAGCAGAGCTTAAAAGAGTCTGTCTGGTCCCATCCAACCAGATGATGTCTCCCACCTCCCCCATGGTAGCTGATCACGGCTCACCTCACACAAGCTCAAACCCATTTCTCTCAGAAAGGACAGGTCTCAAGCAGGCAGAAGGTATATTTAGTGCACCTTCCACCAAGGATGGTAGCATCCCTTTCTGAGATCTAGCCTCTCAAATCAGGAAACAGGCTGAGAGCGTGGGGTAATTCCATGTAATAAAGACGAGGAAAGGGGCACTTAAGGAGAGGTTTAACTTTGAATACAGAAATCAATTAATGAGAGTGATGACTGGCAAGTCCAGAAGGAGGCTTGGACTCTGCTGACATGGTCTCTAAAACAGAGACCCTTTGTGTTAGCGATGGCTCTGTATGGTTTGCCTGAATGCAGCAAAGCGGACGACGATCTTCTGCACTATTTCTATATTTATTCTAGCAACGGCAAAAGGCAGAAACATTCACTTAAGATGGCATTGTCCTGTGTCCAGGCATCTGGGACTCGTGGCTTTAAGAGTCATATCTAGAACTGCAGACTTGCTGGCTCCAGTGTCACAGACTGCAAACCAATTGGACCTGCTACAGTTACAGTGGAAGGGCATTCTGCATAAGAAATCACTTCCAGGGGAACAGTCACTTGAGATAGGATGTACAGGCGGCGGGGGAGTTCCTGAATCTTGTGTTTTCTTCCTTCATTATTTTGTGTAGTTCGTCTGCATCAGAAGCATCCCGTTGGCACATAGTCCTGAGAGCCATGCCATCTGAACAAGTTGAGAAGCTGATGATACACTTGGTTTTGGAGGCCTCGAGGTAAGATTCATTTGCAGCATGTGGGGAGAGAAATGCCACTGGCAGTGGTACTGGGGGTACCTCCCACAAGACGGTACACACCACACCACTGAGCTGCCAGCCCCTGCCCAGAGCTTCCCACAAGACAGTGATCAGCACACCTCTGAGCCCCATACCCTGCCTCAGCCCAAGGTCTTTGCCTGGTTAGGATGAAGCCTCCCTCATCATGTCACTGAGGTAAACAACCACACTATGGCTTCTAAAGTGAGCTACTGTAGCTTTGACCCTGGATGCTGATCTTGGGTTCTGCCTGGCTCGGTAGGGTAACATGATTCTGTTCTGAGGAATCACTGCTTTTGGGAAATGCCATTTTTGAAAATGTTTGCCGAATTGGACAGAAATTTAGAGATAATCTAGGCTAATTCATTATTTTTATTTTCAGAATAACTTATCTCTTTCATGATTATATAATCAAATTAAAAAAAAACCCAAAATTCAGAAATAGCCATTTTTGCTATTTATATTTACACACCTCTGCATGTGCTTAAAATACTCACAAATACATACTCTCAGTGGTAAGATTTTATTATGTATGTCCTAGCGCCTATGTTGTTTTTTTTTTTACTGAATTTTATCATGATGGTTTTTGTCCCAATCTTAACTGCTTTTCACCCACTTAAATGCTAACAATCTTTCTTCATTAGAGCAAAACATAATTCCTACCTAACCATATCTACATTAGTGAGTAAGTAACTTATTTCTATGTTTTCACTATAGGTAAAAACAGGTTAAAACGTCTAAGCACGTGAGTCTCCTGTCTTTGGTTTTTAAGTTTTATTCCTAGAGTTAAAAAGGTCTGGTCAAATTTATTATTATGTTAAAGTGTAATTGTTTCACAAATTAGGAACTGAGATAAAATAAATTGGGATTTTCTAGAGATAACACAGCTCCAGTGACAGAGTTTTGTCCTGGACCCTGTACTTGCTTTTCTCAAATTCAGAGCTTGCCTGACTCCCATGGAAAACCTCGTATGTGTTTCAGAGCCAGCCTTAGAGAAGGAAGCAAGGTGCCAAACTATCAGCAGTGCTGTGCATATTTCTCCCTTGGAACACTCACCTCAGTTCCACCTCTCAGACAAAACAAAAATAGCTGCTGCAAAGAGTTTCAGAAGTATTGAGTGTACGCGTGCGTGTGCATGTGCATGTGCGTGTATGCAGTTTTCAAGTCCCTCCATGATCTGGTCAAAGAGGCTTTTTCTGAGGTGCCATGCTAGTTATCCTGCTATCTAAGCAAAACAGAATTTCTTGTAACCCAGAATAACAAAGTTTAGTTTATTTTTCTTATTTTTTTGGTAGCTTCCATTTGGAGAACTGCATCTGAAGTGAAGGTCAACCCACTCTGTGGGCAGAGGTGCAGGGTTCACTGCAAATTTACAAAGCTGGCTTTAAATTTGACACCTTAAAAAGCTAGTTGTCAATCTTTAGTGCTTACCAAACTCATATGCCTTGTCTTAAAATAATGACTATAGCTTAATCAGGGTTTCCTGGGAGTCTAGTGAAGGGCATTACTAGGTTTAGAAGACAGTTGTGCAATTCGCATACTTATTGGGCCCTGGCTATGGAGAAGATCAAGGGCAGACAGGGCCCTCACATGCCAGGCACACTAAGCATGTGCCAAGTTGATGGGCTTCTTACTTATTTTGATATAAAAATAAATCCATAGCAGGGTTGTGATGGAAAATGGCCCCACACCCAAGTGGACAAGCTGACTTTCTTACAATCGTGGGGCGGGACAATGGAGACCCATCTCTGCTAGCGATAGACTAGGTTCAATGAGGAACTCCAAACCTGCAGGCTCCCACTCTGCCAAGAAGAAATCTATGTTTTTCTTTAGTCCTCCATAGACATCCATTGCTTTACCACTACCAACTGGCCCAAGCTGGCCTGAAGGGGCTTCGTCCGTCTTGTTGAGGAACTGAGGAGAAATATGTCATACTTCTAGATCAATTCTGAACCTTTTCACTGTTGAAGAGCCACAATTATGCTATTATTAATGTGGCATTGGGGGTAGACTGGACACCCCATTCTTTGCTGAAGACCCAGGGTACTATGAGTCCTTGGGAAACTCCTTCACCTCAGAATTTAGTTCCACCTCTAAGACAGAAACAGAAACAGCTGTTGAGTAGAGTGGAGAGGGTCTGTGATGAACGATGATGCAAGCTGCCCCTCACATGTCTGCCCTGAGTCAGCCTCAGCCAGTGCTGGCTACTGTTAGCTTGCAGCACCTCTTCCATTCAGTTGCATTTCTTGGTCTTCACTGTTAAGGGTCAGCTTCTTTCCCTATCTTTGAGGTTCTTCACTGTCAGCGCCACATTTTAACGCCATTTTATTAATCATATTTAATGCTATTTCCTCAATCATATTACTTGACATCACATAGATTCCTAATACAACCACCAACATACTCTATTCTGCTTTAAAATGTTATGGCTTGTACTAAATTTTTAAGCCTTTAAAACATCAAAACCACATTAAAAGAGTTGTATTGCTGATAGTTGATACAAAAGTCTTTGTGTTTTTGTTTCACAGAAAAGCAGCCTAACAATTTCTGAGCCTTTTGCAAGGTCTTTACTGTCTTCTCACTTGATCGGCTGGGAGTTAGGATTTATTCTGTAAAGCTGTAAGGAATTCCTCCTTAGGGTGGTCTATAAGTGAGAAGGAACGGGAGGATGGGGGAGGAATGAAAAGGTTTAGGTGTGTGTAGCCTGCAGCCCATGAGTCACACTCATCCTAGAATAGTGTGAATAGTACTAACACATTTGTAGATGAGAATTCATGTTGTGATGTCAAAAGTTGGGTACCCCGAACTGGTTTAAGATGGAGCAAACAGACATCTATCTATCTATCTGTCTGTCTGTCTGTCTGTCTGTCTGTCTGTCTAGCTAGCTAACTTGGGAAAAGTAAAACAAACCCAGAGGCAGCGAATGTCTGTGAGAGACTGTGACTGGATCATGGCATTAGTGTGAGGGGGGGGACACAAGGACATGCATGGGGGAGTCGCCGCCAAATGGAGACCCAGTTTTCAATCCTTGCACAGCTGTTTTCTAAGTTATCAGGCACAAGCATAAATTAGCAGAGAGGATCTAGCCTCAGGCCTCAGATTCCATGGCAAGATAGTTAAATCTGTCCTTGAGGGGCAAGGTCAGTGCTGCTCCCTGTGGGTCAACCCACCAGGGATGGAAGCTTGCCATCTACTGGTATTTAGAGGAAACTGCAGGCACATGACCCTTTGGTCTGGGGGTAGGGGGGAAAAAGTCTGAACAGGAATTGTCCTCAGGTCAGCTATTCATGGCTGACAAAGTGGTTGGGAAATCAGAAATGAAAAGGGTCACTTTGAGCACTTGGCACTTTACAGTGTGGGAGTGACATGGAACAGATGGTTTCAATCCTTCTCTAGTATGTTCTATCTGTGGGAGCCCTAAGGAAAGGGTGAGCAGTCTCCCGAGCCCCCAGCATCTCTGTTCTGAAGTCTTCTCATCTGCACCTCCCATTAACTCTCATTTGACATTTGTCCCAGCTGGCCGGACACTGGCTTAACAGCTGGGACGCTGGCACTGTTCTGATCCGCAAGCTCCCTGTACTCACTCTCACCCAACTACTTCTTCTTCCGGTTAGGAACTGAACTGTGACCCTCACCTCCAGAATTTACCCTTAAGCCTTAACTTTTAACTCCTGAGGCTGAATTATCAGACGTAAAATAAGGTCATAGGTTGGGCTCAGGTCTTTATAAAGAACTGAGGGTGTAAACATAGAGACCGAGAGACAAGGGACTGATCATAAAAGGCTTAGGAGAACCTGATCTTGGACTTTGGGACCCCAGACCTCCAGATATGTGCACTTTGATGCTACCATGGCCCAGTCATTGGCATTCCATCACCAACGCCCTCTCAAACACCAAGCCTGTGGGCGGCTGTTTAAGGCTTCTTCCCACCCAGTTTGCCCAACTGCATATCTCCTCTGGACACCTTGCCAGGTCCCCAGCACATTCTAGAAATGTCCTTTTACCACCGCTCCCCTTCCCCCCACCTGCCGGTCTCTAATCTTGGATAATCCAAACAGGTGATCATGTGACAATTTCTGCTTCTAAGGCCAGGACTGGGCCTCCCCACAGAGCAGTGTTCGCAGCTGCGGGAACTGGAGCCAATTCTGTGTCCCCCAAGACTTTCCCTGCCTCTGGTCAGCTCCACAGCTATTCTATACCTGCTCAGCTCATTGCAAATTACGCGGCGTGTGTATCCTGTCTGCTTGGCACCTCTGCTCAACACCTGACCCTTTATCTTATTTGGAGACTGGGACATTGCTTCTCTTACGAAGGCACTCCCTCTTTGGCTTCTTACACCCTGTGTTTACTAGGTTTAGGAAGCATATGTTTTTTCCATCCTCAATCCCCAAATATGTGACTCTGGGAGTGGTGTTCAGAGACAGCATTGCCAAGCCATCCCCAACACCAGAACAGAAACAGACCAAAAGTGAGCCTATACAGTGCAATTAGTTTCATCATAACACAATCTGGAATGCAGTGTATTCAATGAACACTTGCTTTACTCATTAAGAAAAACCCTGGAATTGACATTTTATTCAAATCAATGCTACTTCTCATGACTTTTGGCTAAGAGAGGGCTCAGTAGAGCACACAGACAAAAATTAATATCTAAAAACAAAATCAGAACCATACAAGGACTCTTCTGTGTCAGCAAACAAAGGAGAAACCAGTGCATGTACTACTGAATTGTGCTAGTTTCCATTGACAGCCTTCAGCAAAATACTGACATTTTTTGCAGCTGGTAAAATCAGTGAGTTAGCTTTCAGACTCGCAGGCTAGAAGTTGATTCATCTCTTGTGCTAGAAGAGTGCGGCCACAATACCCAGTACTCTACACAAGGAAGAGGGGGGAATCACAGTCACAAACAGCTAACGCTCTCAAAATTCCTTTAAAATAGTCCTTGGTGTAGGTGAGCAGTGTTCTCCCTATAGGACACTCTCAGCAGCTAGATCGATGCCTTGACCTGTGGTCACACCACAAAAGAGACTAGAGATCCCAGGATAAGGGAGATCCTGGGGATGGGTCCATCTGTGCTTTTGATGCGGGTGGTATCTTTCTGTCTTACTGAGAACCCTAGTTCAGCCTCAGATACAGATGTAAGAACCAGGAATTACAGCCAGGCCTAATGAGAGCAATAGGTTAAGTCAACTGTGGTCAAAGTCATTTTCAGTTTTTGTTTTTTAGATAGCATAGTGTTTAAAGTGGAAACCATTCAATAATTTTCATTGATGTGTTTGCTCTGTTTCTCTGTATCATAGTTCCAATGTTAATGCTGCAGACCCATGGTCTGGAGTCACAAGGGCTGAATCAGGAAGAGAGAACATTTGAGATCAAGTTTAGAGGTAGGCTATGAAAGAATGTTAAAATGAAACAATCAATGAATAAAATTAATGTCACAAGAATAAGTACTGTGTTCATATGGGAACCTATGAGATCAATACTGGAAAGAGAACGACAGTTTTAATGATATTATTAGTGACAACAGCTAAGTTTTATGTCTCATTTAATAGTTTACAAGTCAATTTAACTTGAATTGTTATGTCAAAAAGTAACCAGGAAAATTGTGGGGCTGGTTTTAAAGGAAGTGGCAAAGGGTTGCTATGTAGAAACTATACATAACTCAATTTAAAGGTAAAGGCAAACAAACAACCCTAAATAATGATTCAGAAAGGGGTAACAAAAGTAGATAGTTCTCAAAAGCGGTCACAAGGCAAATGAAAGAATATTCAACATCCCAATCATTACAGAAACAGGAATAAAGACCACAATGAGAGATCACCTCATGGCAGCCAGAATGGCTGAAGACAAAGGATAACAAGAGCTGGTGACAATGAGGCAGCAAGGGAGCTAAGTTATTATTACACACTGTTGTTGGGAATGCAAATTAGTCAACCACTGCAGAAACTATTATGGAGCCTGTCTTTCCCCCACAAATTACATGTTGGGCCAGCAGGATGGCTTGGCCGGAGAACGGTTTTGTTTGAGCCTGACAGCCTAAGTTTGAACTCATGGTGGAAGGAAAAAGTTGTCCTTCGAGTGTCACATTTGTACCATGGCACACATGTGTGGCATGAGCACCCACGCACATAGCCGCACACTAAAGAACATTTAAAAAGAGTAATTGTATAACCTAGTCATTCTACTGCTAGGTATTTACTCAAAGGAAGTAAAATGTGCATTTCCAAGAGGCATCTGCATTCCCACCTTCATGGTGGCACCATCCATAACTGCCCCCAAATGATGAATGAATGACGAAACTATGGTATATGCACACTGGAGAAAAGACAGCATCTTCAACAAATGGTACTGGTCAAGGTAGATTGCTATAGGTAAAAGAATGAAATTTAATCCTTATCTCTCACCTTGCATAAAAACCCAACTCCAAACAATAGAGGAGAAAGTACAGAATATCTTTCAACTCATTGGCATAAGAAAGGGCTTTCTGAACAAGATCCTAGTAACATAGGCACTAAAACCAACAATTTGAGATCTCACAAAACTAAAGTTTCTATATGTCAAAGAATACCATCACTCAAGTGAAGAGGCAGCCCACAGAATGGAAAGTAAAATAAAATAAAATAAAATAAAATAAAATAAAATAAAATAAACAAATAACCTAATTATAAAATGAGGCATGGAATTAAATAGAGTTCTCAAAAGATGAAATGCAGATGGCTGAGAGAAACATTTAAAAAATGTTCAACCTTTAAGCCATTAGAGAAATGCAAATTAAAATTATTTTATTTGAGATTATTTGTATGAGATTTTGTTTTTACCATAGCCAAATTGTCTGAGATCAAACAAAACAAACAAACAAACAAACAACAAAAAATGCTCATGCAGACGTGGGCAAGATGAACACTTAGCTGTATTGCTGGGAGAGTGAACTGGTGGGACCATTATGGAAATCCTTATGAAGTTCCTGAGCAATCTAAAAATAGCTCAACTATGTGCTCCAGCTACAACACTCTTGGGAATATACCTAAAAAATTTTATTCTACTCATCCATGTTCATTGTTACTCTGCTAATAGTAGCTAGAAAATGGAAATAATATAGATATCTATCAACTGATGAATATACAGTGAAAGTGTGGTATATTTCATGATAGGATATTGTTCAGCTATTAAGAAAAAAAATTATGAAATTTGAAAGTAAATAGATGCAGCTGGAAACAATCATTCTGAGTGAGGTCACCCAGACCCAGATAGACTATTGTCACATTTTCTCTCATTTGTGGATGTTGGCTTTGAATCTTCAGATGCCTGTGTTTTATTTGAGATACGCACAGAGGCCAGAGAATTACTTAGGAGCCATGGGGGAGGGGCTTTAAAGGAAGGAAAGACAGAACACAGTGGTGTAAAAGGTTAAGAGAAAATAATGGAAGAGGAAATGTTAAATTGAGGTGGGGTTGGTGAGGTCAGGGTAGGGGAGGGAATATGGGAAGGGATAAATAACATTAAAAACCTTTTGAAAAAGTCATATGGAAACCTACTGTAGAAGCTTACACACACACACACACACACACACACACACACACACACACAGTTAAAATAGAGTTATCCTATATCAGGATAACAATATACCCACTAGATAAAAGTTAATAAATAAAAAGCCCAGTGCCATGGGTGGGATTCTTCTTTTGGAGTTGTTGAGCTATGAATGTCTCACAGAACCCCAAACATTATAGGATATTGTTAAAGATGTTGATGACTCTCCAGAAATTGATGGTAAGATCTTATTGCTGACTACATCACATTACTTGAGTCATAGAACATGGTGAAATCAAGCTGGTAGACATCTAGAAGCTTCGTCTTTACTGGCTAGTTTTTGTAGGGCAGGAAGGTGCTATACACACTGCCAGACAAGAAAAGTAACCCATTTGTGAACCTTACAAGCTACAATAGTGACTAGCCTGGCAAGGTATGTCCACTGATGCAATATTGGCATGAACACCACAGGAGTACACAACCACTTTCTGATTGGATTTAAGTCTAGCTCCACAAGCCGAAGCCCATACCTGAAATTCTATAGGAGCCAAAGAACCTTTGGTTAGATGGGTCCTATGTCCTAGGGAAGAACCTACTATTACTATTCTACTAAATTTACATAGTACTAAGGTGAGTTATAATGACTTACCATTATAATCATAGATTAATGTATCTTCAATTCGCATCAAAGAAGCTTCTATTTACAGTAGATGGTGATTTACATAGAAACCCACAACTGACCAAGGTGCAGAGAATAAGAGACTAAAGAATTCTCAGCTCTAAATAAAACATGTAGACTATACTTTTCCTCCCTTGAGGATGAGTGAAAGAAAGAATGTAAAAGTCAGAGGTTGTAGATGACTACAAGAAAATTGTATAGTCTAGACACAGCAGGGCAGCTGCATATATGAACGCACAGTGGTTTTAACAGAATGCAAAAGACCTGTGAAAGCCCAGGCCAGGCCAAATACCAGCATGGAGAGGGGAGATGAGAACAAATACTATTCACAGATGAGAGACAATAGTCACTTTTCTCTAGAAGCATAGCCCATGGTAGGTCCATCAAGCTCCAGTGGGAAACCACATGTCCAAGACTATTTGGTGTTGAGGGGCTTAAAATTAAACAAAGGACACAAAGATGAAAAGTTTGAGAAGAGGGGATAGAGCTAGGAAGAGTTGGAGGAGGAAGTAAATATGATCAAAAGACATGAAATTCTCAAACACCTATATATAGGACATATAAAGTTATATATATATATATATATATATATATATACACACACACACATACATACATACACACACACACACATATATAAATACTATTCAACTACAAAAAGATGAAATCCTGCTATGTGTAAGAACAGAGATGGAACTGGTATAATATGATTATGCTAGTACATGGAGGCTGAAATCAAGGGTACATAAGGAGGCTGGGAGTCTGGAAGGGATGTAGAAAAAATTGTGAATAGTCAGTGAGCTGGTGACAAAAGAGAGAGCTCTGGGGCTTACCACACAGTCAGTGTCTGTACAGATGATGACAAAGTACTGCACGCTTAACAAGCCGAAGAAAGAACTGTTTTCATTTGCTGGGGATGGTTGAAGATGGACTCACGCTTTCACTGTGGAGAAATGACTGAGCTGTGAACAGGCCGACACGACAGACCTGCTGACCCGGCTTTGAATGTGACTTAGTGTGTGCAAGGGTAAAACACCACCTTTTGCCATAAAATATGCAATTACTGTGTGCAAATTGGGGGTGAGTGTGATCAAATAAAAATACTGCTAACATGTTTTTAAAAACTAAAACAGTAGATCTTGAAAAACTATGACAGTTTCATCTTTTCAGAGTTCTGAATAGAATCAATATAATTTCTTAGGTGAACGTAGATCTTTACTCTATGACAAATTAACGTACAGTTTTTCCACTTTTGGAAAAACCATAATTTTTCTGTATAATTATGACCAAGATGATACAATTTTACATGAAATGCCTCTCAAGCAAACCCCACTTTCTTAATTTGATGGGATTTGGAATTTTTAACATGAATGCTGTGAACTTGGGAAGATAGACAAGTAGAAGGAGAATCCGGTGCTCTTGGCTTGAAATTGCACCATCTCATCACTGATGAGTGAGTCTCAAAACAGCATGCCAGGCAACAGCACAGAGAATCTCAGTGATCAAAGATCCTTCCTACCTGATGTTTAACCTGGGCCCCTGGCACTTGCCTGAACCAGACAAGTGGCCCATGAAGACTGGGCAGGGCTTTCATGTATCACAAATAAACTGGAACACTGACCATGGCATAAAAATGAAAACGAAACAAAACAAAGCAAAACAAAGGCCTTTTAGGTGCTTGTAGATTTTAGCCACAACCACAGCCAAGTATAACCTTTAGGCTTTGTCTGTTAGAAAGGCAAATATGTTGAACTTGTTTCCTAAGCTAACAGCAACAGAATGGGATCTCCAGGCTCGCCCAGCACCACGGACCACATTGTCACAAGGATATATACTGTGCTTAGGAGAAACTGCAAGTTTTAATTGTTGGAAAATACTGCAACTTTTTTTTTTCCCAGATGAAAAGGTATGGAGATTTTAAGAAATGAAATTTTGTAATGATTTCTCTTTTGGCACCACGCAAGTTCAGTAAAAAGGCATTATGGCAGACTAGCTTTGCTACAAAATAACAAGTAAGAAGGGAAAAATATTGTGTCAGTTAAGGAATTCTGTCTGATTTTGTGCTCCTCCAGCCAGACACTAGATAGTAATAAGAAGACTATGCTTAATTCGAAATGGAATATTTTACAGTGACAGGCTTGGAGACGTATCCCCTACCAGCACAGATGGCAGAAAAATGCTTAGTGATTCTTTTTTCAGATTTCATGTCATGCTGTGGGAAGATATGGCAGAAATAAATACATTTTATTTTGTTTTGTGACATTTTTCCATATGATTTAATTATAGAGAAGGGCACATAAGAGAGGTTTGCTATTAAGTGGGGCCCATTATATGCTTAAGAGCAAACTCACATCTTTTGTCGAGAGCACATTTTTAGAAAATAAATTGTTCACGCCATGTAAATAATATGACATTTGGTTGCAGTCAATTTGCTTGATGTGTTTTGCCCGAAGGAACAGGTGATCCAAAGTTTAATCTGCCCCTCGCCAGCCTATTCTTAATAACTTGGCACAGTGAGCAGTTTGGGGATATCAATATACCAATTAACTAAATAATCCTTTCACTGGTGCTGAAATAATGGGTTGCTTCTAATCTGCATTTTTGTTGTTGTTGTTGTTGTCCTTGTTGTGCAGGGCAAATGGAACAAGCAAAGCAGTCAGAGAGGACAGCCGGGAAGAAGACAGAGCCACTGTTGTCCTGGCAGATGCAGAGGAAACCAACACAAAATGCTCTCACATGCCCCTGGCAGAGCAGGGATGCCCAGGACCCCCTCCAGCCACCATAGCCAAGGCACCCTGGTGTTACCCACACAGGCATTTCTTTTACATTCAGTTTGTGTTTCTATCGAATCAAAGGGGTTTGTTAGCAAAACCAGTAAAAAAAAAAAAGTCAAATAAGAAAACTTATTTTGTATTAGAGTAGTCCCTCCTTCCCCAGTCCATCCTGGACTTACCAGAGTTGGTAAAAGTTAGCTGATGGGGCACTGATATCCCCTTCATCTTCTCCCCCATTTTCTCCTCAGCTGTTCTATTGTTTCCTATCAGCTGGGCTTTGCTATGCTATGCTGGCCAGCTTTATGTCAACCTAACACAAGCTGGAGTCACCTGAGAGGAGGGAACCTCAACTGAGAAAATGCCTCTATAATGTGGGGCTTTAGGCAAGCCTGCAGGGTATTTTCTTAATTAGTGATTGATGTGGGAGGACCTAGCCCATTGTGGATGGTTCCACTCCTGGGCTGGTGGCCCTGGGTACTCTAAGAAAGCCAGCTGAGCAAACTATGAGGCACAAACCAGCAAGCAAGATTCCTCCATGGCCTCTGCATCAACTCCTGCTGGCAGAAACCTGCTTGAGTTCCTGTCTTAGATGATGTACTGTGATATGGAAGTACAAACCAAACAAACCCTTTCCTCCCCAAGTTGCTTTGGTCATGGTGTTTTATGACAGCAACTGTTGCCTTGACCAAGACATAGGCCAAATCTTGATGCCTGAACTCTGAATTCCTATGGGTCACTGGGACTGACTCGATGTTCCTTGTCTGCTGCCCTTAGCTAACCCCTCAGTGCTCTACCTCCCAAGGCAGTTGCTTTAAGACTGCAGGGTTCTGGAGTTCTGGTATGTTATCCCACATGGGAAAGCCTCATCCATAAGACTGAGTCTTTGTCCTCTTTGGGAGGAACTTCTGGAGCTCAGCACTGCTAAGCAACCAGTACACAGATGATGGCGGAACGAATTAACAGTTGCTTGCTGCCAGCTGTTTGTCAGTGTACCTTGATGTGAGTCCCTGGTTCCACCGAGCTCTCCTGGAGTTCCTGGTGGCTGTTCCTTCTTCTTCCCCCTCTGTGCCCTGGTAATGGACACATGAGAACCAATGCTTCTGAGTGAGGCCATGCCATCCTTGTCTCGGTGTCCTTTCTCAGCTGTCCCCAGCCTGGAGTGACACTCATGTGCATCTGTAGAAGTCTGAGCCAGTCTTCAGAGCTTCCCTCCACTAGCCATTTTACAGACTCCCATCTGAGTGTTCTGTGTGACTTTGAAACTCTTTGTCAGAGCACATAGTAGGTCTTAGCGTTAGGGACGAGGAATCCTTACTTTGTTAACAACTAGGGACCCTGGCATGTGTTAGGTACCCCAAAGAGGCTTAACACATGCTTTCTGCTGTCAAGCTTCTGTTAAGGCTCACCATTGCAAACCCTTGTCCAGAACTCTGGGTTTATGTCCTTGTTCTGAGTGAGCACCCTTAATCTTGTCAAGTCACTCCAATGCTCTGTGGAAAGCAGGATTAATATCTTGAGTCCAGTCAGTGTAAAGTGAGCTCACTCTAGTTTCCTTTATCTAAGTTACATGGCCCATCTACTTTTCCTATGGTTCGGACACCAGACAGGGGGCTAATGTGGACCAGAGGACCAGCAAAGTTGACTCCTGTGGTATTTGTTAACTGTGGGTTTTGTAATTTAGTCCCAACAGCCCCGTGGTCCTGAGAACTCTGAGGGCAGCTCTGCTTTCTGGCCTTTGTGGATCTCTAAGTCAAACAGGCAGCTGGGCCACTTGCCCTCACCTCTGGGGCCCAGAGACTGAGCCCTGGACACTGCCTGGAAGTCAAGGCTGAGTCACACTGGGCAATGAGACAGGGAGCTTCGGAGAGTCACAGATGGAGGGGTCAGTTCATGGGACGATTCTTCGCTGGTGCAGCAGCAGGAAAGCAAAACAGCAGCAGGAACGGAGCTGAGGCTGTGAAGACCATGCTGTGACACTTGATTTGGATGTATGGATGGATTGGAGGATTAAGGTTACTGTGGAACCAGAATGAATGGAAGCAAATGCTGTTTTGTCAATGAGACCCAATTTTTGCCAATTGTGCAGTATGGTCTTACTTATTTCTATAAATGTGTATTTTCTATGATTTTTTTTTAAGCCTGAAATTTTACAATTAGGCATGAGGACAGGAAGATGAGAAGTAGCATTCTGAAGTACTGCCCACTTAAGCAGTTTTTGCTCCTCTGAGAAGGGTGTTCTTACAGTCATGGCAACTTAAGAAATAAGTCACAGCACCCACTCAACACTCAAATATGGCAGCAGAGAGTTCAAAGAACAGCCCATGGCTACAAATTCTCTTTTCCTTTGAAAATTTAGTTTTGTAATTATTTACCAACCTTTGTATTTTACAATAACAGTTCCTGCTTACACCAAAGGAAATTCAAGCTGAAGGCCCACATCTATTTTGGTATAAACTCTCTTATAAAATTTAACATTTACTATAATACTGGATTTTTTTTTTTGAGCTATTCAGTTCTAAATTTATAAATGCAAAAATGAAGTTCAGTATAACAGCAACTAGAAAGCATAGAGAGTAATATTTTTATATCACTGAAATCCCCAGTAGTTAAACAACTAAAAACTAGAGCCAATGAAAAGGAGTGTAGACATGGCTGAAAATCCCTGGGTGGGAACTGCTAGCCAGACAGTGCTGTGTGCACCCAGGATAGACCCAGTTATTTCACAGAAGGGAAGTGGAGTCCTTATTCTGCACGCCCCTTGCTTGAGCCACTGATGTGCTGCTCACGTGGCCAGATTCGTGCTCATGTCTTAGGGAAATGTAGTCACAGCTGAGTCTGACATCGACTACCAGTGGATCTTGCTGTGGTTCTGGCTCTCTGCAGCCGGTCTTCTGGCTAGTGAGTCTCCATCTCCACTGCTTTTGAAACTCTGGTTTCAGTGTTTGTGTTAGAGGCCCTACTCTGACAGAACCTTGGCTTCTGTCTAACTCTGACCAGTGCTGGGGTCTGGCCCCAGGCACCTTGCCTAGCCTTGGTCCTGCTGCCTGAAGGAACTTAGCCTAGAGGAGGCACCTTAGCAACACTCAGGAGGCTTTGCCAATGTCCATGGCAGGCTGAGCTTCAGATGGCAACCCCAATGTCTGTGGGCTGGGCACTGGGAAAGCCTCAGCCCTGGTAGCATGACCTTTGGACCTTCGGAGTTCAGCACTGCACACTACTTGGAGTCTCCTCTCTTGTGCGACTAGAGAGAGCAGAAGAGTTGGGGATTGGCAGAAGCTGAACAGGAGCTGAAAGGACTGTGTTGTGAACCCATGTGAATTGGATCATTGGGAGGCATTTGAAGGGGGGATTGAGGTTACTGCACAAGTGGGAACAAAAGTCAGTGGTAGAACTTTGAATATTTTTCATGTGACTTCAACATGCTGTCAAGATTGAGAACCACAGTCCTGTGAAGGTCTGAATATATCTGGAGCTGCACTGAAAACAAGGCTGGATTTCCAGCATCACCCTTCACTTCTTCCTAACTACCCTTTCCCAGCAGAGTTCCCTTTTGTAGGTCACCACCTGCCAGGATATAGCTCTCTTGTCTGGGATGGACTTCAGCAGCTGGCCAGTGTCCCCCCAGCTTTCCCTCCAGACCAACCCATGTGATGCAGATTCCAGCAGGCCTCACACACAGCTGCTGAGAGATGTTTACTCTTGATGAAGCTCTGCATTTCTTCCAGGGGCTTGCACTTGACCCTCCTGGGTACATACTCTCCAGCAGGTGCACACCAGCCTGTTGCACTCAGAAGACCCTGACTTATAATTTCATGCTGATGCTAGAGGAGATATGATTGTTATGGCCAAAGCAAACACCTGTCTACTATTTTAATTGCTTTCTGAGTTCCAATATAGTAGTGCTTGGGTCTTGAGTCCCATGTAGCTCTCAGTGACTTCTACTGGAATGTCAGGCAGCACCAGCCACTAGTCACAGAGCCATCTCACTCACCTGGTGCTAGAGGACACACAAGATCTGCAAATCAGATGCAGATCTTGCTAACCAAACTCTTAGCTGTGAGAGCCCTGATGGGCGAGGGCAGACACTAACATGAGTGGTCTATTCTAAAGAATCTTAAGATGGTTTTGTTCTGATGTATTTACACAAATCTACAAAATACACACATACATATAAAACACAGACTATGATATTGTTGTTAGTGAACTAGTTACATTTATAGACCCATAGGAAGGAATCTATTCTGTTTTGTCGATGAATTTATCTGTATATCTCAACAGGCAATGTTCCATAAGAGACTGCATTAAATGAAAAAAAAAAAAGTAAAAAAAAAAAAAGAAATAAAACAAAACCCAGAAATAGTACAGCTACTGCATGAAAAACTGAAAGTGATAATCCTAAAAAGTTTTTCACTAAAAGGGACTAAACCAGCATAATCCCTAACTACATTCTAAATAATCCTCCTTATACTTGCAGGTAAGTGCAATCGTCTTCCCTATCAAAAAAACTTCTCTTTGCAACAGACAAAGACCATTACAGAAAACCACAACCAATCAAGTTTCAGAGCTGTGGAATCCAGTCCCCACAGACACATCTATAAAACACTCCTGTGTGTAAGGCTCAGGGGACATCGTGGAAGAGGGGGTGGAAAGATTGTAAGAGCCGGAGGATCTGTGAATTTGCTCTGAGATTGTATCTCCTAACTTCACCCATTAACTCTCCCCAACATGGCTGCCTCATTATGAGCTGAACAGGGACAACAACAACAGACATGTTGACTGGGTGCAGGGCAGAGGGGTGAAGCTCAGAAGGCCTCAAGCCTAGAAGAAAAACTGTAGGCAACTAAGGAACTCTGAGAGCTGGAGAAATAGTCTTCCCTAGTGAAAAGTACACCAATACCAAATATTTGGTCAGTGCTGGAAACATACAATGCAAGTAACATTATATATTAAGCACGTTATATTTAGGGCTATATATACATACACATATGCATATCTGCATGGAACAATGAGTGATGAAGAAGAGAGCAAGTGCGGGTATAAGGGAGGTTTGGAGGGAGGAACCTCAAAAACTAAAAGAAACGGTTGACAACGGAGCGCTAGTACGGCCTGAGTAGGAGAAATGGAAAGGGCAACTTCCTTCATGGGTGGGCGAGATTCCGACCCGACAGCAAGGATGCAGGAGGTAAGGTTAGAAGAGTCACAACAAAATCTGGATGACTTGAAATCCTGAGACAGCAACATGCAGAACATAACGTGTGCTATTGGTTGTAAGACATGGCTGATCTGAAAGACCCACCCTCAGGGTCCCATTTAGATTGTTTGCAGCTGTAAGGTCGGCTCTGACTTCATCTTCACAGAGTGCTGGTGGAGAAACAAGATGGTCTCCAGGAAGATGAGCCCTGGCCGGGTGCTCAGGTGCTTAATCAGGGGAGGGGAGGAAAATAAAATAGGGATTGTGGTGGGAATTCCTCCAAGGAGGGAAGTTTGTTCCTGTAGGCACTGAGGGGAAATTAAGCTGAGCACGTAGATTCTTCCCAGCGGCTTTCAGGTTCAGTGACTCTGAATTGGGGTTGGAAAACTGGAAGGAGAATTGAGTTATGAACAAAATAACTGTTTAACTTAATCATTAAAATGCCCAACTTTCGTACGTGATGTCAATACTGTGTATGTGGCAATTCAAGCTTCTAAAAAACAGCTATTTTGTTAAAATTTAGTACAAAGCATTGTCATTTATTAATTAATCAAGGTATTTTCCTGAGTACGGTATAAGAAGTAGAAAAAAGAAATTATTCACCTGTAGGTCAGGACCTTCATTATTTTAAGTCCTGGTGACTTGTGAAACTGTATGAAGATGAATACAAATATATTTGTGCTGGTTCTGTGGTGAATTAAATATCTTAGACATGTTCGACAAGGTGGCATAGATGCAGACTATGCTGAGTGGGGTGTTATTAGTCTGGTCAGTCTTGAAGATGTATTTTTGTTACGAACAGATACTTTTTTCATGATAGTTTCCCGATTATTATTATTATTAATTTTTAGTTTCCCAGTTATTACAATGGCTGCATAATCTTTAATAAATTTTCTGGAAGCAGTGATGCTGGCAACGTCAAAAATCTCGTCAGATTACAGTGCTGCTAAGTCCTGGCGATGATAAGCAGAAGACTCATGTACGCACAGTGATTTCTTTGTGTCTCTTAATCTAATTTTGGTTCTTAGACATAGTTGCCATGAGAAGTAATTAAAGATGTATAAAGGCCCCACCAACACCCTGCAGGACCAAGCAGGATCCTGCTCTGAGAGAAGTGGCAAAAGGCAGAGTAGAAACCTCTGTGATAGACCACAGCAAGGAAGGAGCCACCAGAAGAGGGAGGGAAGTATTTAATGCTGCCAGGAAAACCCTAAGATTTTTCGTCTCTGGAATCCTTCCACTTACTTGAGCATTCCTTTAGAATATTGCTGATGAAGCAACTACAGAGAACAGTTAATACTCTTGGTTTTGCAGAAAAACCTTGGGAGGCTGAATAATTTGATCAGTGTCACCACTGACCTTACAAAAGCAAATAAGGTAATTTATGGAAAGAACTTAAGAGAATGCTTATTGTGTTAAACACTGACCACAGGGCTGAGGGAGTGTGGAGGAAGGACAGAGATCTATAGCATGAATGGAGTCCAGCACTCTTTCTGTATACATTCAACACGAATTTTCTTAAAACAAAACAAAAAAGAAAAACAAAACGAAACAAAAAACAAAACCATGCAGATGCAATTACAGTGAGTGCCAGCAGCTTCTTCTTTGGGTACATCAAGTTCTTAATTTTTCATAGAGAAAATAATGTCATGTAAAATCCCACCCAAGTGCTAGAGAGGTGTGAAAGCTAAACCTCCTTAGGAAATGTATCCTGGGCTGGGGAGACAGCTCTGTGAAAGGGCTAAGCATGGCAACCTGCTCCTATGGCCTCAGCAAGATGAGGGGAAAGGAGAGGCAGAGAGGGGAAAGCACATGAAAGCTGGTGGTCCACCTAGCTTGCTGAACACAGTGGCAAACAAGAAGACATGGTCTCAAACAGAAGCACAGGTGAGAATAACACATGCACTTGTCCTCTGATGCCTGCACTCGGACTCACACCCACATGAACACACGCAGCATACAGGCACACAAAGAGAAAAAATCTACCATGATACCCTCACCACAGCACAATGACTAAAGAGGCTCTGAGATGTTTGCTAAGTTGCCTGAGGTCACACAGAGGTCGGATGTGTGAGTGCACCCCAGTTTTCTGTCCTTTGAAGCCTCATGGCGTTTAAAGTGGCTTCTTTGCCATGGGATGTTTTGCCTCGTAGCAACACAGAGTGTTCAAGGAGCTGGATTCGTTTCCCTCGTAGACCCACCGCTCTGTTGTGACTGCAAAAGGGGCTTGCTTCTAAGCCAAACATGGAGACAGGTTCCCTCTGTGGCCCCCAAGGCTGGGTCTGCTGTCCTCGAGCGAGTGCTTGCACATCCATGTGGCATTACTTCCTAATAAGATGTAATTCAGAATTACATATTTAATTCACCTTAATGCTATGATGCCTTAGATTAGAAACAAGATTCGGGGCTCCTGTTGCTGTTGCCTCTCCTCATTTAGATACAATTTTAAACACAAGTTTAAAAAGTTGTCATTGCCAGGAGTTTAAATTCTGAAGAACAAATGGGCTTCCAGTACCTTTCACAGACACACTTCCAGTTGTAATTTATATTCCAGACTCCTCTCTCTCAGGTTTTATGGCTCTTGGCTATTTGCATAAAAATGGAGGCTTTGATCTTTAAGGGTTTGTGGGCTCAAACAGCTCATTCTGGTAGGAAGGTACAAGTAATGATGGGTGGAAAGGGCTTAGCAGTCCAGGTCAGCCAAGCAGGCAGTTACTGAAACCCTCCCCCTCTGACTGGCTCCTGTGGATGTCTCTGCTCCATTCTAGCTGCTCCCACACAGCCTCTGTTTCACCCTCCTATGGAGAAGGGGCACAGGCTGAAGCCAGCTAGGACATCGCCATTTTGTGGGCTCTGGGGCTTCAGGTTTTTCCTTGAGATGTTATGCGGAGTATAGAAAGAGTACAAAACAGTGAGTATTTACACCTATACCTTTACAGATTCTGTTATGTATAGGTGAGGAACCCCGAGGGTATCCATGAAGGTATAGGTGTGAATACTCACTGAATGTTTTGTCTAGTCCTTTCTAGAGACTGTAATTGTTTTTGTGAGCTACCAGGCCACTCTTGCTGGCTACTAATATCCATTAGTTATCAACCAAGGAGCAAAGGCTACTCCACTGGTCCCATTTCCATGCATCATCATTTGACACTCAGGAAGAGCTGATGAGGCAAAATCCAAAGGGGTCCAGACCATGAGTGACAGAACACAGGGACTGATGGGATGCCCCAAGCTGAGAGCTGTGGTTTTGTTGCATTATGTAGTGGCCTGCACAAGTAAAGAGTTTGCTTGCATCTTTTTATTAGGAGTGATCGTGGTTTCCTGAGCTTCTATGACCGTTCTGTACTGTTGGAGGAGGGGCAGAGGCATCTTTGGTAGGACAGCGGCTGTGCATCCCACACTCCCTCCTTCACTGATACCTAACCTTTGCAGCAACTACAACAAAGGCTGTGGTCCAGTCAGGGTCTAGACTGCTCCCCTGGGCTTGCCTTCGAGTGGAGGGACCTCCCCTAAGCTAATCAATAAGGTGCAATGAAGTGGAGAAGACACAGGAGACAGGCACGATAGGACAGAGCGGCACCAGGGTAAAGTGTGCATTCCCACCTCCAGCGAAGCTGCCAGGACACTGGCTGGAGAGCAGAGGAGACAGGGTTACGGAGCACGTTACAGCCCCAGTGACACCACGCACACACACACACACACACACACACACACACACACACACACACACACACAC
>NW_026592890.1:9614773-9655717 GCF_907164565.1 Psammomys obesus | reverse complement strand
CACACACACACACACACACACACACACACACACACACACACACACACGTGTATGCGAGCTTCTTCCAGGTCAGTCAGCATCCACGAACCTAGCTTCTAGCAAGGTTTGGGCCTTATTTGTTGAGAACAGTAGCATTTCACACTTTGGACTGTAGGACACAGGTCATGGCCATGCAAGGTATGTGTTTACTCCTGTGGTTGACACATAAAGAACAGGTGTCAGTTACCCATAAGGTAAGAATAAATAGCAATGGCAGAAGCTGTACTTCACTGGTAGATAGCTTGTCTATACATGCAAGGCTCTGAATTCAATCCCAACACTACTAAAAAGACAAAAAGTAAAAAAAAATGAAAAATGGTAAAAATGTTTTACAATAAAACCTCAAAGTGTGCATGACATATACTAAAACATAACATTTACTGTTCATCTAGAACTCAGTTTGACAGGGCACTCTGAATATTTATTTGAGAAAGTGGCTGGACGGCATATGACCAAGACATGGGTCCAGATGTGGGATCTGGTGAACAACCATGGCTAGATTAGTTCTGGTGTAAAGGTTGCTCAGACAGCCTCCTTCTGAGTGTGACATGTTGCAAGAAGGTAGGGAGTCCCCAGACTTTCTAGAAGAACCGTCAGAGCACCACTCTGAGCTGCCTGAACAGACTTGGCATTTAAGCTAAATTTTTATGTGTTGATCTTTTTCTCAATGGTCCCACTATGGCCCTGGTGAAGGATGACCACAGAGAGCCTAAAGAACCTTTGGCCACAATGCCATCCTATCTGCCATGGTTTCCCTCTGGCTCCTCTCCTCCCACAAGGCTGCTCAAAGGAGGTCATGTGAGGGCTGACTGCTAAAGGTCCTGCCATTTAGGTTGTCCTGGATCTAGGCATCCCAGAAAGGACGTGGTAGAGTCAACATCAAGATGTTCCTTCTACACATGCTCTCAAATGCCCGTCTTCTTTCGGGGCAACAGCACCATTGGCGCAAAGTCACATTGTCTCCCTGTGTAGGCCTGTGTTCCATTGCTTGGAATCATTCACATCATCTGTCCAGGTTGTGCTTGGCCTGTAAAGCCCCATGGTGCAGCTGAGAACTCTCGGTCTGAGGAGGGGTTAACTCCATGCGTCTTACACTCAGCAATTGTGTTGCTAAGCCACAAAAATGATTGGCTATTTTCCCTGACTGTACTCAGTTTTCACTCATCAAAACCTCTTCGTCTTTTTACCATGCTAAAGTCTAATTGGTTTTCTTTCTTATCTTTTATTTACGGGATTATAACTGTTCGAGACAGTGGCTTGCGTTTATCTTTATTGACTTCCATTGCATGTAATTGGGCCATCCATCCAGTTTGCCTATATCATTTTGGATGCTTCAAATTGTCAAGTGCCACTGATCTAAACGATGTGAAAGATTCCCTCTTTAGAAACTCCAAGAAGTCATATGATTACATTGGGAACAATGACACAATTCATTATTTTTGTATTTTAAAACATATTACCTAAAATTGCTTGCTGAATAGATTGGAAAACAACTAAAGTAGCGTTTCAGTTAAAATACATATCAGCTCATTCCATGTGGATTTCCAGAATCACGTGGATGAATGAAAGAAACAATAAAAAGGAATAAAGGGGCCTTGAAGGGCTCTTATCTCTCCCCCGACCTCGAAACTTTCAGCTGCAGACAAGGGACTGAGTGTCAACCACACCTGCCGTGGTCACAGGCATAGAGACTTCTGATTACACTTTTCTCAGTCTGAAGAGAAAAAATCAAGACAGCCTTTGCGCACAACAGAGAATTTCTAGCCAACATCTAAGTACACACGCAGTTATTCTAAGCAGAAATGTGTCCATAAATGTCACAAACTGTTTCTCTTTTCCTTTATTATCCTCTAACAACCCCATTAAGATTGACTGTTTATCTCACTAGACTGTGGGTGCTGCTGCTCACTGCCATAGCCCCGAATTCCCGCCTGACCTGTGTCTCACACGGACCTAAGCACTAATAACAGGGCACACTCATGAGGAGAAATGCCAAGGGCCATGCTGCTGAAAGAGGGTTGTGTCTTCTGCCTGGAAGCAACACTGTTGCTGTTGGAGAATGCACTGAAATGATATTTTTCAAAATCGTGTTGTTGGAGTCAGTTGCTAATGATGCTGGATGCCTTCCTGAAGATGAATTTGAGGTTGGCTTCCTCAGCTGTGCTTATTTCTATATGTGATCCTGCGAGGATCACGACGCTGGCCCACTATCAAGGTAGGGGTGGCAATTTCAAAGGTGAGGCCTGATGTCAGTCATGTCTGCAGGTGCAATTTGGTGTAGGCATGGATCTAGTTCAGGGAATAGGCCAAAGACACCAGTACTCTGGTAATGCCCCTGAGGAGCTTGGATAAGTTCAGATGGCCAAGTGGACATTACCTTCCCAAGTACCTACTATGTAAACCATGTACATCATACTAGAACCAATGTTGAATTCAGGCTATCTTCTGCAGAGACCCCACAGGTCTCTTCCCTTATGAGGAGGTTTTACTGCTTTCCTTAAACTAAGGCCTTGAAGCCACGGGGGGGGGGGGGCATTTCAATCTACGAATATCTCTGCAAGGTTCCCATACATATTTCCTTTTTCTAACTAATTAGTTAAAGATGAAATAATGCTTGAACACTTCATAATCTTAAATTCACAATATTTTACTTAATTAAAATAGGTAATTTAGAAAAATAATTGGCAATTGCTGAAACCTCTAATGCTGATGAGAACTGAGCTGGAAGCATTCTTTCTTCACAAATTGGTACTTAAAATATAAAGTTCCACACACAGCTGGAAAGTGCCATCGTAATTTGGCATTTATGTTCAGTAGCTATCATTAAACCAAACAAACTGAAATTAAAGAGGAAAGACAGTGGGCTTCAAGACATATTCAGGGCAGATGCCAAGTTCTCAAAAGTATAAACGTGGCTCTCTAAGCATTTATTAGGGAACATCGTGTTAGATAACAGACCTAGGAATTTCTTACACGTTGCTCTTATTTTATATTTCACTCTGAGAATATAGCTTTGGTAATATTTGAGTGCAGGTAAGAAATTAGCTCAATGTAAGTCCTTCTTCTTCACTAAAGGACAGTGTTAGTGGGTAGGCTCAACTTGCTGAGCTGCTTTTTCAAATGAGCCTTTTCCTTACGACATCCATAAGCATTGGCACTGGCTTACAAAGAGGCAGACGAATCATGGCTGGGAAAGAGAACAGGGCTTTTGCACATTTTTTTTTTTTTCTTGAGGGGGAAAAAGCACTTGTGACATTCCATACAACAGCAGAGATTCATGCTAATTTGCAGGAAAACCTGAGAAAAACACACCCTTTGGAGAGCTTATTTGTTTAGTGGGAGGCTGTCTTTTTCAGTCCGGGAACAAAAGTCTGTTGATGAGGATGGGAACATATGCAGATATCATTATGTGTGTGTGGCTGAGGGAGGGAGGAGGGCGGGCTGTTCTACACCATGGAATTTGCTATCACTTTTCTACCTGGCAACACATTAAACAACATAAGATTTTAAACAACAGTCTAAAGAGCAAAGAATTAAAAAAAAAAAAAAAAGAAAAAGAAAAACAGTACAACAAATGTTTTGTTCTAGAGGAGCATGGGAGGTTCCCAGTTCTAGCAAACACAGCTTCAGAATAAAGGTTCCTTATATGCCCTCACGAATAGAAGTCAAAAGTATTTATCAAATTCTTGTACTGTTAAAGGACATCAAGCATTTTTCAGGTTTCATGACTTTTTAATTTTTTGAGATGTAGAATTTCAATCTTAAGAGATTTGCATCAAAAATCATTGTTTTAAGAGAAGATATGAAATAGGTTTTTAAACTGCCAGGGCAGAATAAGTACTCCAAACCGATAAATATTAATAAAACCCAGTGTAACAAATATTTTCTTTTACCATAATTTTCACTGAATCTATTATGAAGAATATAAATTTAGCCAATGTTTTTATTACCTGCTCTGTGCCATCCACTAAGCTAGGGAATGGCAAGGTGGTTGACCCAGAATAGTGACATCAAGGTCACTGTCACTAAAGAGAAATGACAATGTGACATTAGGAGTGCTGATTGGAACCATATCCCAAGTGCTAGAAGAAACACACAGAGAGAAGTAATTCTGATTTATTTTTCCTTTTTGGGATGTGAGAGGGGGCTGACTGGAGCTTGGTCAGCTCCTCAAGAAGGTGGTGTTGGGTTGACCTTGAAGTCCAGACGGTGGGGAACAGACAGGAGGCAGGACATTTCTGACAGAGAAGACAGGGTAGTGGAGGGGCAGTGGAAAGACAGGATTTCAAATCTAAAGGACAGGAGTGTTCAGAGGGACACAGATGACCCAGAGGGGTCTGGGAGGTGACCAGGTGCCACAGGTGACCCAGGTGTCTGTGAGGGGAGAATACAGCCAGTTGGAGACTTGACCAAAGTGGTCTGGTAAGGATGTGTTTGTACCTGCAATGCTCTAGCATCCTCTGCGTGTCACCCGCTGACACGGAGTTCTCAATCTACTGGGTAGCTACTGCTGTTAATACCTCTTTTAAAAGATGATGAAACTGAGATGCTCTGGTGGGCAAGTGGTACCATGTGTAAGTTGTTCCATATTGCTAAGAAACTTTTCAGAGGTTCCTGGTCCAGAATGACCTAGTTTTATAAAGAAGTAGTTTGCTCCTATTTGAGTAGAAATGATGACAGATGACCTCATGTTTGTGCCAGGTAACAACACTCTGCCCAGCGTGAAGCATGATAAATAATGTACTCATGCAAACAAATTATTACCACCTATGAACTTTCCAAATTCAATCAGTAGCTCATGGATGCGTGCATGTGTTAAAACCATATCAGTAGAACCAGGTTTGTGGTAGACCGAAGGATGGTGCAACCCTTCTTTTCCATCACCAACAAGGACTGGAGGTCCCTACTGCCCACTGTTGGACTGTTGCTATTAGACTATCCACATACATCATGAGATTGACAGGTGCTAGAGGCTTGCTTCTGCCCAGGTCACTCAGCATGGCACCACTGCTTGATTCAGCCCACTAAACTGCCAGCCTTTTGGGATTCAGCTCTGTCCCCGGAGCCTGCGCTCCACTTTGAAGTCATGTAGTGTTGCACTAGCCCTGCACCTCAACCGCCCACGGCTGCTCTTTCTCTTCATATATACAACTACCTGCAGGGCAGTGAACAAAGCAGCAGAGTGCTTAGTGTGTTAGAGGAGGGTCAAGGGGTGAGCATGGCCTCTGGAACAGAGACCTGGGAAAGGGGCTGCAGGCCCCATAGGACACGCTGACCTCTGGAGGAAGTGGGTCCTGCTGCCTCTGCTGCAAAGGAAGGAGGTCAGAGAGGACATAAGACCCACATAACCTGGGCTGTGGAAAGGCAGGGCCAGTGGCCTCGAGGGAACAGGAATCTGGGGAGGGGAAAGGTGCCTGCCTGGGGCTGGGGTAGGCTCAAAACCATTCCTTCCTGCCTGAGTCAGTATCGGGAAATTTTCTGCACAGACATTCACAACACATTCTCTTCTCTGCAAGATGCTGGGTGTGACACTGGAGTCAGGTGAGAAGCAGCTGGCTGTGACTAGGCTAAATACAAGTTACCAGTGAGGTCACTCTGAGGAATAAAATGTTCCTGGGGTTAGCAGCACAGCCTTTCACGTTCTGTTTCCAACACACCGATGACACGGAGAACTGAAGCCAGACAGAAAGAGCTGAAGAGGCGATGACTTCCCACCTTTAGAGAGTCGTGCTCCAAATGTCGGGGTGCCACCCCTTTACTCTTAGGAAAGAGGTATGGATTTTGAGTCTCTCTAAAAGAGGCATTTTAAAGAGAAGGGTGGTGGGCTTAGTTAGACACAGCTTGCCAGACAGAACAGGAATGTCCTCCCTGTGAAATGGGAAACAGCACACAATGGACTTTTTGGCTTGTGGCATTTAAACCAACCTCCAGATGACACTTTGTAATCTCACATTGGAGGTGCGCTTTTATAGATCAAATATAAGTATGAGGAAAGAACATGAAATGGGTACCAGCCACTGCCCCAAGTACAGCGGACAGGTAAGAGGCGAGCTTTTGCAGATGGCAGGCTACAGGCTCTGAAACATGTAGGGTGCCAAACTGCAGCGTTAAAGAAGAAAAAGAAGCCACGCATGGTAGCACATACCTGCGATTCAGCGCTTGGGAGGTTGAGGCAGGAGGATTGCTGCTACAAGTCTGAGGCTACATAGTAAGTCCTAGGCCAACCCCTGCACCAAATACTGAGACTGTCTCTAAAAATCAACATGCAAAAAAAAAAAAAAAAAAAAGAAAAGAAAAAGAAAAAAAATGTGGGGGGGGCAGAGAAGAATCACATGATCATACGATCATGGTCTGTGACGTCAAATTTCTCTCATGCCTGCAGATGGACCACAGAGAACAGATAGCCTTTATTCCGAAGAGTAAGCTTTCTGCCTGATTTCACATTCATAAGGATACTAACCAAGCAGTGGGAATTAGCAAATCCCTGGCATGGAGGAGACACTTTTGGGCATCATGGGAAATGGAAGGAGGTGCGATGGCACTTCTGCAGTGGGCAGTAAGTGCATGTTAAAGTAAGGTGTGAGTTTACTGCTACTCTGGTTGTTTAAAAAAAAGGATCCAGTGTATGGCTGCGGCCTTCAGTGCATATGGGGCTTCAGGGCCATTGTGGGCAGGGAGGTGGCTTCCCTGAGGTAAGGAAGTATGAATAAAGGAATTTGTGTCCCACAGAAGAATCCGTGTGAGAGAAAAATCTAAAGCGGTGGTTCTCAACCTTCCTAATGCTGCAGCCTTTTAATATAGTTCCTCATGTCGTGCTGACCTCCAACCATAAAATGATTTTGTTGCTACTTCATAGCTGTAATTTGGCTACTGTGATGAATGGTAATACAAATATCTGATATGCAGGATATCTGATGTGTGATCCCTCCCTGGGGGATCACGACCCACAGGCTGAGAACTTCTGATCTAAATGAAGAAGCTTCCACTTCTTTTGTCAAAGATTTTCACTGATGTTCCAAAGAGCATTTATTTCCTTTTGAAGGATAACAGATACTACTGTGATGGGGGAGGGGAAACGAAATAAAAACTGAGTTTGGGGAAATTTTGACATCCTAGATGCGAGAGGACCAGGAGGCAAGAGGGTCTGGGAGAAGTTCAGAGGAAGAAGAATCCCCACATGACAGTTCTTGACAGGGAGAACACAGCTGAAGGAACCAGGACAGAAACCTGAGCACTGAACTGCAAGTTGCCTGTCTTTAACTTGTGGATGACAATATGCCTACATGATGACTTTGCCATGAGGATTAAGTCTACAGGAAGAGGGTGGCAGAGGCAAATGTCTTATCATCATCTGTAAATGCTCTATGCTTTGCTTTTCTGTATTTAAAAGAACCAGTATGCATGTGTGCTTATGTGAGACAGTCAACAGTTCTCATATATATAGCATCCCATGCTTCTGCTTCCTCTAATCTGGGGCTGAAACACTGGCAACTGTACTTACAACATTCTGTTGGCCATTGCGTGTTCAGTCATGGGTCTACAGAGCCATGGATCGATCTATATAGGTTGGTGAAGGATGACCAGGCATTCATGGGTGACTGTGGGGGTGGCTGTGACCGATAGAGCTTCATGAGGGATATTGGACTCACTGAAAAGGAGGCTCAGGAGAGGATGCGTTGTTTGGGTTGACAGGATGGGGATGGGATGAATTATTTAGAGGCGACCATATGCTGAAGCATGGCCATGCGCAAGGTGGCATAACATTGCCTGTGTTTTCAGAGGAACACTGTGGAAATGAAAGGGAAATGAGCTCCAAACAACTAGAGAAACTTGAACAAAAGCCACAAAGAGAAAACTTGAGTAGATCATTCCTGAAAAGACATTTGAAAACACGTTAGTGTGTAAGGCAAAAATGCAGGAACAGATTGGGCTTGAAAGATGTTATTAAATTCTTACCAAAATGAGGCTTAACATTATGTAAGCAGGGACCATTTGGAATCATTGTTATGAAAACCTAATAGAGATAAATGAGATGCAGCCATTTGATTTACCTGTGACAAGAAGAGAAGGCACTAGCAAGGGGGAACAAAACATTGCGTGCAACACCAGGATTCCCCCCGCCCCCCAAAGAATGTTTCCTCTCCTCCTTTGGACAATATGCTACACATATGGCAGGCTCCTTAGCTTGATAAACATCGACAAGTAGATGGTGTGGAGACAGATGGTGGCTGCAAGACTTTGTCTTATTAATTTCCATGCCATTAGACTGGATAATTCACTGGATCATCAACATGGCTTCTGTTTTTGGAAACCAACAAGAAGGCACCATGGTAAGTGCCCAGGAAGGAAGGGAAGCATCCAGCCCCTGCTGTGATGGCTGTGGTCAGGATATGGTGAGAAAGTCAAGCCTTGGGGCTCTGACCATTGGGACAAGGCTAGGGATGATGTCTCTTGGTCACTACTGGAGAAATACACACAGGACTGTAAAGGAAAGAGGGAGAATGAAGATCTGGACGCAAAGCTCTTCAAACCAAGGAATTCCAGAGCATGGTCAGTCAGAACTGCGGAGGAGGGGGAAACATCAGTGGATGCTGCTGGAGTTTGCTGCTGCATGTATGAGTCTGAAACCCAGTAACAGGATTCTCACCATGGCATGCAGTGAAGGAAGAGCCAGCTCTCCTCTCCCCTGCTTCTCTTAAGAATGCCTCCTCTCCTCCCACCTCCAGCAGGTATCAGTGTTTCCTCTGCTTGGTACTGTGCCAGGCCAGGGACTCTGTGAAGCTGGGCAGTGCCCTCATCACTAAACAGAGCTCCATGCAATAGGAACAGGTACACATCTGTGCCATTTATAGCAGTCAGTATCTAAAAGTCACTGAGATGTGTCCTCCGCAGCAGTAGAGACTGGGACTGACGCATGGGCATCAATGACCCTTCAGCAGGATGGAAAGACAATGAGGAGGGGATCTGTTCCCAGCTCCTCGCTTTGCTTTGGACTTCATGTGAGGCCCTGCTGTTGCTGACTTGGCCTCACCAAACTGCACTTACTTCCAACACCACTCTTCATAATATTTTATTTTCATGTTTTTTATGACACAAATGTTGGTTCAGCTATGCATTACTTATAGTGCCCATTGCATTACAGTAATAATTGATTATATGTGTTGGTTTTCTGTGTGCGTGGTCTGCCAAAAGATTTTTTTTCAAGAGATGTGATTGCTAACAGCATCCACTGGAGGCGTCAGTCAAACCAGGCCCCATCCTGAGCTCACAGCTCTGCTTCCCATTCTGAGACTAAAACAGGAACAATACACCTTGCAAGTTAAGAAAATGATAGCTTGCAGGTTAAGGGTTCTGTTTGCAGTTAAGAATAAGTTCCTGTTTGTCCTGTGCTGTCTGTGCAAGTTAAGGTTTCTGTTTATAATTAAGAATAAGTTCCTGTTTCTTAGATCTGATGTAAACTGCAAAACATGTTTTTCAACCTGCACTAAACTTGTGACCCCATTTACATAATGTACATCCTTATCCTTGTTTCTTCCCTTTCACTGTATCTTCCTAACAATGTGTCACAGCCAACTCTCATGAAAAATGGAAGCAAGAGGCCAGCAGGGGCTGCTCTCTCAAATCCCAACAGGGTGAGACAGTCCTGGGTGTACCACAAAATACAGCATGCTTTACTTGGAAATTGTCTTTTCTCCTCTTGATTCTCCTCTGACAGTCTCTGTGCCAGCACTGCCTACCAGCCCAAGAGCGCTGGCAGTGATGCTGGGTGTGGATTCCCAGCTCTCCCCCACCTTCCTCACTGGAGTCTCCCAGGACTGATTTTTTTTCTCCTTTGGTCTCTCATGCCGTATCCTTCTCCTTGGTCCTCCCAACCCAGCCTAGTCAGGTGGCCATTCCTTATGCAGTGCACACTTCCTAACCTACCTCTGATCCAATTCCTTCCCCACAACTCAGCTTGTACTGCCTCCTTGGAAGGTGAAGGTGATTGTCACATTGCTACAGCTACTTAGAGATGAACATGGATGACTTGTTCTCATCTGCCTCTGGGTCTTAGGGCATACTGCTCTCTCTTTCCATTCACTCTGTCCTCTGGTCTGGGAGTCCTTCAGGATGTTGCAGAGGCATTGGAGATGGCTCCCTGCATCTCTCATTTAGGTACCGCTGATATGAAGACCTTAGGTAACCACCACAGAGTTGTCAAAACTCAGACAACTTACTACAAACTAGACTGAGGATGTTGGGTTTCATCAGGCTTTCCACTAACATCCTCTTTCTGTTCCAGGCTCTCACCAAGATCACATCAGAGTGATCAAACCACACTGCCTTCTGTCAGGACACAGTCTTAGTCAGTTTATCATCATTTTGACCACACTGGAGGTGAGTTTTAATGGCACAAATACTACAATATGCAGTGCCTTTCTGAAAACACCATGCCAGGGTCTGAGTGTCAGCTTTCCAATCCAGCCCTTTGCTAGTCCCATTTGATCACAATGCATTATGTATTTTCTGCATGATCGAGGATTTTGCATTTATGAGCATACTTGAGCCTGCCCTGAAATTTTTTCTCTCTTCTTTCTCTTTCTTTCTTTCTTTCTTTCTTTCTTTCTTTCTTTCTTTCTTTCTTTCTCTCTCTTTCTTTCTCCTTCCTTCCTTCCTTCCTTCCTTCCTTCCTTCCTTCCTTCCTTCCTTTCTTTCTTTCTTTCTTTCTTTCTTTCTTTCTTTCTTTCTTTCTCTCTTTCTTTCAATACTGTCTTCTCCTTGGCTCTCAAGAGCTAACCTATCCTCTTTGTTCTGTTTTGGCTCTCTAAACTGTTTTACATGGACAAACATTTCACTTTGGAAGACTTGGAGAAAACCCAACTGTAAAATGATGAGGGCTTGCTCTTTCTCTTAGGGAAGAGGTAGATTTTTAATATTTTCTCTGATGTTCATTGCTTATTCAGGGCTTTGGAATAGTTTTTCTAATTTGTGTTTTCCGAGGAAATGATTTTAACTAAACTTCAAGCTCACAGTCACTTACCATGTTCCTGACTACATCTCCCCTGTGCATTTTTAGTCTTATTTTTCCCCTTGTGCCAGTCTTGGTTAAATTCTGCCAATTTATTAGCCATTTTATAGAACTGGGTTTTTGTTTTGTAGTTGATTGCTGCTGCTTCTTTATATTCATTTCATTAATTTTTTTCTAAGTAGGGTCTCACTGAGCAGCTCTGTGTGGCTTAGAACTCTTTGTTCCTGTTCTAAGCCTAGGCTGGCCTCAAGGTCATGGAGCTCCACCTGCTCTACCTCCAGAGTGCTGGGATTAAAGAGGTGCCACTATGTTGATTTCACTACATTTTACTCTTTCATTTATTTGTTTGCTTTGTTTAGTCTTTTGATTCTCTTTTTGTAAAGTTATTTTTCTATTTACTGCTTGAGAATTTCATACATGAATAATGTGCTCTGATTAAATCCATCCCCAGTTTTTATTATTAAATGGAATGAGTAATATTTATTTTCTACAGTCCTTATCTTGCAAACCAAGAATTTCATTTAAACACACTTTCTTTTTTTTATTATCCCCAGAGAGTATCATTTTCTCAGTTTTAACTTTAGGAATCTGTTGAGACTTTATTATCCTTTTTTTTGTGGTAAGTTCTAAGTATGTAGAGAGCATAGAGAAGAGTGTTTTTGTGGGTCTGAATCCAATCCATGTGCCAAAATTCAGCTATTAGCCTGACTGCTTAAAATCATCTCTGTCATCAGTGTTAGCTTTTGCTTGCTTGAGTTTTGTTTTTTGGTTACCTATTTTAGATTGTGCTGTTAGGTCAATGCAGGGGTATACTTTTCTGTCATTTTTTTTGTTCTGATTCTTCATAACACACGGCATCCCCTTTTCGCTATCATTTTCCCAGGTTAACACACATACCTTTTCTTTAGCTTACTGCTTGTTGGGTGTGCTTATCTTCCATACCACATTTATCTTTCAACATGGTTTTATGGATAGAAGGTTTAAACTTATTAAGTACTATTATCTTGTTCCCAGAGTAAATAAAGCTTTAGCTGCAGATTGGCAGTGCCCCTAATCCCCACCATTGTTATCCGGAGTCTTAGACTTTTTAAAAAAGCATATTAAAAATTATGGGGTTGAGAGATGACTCAGACTTGATAAAGTGCTTGCCATGAAAGCATATTTGATCCCCAAGAACCCATATAAAAAAAGCCAGGCACAGTGGCCCATTACAATAATCCCAGTAATGGAGACAGAAGGATCTCTGGCCTCACTGGCCAGACAACCTAAATGAATTGGTAAGCGCCAGGTTCAGGGAGAAAGCCTGTCTCAAAAAAAAATAAGGTGGAAAGTGATTGTGGAAGATACCCTACCTTGACCTCTTACCTACAAACAGATGAGCATGGATAGTTGCACAGTCACACAGACAAAAATAGGTACAAACATACGTACACACACAAAGTCTATTAAACCACCCTTAGGTAGTTCTATCTATATGTTATCAAGGTGATAGTTTGCCTGTTCCCCTGGTGGTTCAGGCTTAGCTGTGGGCTCATCCTTTTCGATGCTGTATTCTGTACTTGCATTGAGGGGATTTTACTTAAACCGAATAGAATTGCTAAACTCCTCTAGTTCTTCTTTGTCTATCTGAAATTGTCTTTATTTTACTCTCTTTCTCACAGACACTATACTGTTAAAGCCAAGTAGTCTATGGAGCGGTAAGAGTTTAGCATGAACTGTGGATACATTTGTCATGGTGGCCAGTGGTCGCCCTCCCTTCTGAGTGACATTTGTATTGTGTGTAAAGTTCTAGGTAGCTGATGATACTTTTTCTCATCACTTGCGAGACACTTGTCTGTTGTCTTGTCTTTACTGCGGATATTGTCACTGACAACAGTGCTGCTCTGTGGCCTCTTGCCCTCTTTCTCTGGCCAACATTATTTTGTCCCTGTAATCGTCAGTTACCTCCAGCTTTGTCTTGATGAGACTAGGAGAGAACGTCTGTATTATTCTTTTCCAGCTAGGGAAGCCTTTCCCATCAAAGGAATAGACCCAACTCACTAAGCTGTCTTTTTTTGTCTCCTTTAAAGATCAGCCTTGCTATGCTGTCACCTATGTTTCTTCGCAGCCACCCTGTCTTACTTTAACACTGTCATCCTTCTTCAAACATCGCTATTTTTTTATTCTTATGGATCTACCTTGTTTCTTTCTCTCATGTTCAGAACAGACAGACTTATTTTGGTCATTTTTACATTGCTATATAAATTTAGTTTAACCTATAACAAATACATGTTCTGTTTTTTTTTTTTTTCTTTAAAAAAATTGTTGGCTCTCTTTAGTTTGTTTGGGTTTTTGTTTCTTTGTTTTAGATAGGGTCTCATGTAGCCTAGACTGGCCTTGAACTCCTTGATCCACTTGCCTCTACTTTCTGACTACGGGAATCACTGGTGGTGCTCCTATGCCTGGCCTTGCTGGCTGGTACTTTAAACATTTGGTTACTTGTGGCGTAGGAAATTTTCACTTGTAGGTCTACTTTCTATATAGCTCTTTAAAAAAACACAACACACAACATTTTTTTTACTCTTTTCTGGTCAGTGTCCAGTCTTTCTAATACTTTGGTGGCTGCCTCAACTATTAGAGCCTCCAGCCTAGCACCAGGTAGGAGATGAAATCTGTATTTTGTTTTTATTGGTTTATTTCTAGTTGGAGACTCTATTTACTACATCCTTAAATGCTGAGTATGAAGCCTTGTCTTTATCCTCTGTCCTACAAGAAACCTCTTTCCCTCATTGTTCCATAGAAGCCAGGCTCTCAGTGCCACCCCCAATCCCCGCTTCCTTTTGACTCTTCAGGCTTTCTTTGTGTTTCTAGTGTAAGGTGCTAAGATGTGAATTTGGTCTCCAGATCTGACTTGTTTAGCATTCCTTTCTCTATGGCTTATCTATTACTGTTATGAATCTGTACAGCATATGCAGTATATCCACAATGACCTGAGCTGACAAAGCATCGGAGATCAGTCCTGATAATCCTCAAAAAGAGCAAGTGCCTGGATGGGCTGGGCTGGTTGAGCAAGTCTTTGAGGAGTGAGACTTGAGTGGGACCTGGAAGGATGCACAGGATTTGGATAGGCAAAGAGGCCAGGGGCAATGACCATACAGTTAAACAGGGAGAAACAAGGAGAGGAACCTCATTACAACAGCAGGTCTATGAAGAAAAGGTCACAACAATCAAGGCTGACATGAGGTGATGCGTCTGCTAAGGGGTTTGGTCTAAGAGTGAAACAAAGAACAGAGCAAACCGGCATCACTCACTAAAGTCTTAGTTTTCCTGCTAAAGGTTTTATTGAGATCTTTGCATGGATGATCTCATACAATCCTATGAAACATGTGTGATATTTCAAAGACAGAACTCTTGAGCTTAGTGAGATTAAAAAATTCTGAAATTACAAAGGAAGATCAGGCCCTAATTTCCAGAATCCACAAACATTATATACTTAGGTCAAAGTGTTTTTATAAGGCAATGGAATCAAGAGTAGGGACACTGGGAGATTGCTCTGGTACTATTCTGGTGGTCGTTAAACCCAATCACAAGTGTTCTTAGGAGAGAATCAGAGGAGGTGGCATACACAGAAGGGGGGCAGACAGACACTGGACTGAGGTGGCCATAAGGAAGTATTGGGGAGCAAGAGTGTGTGTGTAGTCTGTGTGTGTGTGTGTGTGTGTGTGTGTGTGAGAGAGAGAGAGAGAGAGAGAGAGAGAGAGAGAGAGAGAGATATGCTGGCTTGCTAAAGGAGCAGTCCTTCTCACTGCTGGGCATGGCTGGCTTGCTTTTAGCCCAGTGGAGCTGACCTTGAATATCACCGCCAGGTGATGATAGAGCATAGTCCTTAAACACTGGGGCTATATCTCATAGTGGCCATGACAAACACATATGAGTAGAGCCAGAAAGACTGACTCTAGACTCACGTGCTACACAGTCCTCCAGGGGATCTCCTCTGGTTTAGATGATTATTCTAAAAAGAGCTAGTCAGAGGTAGAGCAGGGACATAATTTAGAGCTGTGACACCCACCCCAGTACTGTGTGTTAACACACTTAGAGGTACACCAATCCTAATAATCATCTTGTCACTTTTTTTGTCAGTGGTTACCTAATGGGTGCAGTCTGAGAAGAAATGTCCACAGGTAAGAGCCTTTGTAGAAAATGGGTTACTGAGTGATAACGCTGTCCATCTGGGGCAGTTCGTGGCGGAGTGGTCAGGTGTTCGCCATGGCTGTAAACAGCATTCCCACTTGCTTTTCGGGAGCTTATTTGTCACCTTTCTTCTGCTTGTTAATCCAGGAAAACTTCCATGTCCAAACAGAGGCATTAAACCAGACAAGACCTGGATTGCTTTATGATTCAGGAGTGTTTGTGCAGGGTACGCAATGCATCTCTCCGAGACACTCCTATCGGCCTCAGGAGTGGCTGGTTCTATATCTGTAGCTGCCCTGGAGTCTTCATAGTTCTCTCTCTCTATCTAGAGCCCCCTCTCGGTCACTGTGGTACAGGCCTCGACATGGAGGCTGGCTTCTCCGGGTCTAAGCCTGAAGATGTTTAAGTGGGAACATCTTCCACGAGTGTCTCTCTCACTGTCAAGCCTGCCAGGGCTGTGGTCAAGACCTTGATGTCCAGACTCTGTCATTGAAGAGCTGGTGACCCTGGGCTGTTCTCCACCTGTGAAATGTATTCGTGTCTTTCAGGCTTGTGAGTGTTTGGTAAGTCTGGCCTGCATGGCTTCTGGCATTTCTGAAAAATCGGCTTACATCATTATTGTGCAGACCTCGGCTGGAAGTGTGCATTTGTGTGTGTTTGTGTGTGTGTGTGAAGGAGAGAGGGAGAGAGAGGGACAGACAGATCAAACACTTAATTAGGGTCTAGAGAAGGACTGAAGGTTTGGGGGCATCTGGGGAAGTGGGGAGAATGGAGAGAAGTGATCCAAACTCTCTCTAGCTCAAGAGTATCCAGTCTGAATTCAACACATGTAGAATCTTGTGCTCCCCTTTGAATGGATGACTTTTCTAAGGATTTTGGTGGGCTAGTTCAGGCTTCCCTGGAATAGGACTGAATATTATGTTTAAAATTCTGGAGAGAGAAAATGACGCTGAGGGCTGGCAAGCAAACAATGCAGTGAAACAGGAAAGTACACAGTTCGAAGCAAACTCAGAAAGGGGAAGATTATGGTCATTGCACACACTGTAGGTCATAGATAATGACAGTATCAAAGAGTGGGGGAGATTTACCAATCAGGCCTAAGCAGGTTCCACGAAGAGCTCATTATGAGGCTGTGATTTCAGACCTGAGTAGCCATTAGGGCTTTCCTGCCCAGACCTCCTATTTAAAAAATATTGCTGCTCACAAAGCTGTCACAAAATCTACCTGCTTACTTTCATCCTCAAGATAGTTCAAATAGAAAAAAGTGTTTTGCGGCATGGCTGCTAACTTGATTCATTTTTTGAGACAGGGCTGAGGCCAGGTCAATCTACTAGTCAAGAGCCAAGCTCTCCATCTGTGGGAACACACTTACTATTCACTTTAGATGGAAACAAAGCAGGAAGGGCCCATCCAGTGATGATGCTCTAATTCACTACATTTGATTTCCTTAAGCTGTTTGGTTGAATAAATTATTCACAATTGGCTGTATAGATTGGTGTCAGATGTATTTTTAAATCAATTCATTCGGTAATCCCTAAATTGGCAAAAACTCAAGGTGTAGTACAAACATTTTGTTATTTCGTTTCTAACTGTGAATACATATAGAGCTAATATTCTAGAGGATATAGATTATAGAAAACAGCAGGGTTTGTTTGTTTGATTTTTCTTTTTAATGAACCAATAAAAGCAACGAAAATTTATGGAAAAAAAGTAAAATAATGAATGAAATACAAAAATGCCTAAATTAACACATGCATTTTTTTTTTTTTTTTAATGAATGGCAACGTTTGATCTCTTAAGCAAGCCAGTTTCCTGTAAGTCATTTCACAATTCAGGGCGATTCCAGAGCTAATCCAAGCAAGGTTTCTCCCGAGGAGGAGATCATCAGTTCAGACAAGAGCGTGAAGAACATGGTTCTGAGGGGGAAGGAGTGGCACATGGACAGGAGGGGATAGGCATAAAGGGAACTGTTCCATGGGAGAGGCCACACGGTGAAGGAGGGATAGAATATACAAGGTTCTCTATCTTCTCAGACTGGAGCTGAGAAGTAACATTACTGCCCACAAATGAAGGTTTGTTCAGCTGAGCTGCAGAAGCTTGGAACTACAAATAGATGAATAAAGTGGAATTAGACTTACATCCTATTTTTCCAAAAGAACCATAAATTAGGGGGGAAAATTAAACTGAAGTCTGAAAACCCAGACTACACCTAGGAATGGCTTTCATAAAAAAATAAAATATTAACAAATTGCTCAGAAATAGGTGAATAATAAAAAAAAATGACTGTACTGCCTATAGTACAATAGGCAATTCTTAGAAGAGAAACGTAAGTAACTAATATGAGAAAAGATGCTCATGTTTAGTCTTCAGGGGAGTGGAAATTGAGAACTCAACATTTATTTAGAAAACATAGAAGGGCTTGCTATTTCTAAGCATCTGCCTATTGTGGAGGGATAGTGTCTTACAAACCACCCACAGGCAAGCCCCTTCCACATTGCAGCATATATTAAAAATAACTCAAGTTTGCATATATTAAGAGAAATGCAGATTCCTTAAGCCACTACTCATAATGAAGAAAACTTTTACATTTAAATGACAATTATGAAATAGATATATATTATATGCATATTTAAGTAATGTAAAATCTTAAGTCATTTACATGAATTAAATGGAATTGCATGTAGCAATTTGGGCCTTGAAATGACACACAAGGAATTGTGTTCAGATAGGAGTGGTTTTATATAAAACTGAAAACACAGAAAATACAAATTGATGGCAAAAGAGAAGAGCATGTGTGTGTGAACAGTAAGTGATGATTTCAGGGTAGCCCCTACCTCTGTGATGAGCGGAGGGAGCAGGGTTATATGGTAAGGAGGCAGAGCCTCCTGAGATAGGCTAGAGTTTCTGCTGTGAGAGTCTTGGGAGGCAGGCATAGGACATGTGGCATGGTCTGAAAGCACTGGTAGGCAGGCCCAGGCTCTCAGGAACCAGTCATGGATGTCCAACTCACGGCCTGTGGGCTGTATACAGCCCAGGCTAGCTATGAGTGCAGCCCCACACAAACCATAGACTTACTTAAAATTCGGCATTTGTAAAAAGCTATACACGGTATCTGCATGGTTCTGGAGTGTGAACATTGCAGATGACAATGTGGTCCAGAGAAGCCAAGAGGATGGACATCCTTGTTGAGTATTTTTCCAAAGGTCTGATATACTTAACGGAACGTATCAATCCATTATTATTGTTGCTTACTTGTGTAATAGACAAAAGAACGCTGCACTGTCCTTGCAGGAACTGAAGCCCACCTGGACCCATTTTAGTTTTTCCTAAATGTAGGATGCACATTATCAGAATACTTGCCCTTGTAAGGGCCTGATGGTGTGGCAGAGAGACCTTGCTTTGCTATACTGTTGCTCTGTGCTGTCCTTGCTGTCCTCAGAGTATGGGCAGAGTGACTTCTTTTCAAGTTACTGGTTTCCCCTCCCTGAAGCAGTGGAGGTGGGCGGCCTGTGTTGTTGCATGCAGCTCCTCATGCACAAGCTTCCGGCTTGGGCTGAGGCTTGCTGTAATCATCCTGAGCTCGAGTCATTGGGTTTGTGGTTGAAATACCGGGACAGTGTATCATGCACATGTGCCTTGTGCTCCTCCTTGCTGCCTAGGGTCATGGAAACTCATGGCACCCCAGTCTATGTAACAGTCAAGCTTAGTGTGATGTGATTTCTTATAACTGGGTGAAAAGATTTCAGAAGCCTCAGGGACCAAGATGTTCTCTTTGAATTGAACTTGTGTTGAATGAAGAGGGGAGGTGATGACATTCTAAGAAACACGTGTGACCAGTGACCCTTGCCTGTCCTTCCTTCCTCCAGTGGTGTCACTACAATCACCAGCAGCTGAAGCTGAGATGAGAAAGAAGGAACTTGGAGCCCTTTTTCTTGCACAGCTTCCTGACACAGTAGTAGAGGACAGAACAATAGTAAAACATCCAAGTGTCAGGAAGTGGAGCACAGACAGACAGACTGTTTTGTGCAGCGTTTCTGTTGTTCTTTCAAAAAGTAAGTGTGTATGCATAGGATAGTCTAAAATGCAAAGTATGTCATTCAGCCATTTCACTTATGCTTAGACAGTCTTATGTTTGCATTTAAAGTTGGAATCATACTTTAAAGAACGAATGGAAGCATTCAGGCTAGCAGTTTAAAATTTATGTTTCTTTGAATACAATTAAACAGTAGATCACAGCAACATTATGGATTGAAAGGGAGTAAGGAAAGAACAGTATTTATGCTTTACTTTGCAGAACATTTTTCCTGCTTTGAAAGAACACATTCCTCATTTTTGTTTTGCATTGGCCTGCACTCACAGCATACAGTCTGTACCTGGGGATAGGGTCAGAGGAATGCGGCATTTGCCACTGGAAGGAACCAAGAATGCAGAGCCAGACAATTTGTTCCTTTAAGCCATTGCAAGTGACATGCTGTACAAATGCAACTTTTAATCTCTTGTTTCAAATGTTGTCTTAGATGATCACTGCTCCTGTATGCTAACCTAGGCCGAGTCCTGGAATCTTCTAGCCTCTGTACAATCTAACCTAGGCCTAGAATGTTTTCAGCCTCTGAGACTTACTGCTGAATAAGCTCACCCTTTCTGGTTCTTTCTGAACTCTGGGCTGGCTGGTTCAACTCAGCTGTTCTGGCTCAACCTGCTATCCCAGCTGACTTATTCAATCTGGCTTTTCTTGGGCCCTGAATCACTCTGCTTTGCTTCAAACTAACTCCATTAATTTGTTGTAATCTTCTGGCTCCTTCTCATTCTCTGGTTCATTCAGTCTTCACCTGAGTTTTCTCTCTGCAACCTGTTTCTCTATTACTGTCCATATAAAACTGGCTCCTCTCTCTTTCTGCATTGCCCCTTAAGTAGCTTCCCTTTCCTCTCTCTTCTCCTGTGAGTTGGGTGTATCCTATTCTGTTAACTCTCTGATTCGTTACCTTTTCTGCCACTCAATTAGACATCACACAAACATGGGTGCTTCCTTCTACAAACTAATTTCACCTTCATTGTTTGGAATTAAAAGCGTGTACTACAATGCCTGGACCTAAGTGTTTCTTTACCTGAAACTTCCTCTATACCAGGCTGGCCTTGAGCTCAGATCTACTTGCCTCTGACTCCTGGACTAAAGGCATGTGTGCATTCCAGCCAGGTCACACAGACCTAGAAGATCTTCGGATGTGATCTCTTGCCAGAACAGCCATGCTCTGAATTAAAATTCCTCTACCATCTTCTCAGCCAGCGGCACACTTCTGCTGACAAACAAGCTGACTCTTCCTACATGAACATGTGCTCCTCCTCTTCTTGTTGCACAGATTGCCATCTACCGATCTAGTTCCTCTAATCACAACTTCAAGATCCTTAGCTCCATAGTAAGTGCCCAGCCCTGGACAAGGAGACCGTATCAAAACCAACCACCACTCACTCTTGTACTGGAATGTTTAGTGGGCTACTTTACATCCCAGGCCTTTGAGCAGTGAGCTATGGTCATGTGACCGAAAGCTAGGCAGTGAACAAAACCCTAACTGACACGTGCCTCTTCTTGACCTCTTATGTCAGCCCTCCATCCAGGTCTGAGATCCTGGATCACTACTTACTTCTACCTCCTTTCTTCTTCACTGATCCTAAGTGACAACTTTTAAAATTACATCTTCCTAGTATCCATCAGCTGATGTCATCTGAAGTCCACTTGGAAGTGAAATAAACCTTTTGTTCCCACTTCCAGGAATCCATTACACAGAAGCAAGAGCTATCTAGGTGTTTTTATTCTAGACTTATTAACGTCATTACAGAAGCTCAGGAGGGGTCCCTTGGCTGAGTCTTGTTCCTGCCAAGAAGATGCTGGCTGATGTGAGAGTGGCCTGGTGGGTGCTAGAGTATTTGGGGTGGGCTGTTTCAGGCGTGTCTCCCCTCTCTGCTGCTGAGCCCTGGCTTGTAGCCTTCACAGCCTCAATTCTGCTCTCTCTGCAGGGCTGCCATCAGCTTTACTGGGTTATGACAGGGCCCTGTTAGCCTCAGGGTGCATGGAAACAGCTTAAAGATTCTGAGAGAAGTAATTCAGCAAGAATAGCATGCTGGTGTTTTTATTTTAAGTAGGAGTTGGGTATCAAAGGGGAAATTTGTTCCCATCCACTTTGTGAGTAATGCTCCTGCTATTCATATTCGTCTTCTTTTTCCTTGCAAGAGATCATTTTGTTGCACCAGGACCGGAATGCTTGTTCTAGTGCTTGCATAGGTAATTGATTAAATTTATTGATGAGCATATTCAAAGGAATGCTATTAAAATTGCCATTTTTATAAAATACACATTTATTAGATTTCTAGTAAGCAGCATATATAAAACCAGCCATACATGTGAAAATAAATTAAATATTTTTCACCTTAAATAAAATAAATCTTATTTTCAAATCTAGAGAGATTAAACTTCATTAGCATATTAAACATTAATACATAGCAGACTATTATAATGTAATATATTATTTATGTTCAGCTAGACAAATCAAATCATGTCCTTCGGAAACAAGGCTCTGTGCAGTAACGGCTGCACATAAGGGCTGGACAATGATCTAAGGGTGAGCGCTGGCCTTTGTGTCTGTCTCTGGGTCTTAAAAAAAAACCACTGCAACTTATTATGTGAAAAAAAGTTAAAGGAAACATCACAAAGCGTTTGTTGAGTGTATGCTATGGAAAAGGTACTGTGTTAAGGCTATGAATGGGAACGAGAGGGTATCCAGGAAATAAGAATTTTTTTATTACACTTGTTTGGAGACAGGGCCTTATTTTGTAGCCCAGGTTGGCTTGGATACATGTAGCCCAGAATGTCCTCCAGATTGCAACAATCCTCCCACCTGAGCCTTCAGAGTGCTGGGATCACAGGTGGGAGCCACCATGCCTGTTCTGCACCAGGTCATAGCTTTTCACATAACAACTGCTCACACGTTTTTCTCTATTGATCTCCGTGATGCTTCCATGGTCTAGGAGGGCCGCCATAGCCCATTTCAACTAAATGAGGACACTCTGTGTCCAACAGCTACTGTGAGTGTTTCCGGGAGCTGCTGTACAAAACACATAAGCTTGGCGGCTGCAAACAATACAAAGTCATTTTCTCATACTTTAAAATCAAATTAGTCAAGCCATGTTTCTTCTGAAGGCACTTAGGGTATGTGTTTTATGTTTGTGTTAGTGAGAATTTTCACTGCTGTGGCAAAAACACTGGAGACAACAACAGGAGGGGTTGGTTTTGCTCATGGTTTCACCTGTCAAGGTGGGGAGAGCGTGCTGAACTGAGAAGCAGAAAGACGGAGCCTGTGCTAACTTACTGGCTGCCACCTTTTCTCCAGTTCTCTCTGGGTCCCCAGCCCACACACTGCTGTACACACATTCAGGGGAATCTTTCCCCCTTAGCTAATCCTTCCTGGAAACCTTCAGAGACACACCCAGCCATGCTTTTCTAATCCCAGTCCATTTGAGTTGATGGAAAGATTCACTACAGTATGTCGCTCAGTGTTCTAGAGTCACTCCGTCCTTGTCCTGAGGGTGCATCTACCTCTTTGAGTCCTGATCTGTGTGTCTCCTCTTCTCAAGGATGCTGTCCTAGTGGGTTAGGGGGATGCTTACCCCACTATAATCTCATCTTAGCTGATTAAATAAAGCCACATTTTGGGGTATCTGTAGGGTAACTAACATGCAAACAATACAACTGTAAATGGTGAATCATAAGGCTGGTGTGTACGTCCTGTGGAGAGACACAGAATCACTTCTCCCTGTGCTTATACCTATGCATGTATTCATGTATATGCCACCTATGACTAGACTCCCAACAAATGTAAACATATAAAAGTAACACTTAGCTATGATAGGAATCAAAATATATAATCTCAAAATAGTGGTTCCTGGGAATGGAGAGTTTGATCTTCAGCACCCATGCAAAAAACTAGAATATGGTACTTAGACTTATGGGTACTTGTAATCATTGCTAGGGAAGTGGAGACTGGTGAACTGGCAGCCAGCCAGCCTAGCCAAAGTGCTGAACCTCAGGTCCCAGTGAAAGACCCTGTCTCAAAGACAACAAACAAAAAACAAAGAAAACAAAAACACAAAATTAGGTGTGTGGTGCCTGAGGAATGACACCTAGGCTGACCTCTAGTCTCCATACTTGTGCATGTTCATGTATACACACACACACACACATACACAAGCACACACACACATGCACCACTCACATACATTCCTCTTTACACAAAGCTCTTGTTAAATTTGAGTGCACATTAAATGCACTTGGGGAATCTGTTAAATCCCCCAAGCCTTCCTTGCTTTTCTCAGACTCTCTCCCAGGGAATAGGGTGGGCCCCAAATTCCCCATCTGTAACCAAGTACTCTGAGGTGAATGTATGACTTCCTGGGCTGCCGCAAACAGCCATAGATGTTAAGTGTTTTCCACAATGTCTTAGATTATTCTTAGAATATTCTCTTATGCATAACATTTAATATATACCATCTAGGTTCCTACTAAAACAACAGATGCTATGAGAGTTGTCTATAAAATTTTATCATTGCGGCCTTTTATTATAATTTCTTTAAAAGTTATTCAAAAAAGTTATTTATCCTGGAAACTAATCCCGCCCCACATGCATGCATGCACACACAAACATCTTTATTTAGGTGCATGTTTTACCATTGCTTCAAGTTGGGCTAAGTTCTGCTGTGTGTCATAGCACAGGCTTGTTAATGGTATCTGCCATTGTGTCCATGACCACTCTGGTGAGGGCATTATCTGTGTCTTCCACAGTTCCTGGGAACAGCCCACAGTGTTTGAAAGCCTCAGAGGCGAGTATCACAACCCTAACCACTTTAGGCTCCATTTCTCCTGTAAATTAAGTTAGCTAACTGGCATGACTATGGCTCCATGTTTTTAAAACTTCCTCGACAAGAGGAATGACATCAACATTCTAAATTCATTTTCTTCCTGATGGACAGCCGTAATAGAGCCTATTGGCTCTCATCAAAGCAGTGGGCCCAAAGCAGCTGGACTGCAGTGGCTGCCCTGGCTGGAGACATTTGTATTCCTTCTAATATGCTTAGTGCCTCTAAGTAATCAAGTTTTCTTTCGCTCAGCTACTCCTGACTAGAGCTAAATTATGACTCTTTACGATGATGTTTAAACTCACTCTCCATTTACAGCACAGGATAATTTCTTAGCTTTATTTCTCTTTCCATAGGAAGCCTAGATTAACATCCTGAGAATGAAGCTTTTGCTTTTCCTCCTCAATTTCATCCATTCTTAAGTGGCTTTCCTGAGCAGAGAGAACCACGGTCTTCAGATAATCTCACCAATTTTGCTATTTTAAAAATGATTACACTTTAAATTCAGAAACCTTCTGGAAATGGGAAATTTCAAAGCTCTTTGGGAAATAATAAACTACAATCAAGGAACAAAGGAATATTTAAAGAAAAACCCACGTGATGCACATTCTCATCTTCATGTTATACAATGGATAATAAAAGTGAGTGAGACAAATGAAAATTGCACACGGTACTTCTGCCCAGCCTGCCCAGCCAGTTTCTGGCACTTCTACAGGTTGGTTACCTCCAAGGCCATCATCAGGCTCCAGGGCCGTGCACCTCAGAGGCAGTGTGCTTCAGAGTTTGGGAAACATGGTGTGTAAGTGACAGGGCATAGTCCATGCCAGGACTGTCTGATGTATGCCAGCTCTAGAGACAATGCTGTTCATACCTCAGGGAGAATCTGCACACTTTTCTATGGATGGCTGAGCCTTTTGCTACTTAAACATCACAGCTAATTCCATAGTCACAGAAGAGTGAGGATGACCAGAGCTTTGACATCAAGGTTAGAGATGTTCACTATGTCGGTGTTAATGTGTTGTGGGTCTCAAAATCAAAGGGAAGAACCATTGGGGCTGTGCCATCAGCATCGCCAATGTCCCACCTCTCAGAATTGAGAGATGGGGTGGCAAAGGGCAACCGAAGCACACTCCCTGCGGTGGCTGTGGTCCTGGAGTAGTGCTGGCCCATGTCCCAACAGCAAGACTGAAGCATCTTTGTGAGTCAAGGAAAACCACTCACCAGCACTCTCATTTCCCTCTCTTTTCTGCCTGATGCTAGTTACTCTGTCTACTTGACATGAGTTAGTGTCATCTGGGAAGAGGAATCCACTGTTGAGAAAAGGTCCCCACCAGATTGACCTGTAGGCAAGACTGTGGGACATTTTCTTGGTTAATGGCTGATATGGGAGGGCCCAGCCCACTATGTGTGGTGCTACCCTGGCCAGGTAGTCTCAGGTTGTGTAAGAAAGCAGGCTGGGCATCTATAGGGAGCAAGCAGCACACTTCTGTGGTTTCTATTTCAGTTCTTTCCTACAGGTTCCTGCCCTGATTTCCCTGGACAATGGACTGTGTGCTGCAAGATGAAATAAACCCTTTCTACCTTAAGTTGCTTTTGGGCATAGTATTTATCACAGCAATAGAAACCAAACTAGGAAACTGGGTCTGTCATTAAAAGCAAAACAAAATGTGTATGTTGTGTGTGTGTCCATGTGTGGTGTGTGTATTTGTGTGGTATGTTTATGTATGTATGTGTCCATGTGTGGTATATGTGTATATGTGTATGTGTGGGATGTGTGTGTGAATGTGTATGCATATATTTGTGTATTCCTGTGTGGGGGGATATGTGTTTGCCATAGCACGTGTGGAAGTCAAAGGACAACCTCAGCTGTAGGCTCTTGCCTCACTTGCCACAGAGTCTTTTGAGATTCTCCACTCAGTCCACCAGGCTAGCTGGCCCATGAGCTTCTGGGGAGTTCTCCTGTCCCAACCTTCTGTCTCTCAGGGGTACTGAAATTACAGACATAAGCTTCAGCTTTTGCTTTATGTGGATCCTAGGGATTCAAACTCACATCCCCATGCTTATGCGGCAAGCACATTATTCATGAGCCATCTCTCCAGCCTCTATATGCCTTGATAGTTATCCTGTATTGCTTTTTTTAATCTCAAAAAAATCTAAACATATTTGCTGATAACAGCAGTGTTTTTGCTGAGGTTATTTTATTTTCACCTCTGCAGCGCCCTTTCAGATTCTTTTGCCATGACTTTCTATGCCATTTTTTAATTTAATTGAGTATGTGTGGAAGGAAGGTGAAGCCTGAAACACTGGGTGTCAGAGAGACCGGGAGAATTATTGTGACCTGTCTAAACTGCATTCACTCTGTTCTTTTTGTAAATGCCTCATAAATACTCAAGACATTCTTGGTTTCAAGGCTGCACGAAAATAAAATGTCACAGAAATTAGTTCTGTAAAATGAAGAGAAGTAGAAGGAGTCATCTAGAGGGAAGAAGTGGATTCAGTCGGTATCCTTGTGTTGGTTCTGGGGTACTGTGTGGCTGCCAGCCACCCACTCAGAGATGTAAGGCTTATCTTGGGGCTAATGAGATGACCCATTTCACTTGTTCTTGAGAGAAATACAATGCCATTGTATTCTGATATTCTGTTGTAAATGAAATGATTGTTTGGCATAGAGTTTTGAAATATTAACTTTCATATTTATATAAAAACTCCTAAACAAGGAATTACACTTATCCTAGAAGTCACAGGTTGCCAAATTAAAAGGCCAGTGCCAGGTATGGGATATCTTGAGTTGTTGGTCAGAGGTGTTCAAGATCCCTCAAACAATAGAAGTAATTGCCATTGTTCATGATTGCTCAAAATAACTTGATGGTACGACACCATACATGTTGGGTATAGGACATGAAGAACTCAAATTGATATTGGCCAGGAAGATTCTTCCCTGCTGGGCAGCTTTTGTATCATTAGAAGTAGCTATGTAGGCTGCTGGTGGACAAGGGGGTTATCACCAGCAACCTCATCCAACTGTGAACTCCATGAAATACAGTAATGATTGGTGTGGTAAGATATGCTCATTAGTGTAATAGTGGCATGGATGTTATGGGGCATAACAACTACATGATGTAAGTTTGTCATGTACAGAAGGTACTGTTCCACTGTGGTCCTCCATATCCTCTGGTACAATCTTTTCTTCTTCCAAACTCACCTCTGAGGCTTGAGGATGGGTTAAGAACCCATAGTGGGGGCACTCGTAGGCCCTAAGGGTGAACCTACTATTATTATTCCAATAAATGGACATAGGACCAAACTTGCCTCTAAAATAATGTCTCTATCCATAGATTAGTGTGCAGCCCTCAGATCTCAGCAGAGAAGGTTCTTTGTGTAGTGACTGGTGGCTTATGCACAAACTCACAACACGTCAAAGTGCAGAGAATACATGTCAGTCAAATACTCAGCCATAAATGGGACATCCACAGCAACCTCACCCCCAAGGCTTAGGGACCATTTTAGATGAGGGGTGGGGCAAGATTGTAAGAGCTCATGGAAGACCAGTGTGAGAAGTATCCTGCACATGACAGAACTGCTACAGTCAGGAACTCACAGCAGCTACAGTCGCCTGCATAAGACCTACATAAGATCAAACCAGTCAGTATCCTGGTATGGGGGCAAGGTGGTTCATGACTGACTGAGGAGCTATGGACAGTTGATGGCTTCTGAGGGAGGAAAGCTCAGGTTTTTTGTTTTGTTTTGTTTTTGTTTTTTAAGGATCTGGTGTCTGGTAGGTTGCTTCAGTGATGGCCCCACATCCTGGAATATGTGTAGTAAATTTTAATTTCTTTAAAAACCCAGTTATGTTAAGTAAATATGTTTTTGTTTTAATCCCAGGTGTGGGATATGGGGCTGCTTTAGACTGTCCACAGCTGTTAACTCTGACTGTCTTCTGCTCTATGAGGGGTGTGATTTTTACCCTCTGTAGATAGTTTAATTCTGGGGACTCTGGGGAGGGTATAAATGGGAGACCCTTGAGAGGGCCTGTGGTGGCTGTTGCTCTCCCTTCTGCTGCCCCTGCTGCTGCATTTACTGTTGCATTTGCTGGATTGCTGGAGATATTCTGATGATGAAGACTGGACTTGCCCTTAGGAACCTGATGCCCTAATCAGCAGGAAACAGTCCTGAGAGATTTACATCCCCTTTTCCCTCTAACTTTATTTTCTGTTGGGGGACTGGAAGAGATTGGGGTGGAGAAGCATGGTAGATATAAGAACCAAATAAAATAGCTTAAAAAAAATTATGCCTGCATATATGGGCAGCACAAACTAGATGTGGTGAGGTATTTAAAAAGAAAAAGGGGAAGATGATATGAACCTGGAATTCTCCTCCCTAAGGACTGTCCTATAGTGCTGGGGGAACCATGCAAGCTGCTAGAATAACAACAATGACTAAAATGGTGTGACATCATGAACGATGCAATTAGTCGACTGTACTAATACCTTGGGGGTGACTGGTCTTAAGGGCTGCTTGATAACAGAGCGTTCATGCCTGGTACTACAAACCTAGCCTACGGGAACAGAATTTACTCCTGCCACTCTCCTAATCTCTAACTATGTTCTAATTTGTCCTTATACCCACAGGTATAGCTCTCACCAGTCACCCAAGGAGCTTTTTCTTTGTCTTTAAAATTTCTTTTTCTGCATACAGAGACCATTTTAAAGAGGGGGCAGACTAGAGGGTCCTGCAGAGACTGATGCATCAACCAAGGACCATGCATGGAGAGGACCTAGACCGCCTGCTCTGATGTAGTCAGTAGGCAGCTCATTCTCCATATGGGTTCCCAGGTAGGGGAACAGGGGCTGCCTCTGTCATGAACTCGGTTGCCTGCTCTTTGATCACTCACCCCTGGTGATACAGCCTTACCAGGCCACAGAGCAAGAGGATCCAGGCAGTACTGATGAGACTTGGCAAACTATGGGCTGATGGCAAAGGAGGAGAATTCCCCCTTTCAGTGGACTAGGGGAAGGGGATAGGGAGAAAAAGGGAGGTAGGGTGGGATGGGGAGAGTTGAGGGAAAGGGCTACAATCAGGATATAAAATGAATAAATTGTAAAAAATAAAATAGTAATTAAAAAAATAAAGAGGGGGTAGAAAGATTTTAAGAGCCAGAGCACCAGGATGTGATGTTTGCTGTGAGATGTCTTCTATATATGACAGGATGGTTACACCCAGGATATCAACAATATGGCTTCCAAAACAAGATCTAAAAAAGGATAACATCAATTGATATGCCAGTGTGGATGGGGGCATTCTCATAAGGCCACAGTCAATTGATGGTTGCTGAGACAGGGAGAATCGGTCTTCTCCAGGGAAGAGCCCCTTACTAGGCTAGCCAATCCCCAGTGCTCAGCACTAAACAAACGTACATATGGGCATCACTAAATGATCTCAGCAGCTGGTGTTATATGTAACAGCTATAACTAAAGGATACGAGGCCATGGATTTGAGGACTGATATGGGGGAATTGAAGTTATAAGAGGGAAAGGGAACATAATGGAAATGTAGTACAAATATATAAAATTCTTAAAAAAGAATATAAAAAAGAAGATATGAAGTTTGTGGGTAGGTGGGTAGAGGTGGATGCAGGAGGAGTAAAGGACAGGTGGGCTTCTCAAGACAGAGAGCCCTAGCTTCACTTTTTTGGACTATTACTCTGAACTCCAGAATTAGTCTTATTATACATTCTATTATAGTTTGTCTTCCCTACATTGTATGGCTGGGGCACTAGTCCCTTTCTGTTATTCCTGTCCCCTGTTATTTCCTGGTGACAGGCAACACTTCACTGAGTTTCCCTGTGTACCAGTGTTTCATTTATACTGTCAGATTTACAGATGCTCCTTTGCTGTCACTTAGATTTCGTGATGTGACTGAAAATACCTCACCCATTCTGACAATATCTAATAAAAATTATCTTACATTTTCTTCTAGTGTATTTAGTTTCAATATTTCACATATAGATCTTTAAATTTCTTGAAAGACACGAGAGTCCTGGAAAGTATACATCTTGACTATATTTTCTCCCAAATGGAAAAGAAAGATGATTAACTTCATCTTCCCTGTTAGACAATCTAGATCCTTTGATTAGAAAAAAAAAATCACATTTATCGAATCTTTAGATTCTCACATACATTTACAGTTGTTTTCTACTGACTTATCTCTTTTCCCAAGCTTTGCTCAGTGGAGGGCAAATACTTTCTCCTCCTGCACCTCTACTTCCTCCTCTTCTTTTGTAATTCTAAAATAGTTCTATAATGTTTTTATAAAACTATAACCATGAGAATATACATTTTGGAAGACATGTAAACGATATTTTTAAGAAGTTTATATGATGCCTACATACAAAAGGGATTGTTTTTGAGTGTCAGAATAAAAGTCTTCAAAAATTAATAACCATATATGAAGGATCACAGAGCACCTCAGCATATCACAGGCAACCAATCTCCCAACTCACTGTCTGTTTTTTTTACTTTTAGTGTTTTATTCCTGGGGAAATGTTGGGTGCCACTTTAAGGACCAGAGTCTCCCTCTCTGCTGGCTCATTTTCATGTCAACACAAGGTCATTTGGGAGGAAGGAATTTGTGCTGGTTTGGATAAAAATGGCCCCCAAAGGCTCAGGAAGTGGCATTCTTTGGAGGTGTGGCCTTGCTGGAGGAAGTGTGCCACTGGAGGTGGGCTTTGGGGTTTCAGAGTCTCAAGGCCAGGCCCAGTGGCTTTCTCTTGCTTCTGCCTGCCAATCTGAGTGTAGAACTCTCAGCTTCTTCCCCAGTACCATGTTTGCCCGTGTGCTGCTATGCTTTCTGCCATGACAATAATGGTTAGGTCTCTGAACCAGAGCCAGCCCAAATTAAATGTTTTCTTTTATAAGACTTGCTGTGGTTATGGCATCACTTCACAGCAAGAGAACACTAAGTAAGAGAGAATCTTAAGAAAATGCTCCTATAGGACTGTCCTGTAGGCAACTCTGTAGGGCATTTTCTTGACTGATGATCAATGTAGGAGTACCAAGCCCATTGTGCCACCCATGTATATGTGCATGAAAAATTCCTGTAGTTTAATAATAATCTTCGAAATAACCCAATTAAAATATGAAGATGGTTAGAAATCTACCCCCCAAAAGATATACAAATGACCAAATGTATGTGATACGATGCTTAATATCCATCATCAGAAACATGTGAATCAAAACTTCTATGAGATTTGACCTTATAACTGCCAGAAGAACGGTGATCATTTTATGATTTTGTGTGTGTGTGTGTATGTGTGTGTGTGAAAGAGTGAGACAGAGAGATAGAGACAGAGAGACAGAGAGTGAATAAATTGAGGAGTTTGTGATAAATTTGTATATTATGGATAGATTAAAACTAGAAAGCCACTGAAAAACATGATAGATGTTCCTAAAGATATTCAAAGTGAACAACATGGTTCAGCAGGACCACCCAATGGGTATTTGGATTCTAAAGAACTGAGGACAGAATCCTAAGGATCAAGAAGGATTCTTTTGTTCCTGTAGATTAGCTCTCAATAGCCAAAATATGGAAACCACTCACTGTGTACTGAAAAACAAATGGGTGAGGAAAATATGATTTATATGTACAATACAATATTACTCTGCCTCAAAAGAAAGTAATTACCCTACCAACTTTGACAAGAAGGATGGACTGGAGGACATTATGCCAACGTGTAAGTCACTCCCAAAAAATCACTGCATGCCTTCTTTTTCACATGATAAATGCTTCTAAAAATAGCCAAGCATGCAGAAGGGGTGATGGAATGTTGGTTTTTGGAGATAATGGATCTGTCTATTATCTTCATTTTGGTGATAACATGAGTGGACACATAACTCAGCAAATTGTACAAGTTTGTATTGTTCATTTTTTGTTTAACAATTATATGCTAACAGAGTTGGAAAAAGTTGAAAAATGAGTGTTTTTAAGATTCTATGATGAAGATGGAGAATTCAAACATTCAGAAAGTCAGAAGTATATGTTGAGTTCATATACGTGTGTCTGTCTGATCTTTAAAGTTTTTATCTAAATATTCTTATTCATATTTGAAACATTTTGTGCACTTTCCAGAAGCCTCCAACAGCCTGATATGTCCATGGTAGAAGTGATGGATGAGGATTTGAAAATAAAAAGAGAGTAATATTAGCAAGAGGTGGAAAGTACTCCATGGCTTTAAATATAAGGCCTGTGTGTCATCATGACAGGCTCTTATCCAAGGAAGGAAAAGAACAATCTATACATTGTGCTTCACAGTGCACAAGTAGCTATATCATACTTGGTCTTCAGAAGTCATCTTAGGTAATCAAAAGGCTTTTGATCAAACATGGGGTTTTGATGAACCTCAACTTACATTTCATACTTTCAGTCACTTCTGAGAATCCCTACTTAACTGGGTGAGGATGGGTACAGCAATTTCTTAGATTTGTAGTGATGATGCTTTGATTTCATGATTTTGATCCAGAAAGTGGTAAGTTTCCTATATCTCTGGGGTTCAGATGAATTTTCTTTTTATTGTTTAAGTGATGTTTTTGAAGCCCAATGGACAGAAGCTTTCAGGGTTTGGGAAGCTATGGGATGGATCCAGGATGAGACCAGGCCTGGGAGGTTTTTCTACTCGGTGGGGAGTCTCCTTCATCACCAAGACTCACAAAAGAGTCCTAGAAGACCAGGACCTTCACACTCTACACACACAAAGTTCTTCGCTCAAAAAAACTCTTACACAGGAGCTATGCTGTTTGAAAGAATAGTGAAAATAAAGGCAGAATTCAACTTTACACAGAGTAGAAACTTAAATCAGACAACTCCCTCTAAGCCATCTTCCTTGTTAAGTATAACCTTGTCTCATATCCCATAAGACTGGTGTCAAAATCTTTGTGGCATACAGCTGTCTGGCCTCTGAGAGCTTCAGGGACTCACCTGATAGGGCCTCTAAAGTTGGACATTCCTTGAACTGAGGATAAATGATCGTGAAGAAGACACACAGGCTTGGTTTGTGGGGCATGCACACATTGAGGGAGATTCCTCACATGTGAGTTCCATACAGCAAAGCTTCTAGAAGGCCAGTGAGCATCACATGATAACACATCTTTCCAGAAGTAATCACACACTAGCTCAGTCCTCAAGGCAGCCTCATCTCTCTCACCATATTCATCTCAGAGCTGCACAGAGCAACACCCTCCCCCTTTCCCACACCAGCTCCCCCTGTTATGGAAGCAATTTTGAATCACTACTCTGTTATGAATGGGAAAACTCTTATTTCACCAACCGTGTTAGGAAGGAAGCCAGAGGCTGGATGGGCCCCAGAAATGAACATTTGGCCTCTCAGATATGGAGACAGAAAAGGAAGGTGCCAGACAGCTCATTTGAACTTCCAGTCCCTCAAAACAAACCCAGTATTTAATGCTATAAGAGAAAAATAAGCACCACCAACAAAATGAACAGTGTTGACATTACATTGGAAAGGGAAGCTGCAGCGGGAAGGTGCTGCAGGGTACTTGTGTGCCTTTAGCTCCTCCAACCATGTGGACAACCCAGCTGAAGAAGCATTTGTGTATCATCTGGCTGTCCCTGCTTCTTCAACAGCTATCACCAATGAGAGTTCTCACACAAATATCGCCTTTCTCCAACTGTTCAACTTGCACTTACGAGGTCTAACACATGAGGACTTCACCTGACACCCTTCAAGACAGGTACAGCTAGGCTGCTACCTCCCTGAAGCTGAGCTTCTGAGCCCTTCTTGCAGGGGAGGGGGAAATATGCTTTCCTCCTTTAAAAAGACACAGTCCAGTGAGAGCAGAAAGTGGCTAACCCCGTGGCCACAGGGCCAGGAAAGACCATTTTTGACACACTTACTGGGTGTCAACGATGTTCTCCTGTGTACTTTGCCTCAGGGGTCTACACTATGGGTATCCTGCCACCACAGAGCAGAAGCATCCTTCAGAGCTGGGCAGACTTTGGGCCCTGGCTTTTCCAGGGTAAGTGACCATCAAGCACATACAGGTATAGGACAGCAGCTGGTGGCTCTGGGGTCTGCCGGTGCATGCAGCTCTGCTTTGCTGTATGTTTTTTGTTTGTGATAAAAAAGCCCCTAGAAGACTTTGGTTAATCTGGCCACAGCCAAAGGACAGATACTGTCTCTTGATGGTCCTCTCACATATTCTCCAGATTTCTCCTGTGCTCTGTCAGAAAGGGGAATCTAGAGATTAAATAAATAAACTGGCCCTTCTGAGTGTTTCCAGGGACAGAGAGGAGAGGAGTCTTTATTTGTTCCATTTTCCAGGATTACTCTGTCTGCAAAGAAAGGAAAGGTAGAGGACAGAGAGATAGGAATCCAGTTATGCCCAGGAAATACATGCTCTTAGATGCACTAATTAAATCGTTCAGAGAGTGCAGCCCTTAGAGGCAGATTTAACATGGAACTTCTGTTACCTTATTAAGTCAAACAAGTTAGAAACCATATGTCTTCTAAAAACTGGAACATATTTGTTTACAAACATACATCGTAAGTGACGAGATGTATAGAAAATAAATATGACACCCTCTGAATTTTTAAATCTAGTTCTTCACTAAGTTAGGGAATAAAATAGGTAAAGTGGGGTGAGCTTAATACAAGAAACACTTCCCCCTAAGAGCTCAGAAAGAAGGATCCACAAATAGGAATCCGTGGGCTGGGTGGTAATCTTGGTATTTCATCTTTGTTGGTGTTTAAGGAGTCATTGTTACCATGCATTAGTAATGCCCTATATCAAGCTGTGAGAGGATTCGTGCTTCTCAGCACTCTGCTCTTCTGCACTTTCTGGGTGAGGAGACTCAGAGTCAGTTCACAACCCTATATCTGCCTAAATAGCAGAGCAGGTCTGCGGATCTCATCCTTAACTCCACGCACACCTTGCCTCCCTCTTTCCTTGGGAACTTGGTCTTGCAACTCCTAGGCTCTTGCTCTGTCCACAGTGCTCCTCACTTCTGAGGTGTTCTCATTCCTGAGTCTGAGTGGGGGATCCTCACTAAGGGGTCATGCATGAGCCCAGTTCGCCAAAGCCACAGCAGCCTGTTCACTGGCTTCCTCCCTTGCCTCTGCACTGAGAGCAACCACATTCTTACACATCACCCAAACGGAGTTCTTCCCTCTGAGGGAACAGAAGGGGATAGATTAAGCTTGCCAAGTGACCAGTGTGGCGAGTCTGCCCTTCTAACAACCTTTGAGTGTGCTGCCCTGGGGTCCTGGCAGCACCTTCAGCATTCCATGTTTAGGGCCGAACGCAACACCTGCCTCTGCCACCTGCTCCTTTGATTTCTAAATGACATGACTGTCCTGATGCTCAAGTTGTCCCTCCCTCCTCACCCGCCTCCTTCCCTTCATCCTTCTCTTTCTCTCTCTCTCTCTTCCTTTTCCTTATTTTTCAATTGAAGATCAAACCCAAGATCTCCACCTCTATGAATGTTTTACAAGCATTCTAACACTCAGCTATGCCTGACTCCTTCCTACAATTAAAGTATGTGTGTGTGTGTGTGTGTGTGTGTTTTAAACATGCCTTAGTAAGTTGCTTAGAATGACCTGGAACTAATGATCCTCCTGCCTCAGTGCTATAGCTGGGAATATAGTATATGTCACCAATGCCTGGCTTGTCAGTTGGTTTGAACCAACTTTCCTCTGCATTGTCACCCTTACTGAAATTTTCTGAGTTTTCAAGTGTCATCTTCCAAGCTTTCTCTTCATCTTTATTCTCTTGATGTAAACCCTCACTCAGGCTCTCAAGCTCTGACCTAAATCATAGGAATAGCTCATAGGCAGACATCCACTCCCACTTGGTTCTTTCAAAATGCCATCACTAAGCCGCAGCTGACATGTTTTGCCTCGTACCTGAGCTGCTGTTCTTGGCTCTAATGTGTTCCGAAGCAGAGTTGTTGTTGTTATGTTAGCTCATCACTTCAGACAGAAAAAAATAATTAGGAATTCCAATCAACAAATTAAAACCCGTGAATGATGTTTCCCTGTCCTAAAGATCCTGCCCGGGTCCAGGCTGAGAGATGGGAGGGTTTGACCCTGGCATGGGCTTCTGTGTCTTGTATCATGTGACATCTGAAGTAGCTTGCCTTTAGGGTGTGGGTACACATCTGAAGTGTGGGTACACTGCTCTAACTATCGAATCCTGTTAGGGTAAAAGATGAAATGGATGGAAGGCCACCAGAGGGTTTTCTGTGTGTGTGTGTGTGTGTGTGTGTGTGTGTGTGTGTGTGTGTTTAATCAAATGATCGCCCTAGAATAGAATGGAATGTGAAGTGGATGGCAGGGCCCATGACTGCTATGTGGACTTGGCTGAATATGAGTGACAGGTGGCTATGGGCAATGGATAGTATTATAAAAATGCACCCTCATCCTGCTATTTTTAAAATCTGTGTGCGCACGCGCTTGAGCATGCACAGGCATGTGCCTGTGTGTGAATCGGAGGACAGCCAGGGTTTCAAAGCTCATTTAAGACAAGCGCTCCCACCTTATTTACGATGGTGCCTTTACTGTTCGTAGCTGTGCATGTCAGGCTAGCGGCCCAAGTTTCCAGGATTCTTCTGCCTCTACCTCCCATCTTGCTGTAGGAGCTCTGGGATTCCAGACACCCCTGCTTTATGTGGGTTTTAGGTATTCAAACTCAGGCCTTCATGTTTGTGGCAAGTTGTAAGCTGTCCACCGAGTCATCTCCCCAGGCTCTCATCCTGCTCTTTTCCATTTCAGCTTGTCAGCGGGAACACACTGCTTCCATCAGCACTGGCCCTGTGGTTGTTACTGTCATGTGTGGGTTTTGGTTGGGGGTGGTGGACACATAGTCCAGTCGGTCCCTCCATTCAGTCCATATGGATGTCCTTCTAACTGTCACTGTCAGGAGGCTTTGCTGCCTGGGGAGGGTCACTAAGTTCACACATATAAATCTGCACTTCCAGGAAATTTAAATATCATGTCTCTCTCTGTGTCCCCTGAGATCCTAAGATGTCCATGTAATGAAATTTAAATATCATGTTTCTCTCTGTGTCCCCTGAGACCCTAGAATGTCCATGTAATGAGCCTATAAAACAATGCTTTAAAAAAATCTTACTTTTGCAGATTTTGGGGGGTGTATAATTAACAAAAGTAGTATGCAGTTAAGGCATACTGTATGCAGTTAAAAGCATATTTTGTGAAGGGATTACCATAACCAAGTTAATTACTATATCTATCACCTCATATAACTGTGTGTGTGTGTGTGTGTGTGTGTGTGTGTTATGAGAACATTTGACACCTACTTTTAGCAAATCTGAAATGTGCAATACAGAGTTAGCAGTGGTAGTTACTATGCATTAGACCTTCGGAAATTACACTAGAAATTTTGTATTGTGACCAACCCATTTCTCCTTACTTCTTCCCACGGGGCAACCACAATTGTAGCCTATGCTGCTTTAAGTCTGAACGTTTTCTATTTATCATGGAAGTGAAGTCATAAAGTATTTGGCTTTCTGTATCTGGCTTACATGTCATACAATCTTCTCCAGGTTCATTCATTTATGGTGCTGCAAATGAAGAGCTGTGGTTGTGAGGATGAATAGTGTGTACACAACATTTATTCATTTATATTGCATTTAAAGCATATTTTAAAAATATGTAGTAATATGTAGTACAAGTGAAAAGCCAGGTTCCCTGTGCTTCCAACCCACCATCATCCCAGAATCCTTTCCTTCAACTGCTTGCTCAAAAGAAAAAAAAATTCACAATGAATTTAGTAATATGATACAGTATTACCCAAAATACAGTAAATCAAGTGAAAAACCTAGATTGCTTAACTAGAAATACTGTGGCTTAAAATTCACTTGAATTCACAAAGTGATTAATTTTCTAAAATGAGTAGCCCTCAGGCCTGCAAATATCTGATTCAGTTGGCTAAAACTTGATTTATACACTACATGTCAGAACCAGGTTTGTTAGATATAAGTACATCCAAGCTTCCTAGCACATTCCCCGAAGAGAAATGGCAATACCCTTAGAATGAGGACAGATGAGAAAAAGACCAAGGCTTAGTGTGAAACAGATTGCTAAAAAACACAACACTGGCATTGACTAGAGAGCACGGGAGCATGGGAAGGTGCTGCGATAATTCGACATCGAAACAACCATCAATGACTTGACACTGATCACAGACAGGCTAAGGAGAGAGGGTTAAATATGAAAAACAAAGACAGTCCTTGTCCTTGAATGCACTTAGACACTTCAAACCCAGCACACAGAGCTTCCTATAGCTAGTAAATTTATACAGAGATCAAGCTTGAAGGTTGGATATTGTTTTGCCGCAGGCAACTTGACTAGCTGTATGCATGTTGTTTGTGTAAATGCTTTACTATGCATGGAAGTGGCGGGGACTCCCCACATCCTTATCAAGAACATCTACTTCAGTGTTCCTTGTCCTCTGGTATGAAAATCACATTGATTTTGTCAGTGTTTACAAGGGGATCATATATTTCAGAAACTATTGATTGCAGCAGCTCGGGTAAGACATCAGCTTGGCAGTTGGGATTAATTACAGTTGGAGAGAAAGGTGGTGGGGGAGGCTTCTGGGTGACCTGAAGGAGACCAGGCTGTTCTGCCTCTGGGAAGGTTCCGGAACAAAAGGCTCGGCCCAGAGTGGGTGGCGAGGAGTTGTGAGAATGATTGGCTTGACTAGTGACTGTTTGCCCTGAGCTTGAAGAGAGGAAAGGAGTTGAGAGATAGCGAGTGTGTTGCAGGTCTCACCAGATAGCGAGTGTGTTGCAGGTCTCACCAGAATGGGGGCAGAGTCGCTTGGAAGGCATGGGGATATTCATCCTTGCTACTTGCCAGCTGAAGAAGTACATAGCCGGAAAGATTGAACACTTGGCTTATGGTCACACAAAGCCCCAGAACCGAGCAGTATCACTGAGGTCAATTCTGCTGACCACCTATATGACTATATGACTCTTCACCTGCAGCCCAGTCCTCTGAAGTCATTGCCCAGCCCATGCAACATATCTGAAGTGGTGCTCACCAGCAGACTACCCTGGGCTGCCTCAGCTCTCCTGAGGTACACATGTATGCTCAAGGTTCTACAGGCTCCACCCCTGTCTACTCAGATCACCTGTGATTATTGGCAAATAAGGAACCCATAACAAAGACAGCAAGATGACTACCATGTCTCAGGTAAGATCATTGTATACCCAGCTGTACTTTCTAGTCCTGCTTAAGGTTTCCTTGGATATAAATGCTATACAGTATAAATGAACACTCTGCGTCACCATCACTGTCATCACAGACACGGTGGGCTCAGACACAGCTGTGTGATCAAATACTTCTTCAGTTCAGTGGTCTACACTTGGTGCTCAATGAAATGTAGGGAACAAAAGAAGGAACAGATGAATGGAAGCTTTCTCTGTGGTATGTGTCTGAAGAAGGGGACCAGTTCCATCTGTAGCAAATACCTGGGGCCAATTTTTCCTGGGCTCCTTCAGGCCTTAAAGCCTTTTGCAGCATGATCATACTCTCTTCACTCAGAAATCTCCCTGGAGTGCTTTACTGTGAGAGTGACCTGCCACTTCATGTTTCATTTCTTTCTAGGCATCCGGTTGTGCACTTGACTTTGTATGTTGGGCTCAATGTTCAAATCCCACTGTACAGGAGGCACATGCCCAGGCACCTCCTCATGAATAGAATCCACAGAACCCAGAGAAATAGTCCTGCAAACTGTTAGCCAACAGAAGACAGTTTCAAAAACCAGAAATGTCACTGTGTTTACCTCCCAAGATTCAGTTGGTAGGTTGGCCATTTCTACCACTGTGTATCATTTGTCTCGTAAGATCCAAGCTTTCAAATCATTGATAGTTAAAACTCAAATATAATGTAACATAAATATTTTTCATGTTTTAAAATGGAAGACCAGAAAGCCACAACATATTACAAAATTCTTTTGTTTAGCAAATCCTTAGAGGAGCCGGAGGTTTTTCCCATTAGAACTGGGACAGCAACTGTGAATTCTGCTGCTAGCGGAGCAAGAAAGAATTGACTGTCCTAGATGAGATAGGCTAGCAAGCATCTGAACAAGAGGAATGCATCAGGGACAGCGGTGATAGGGTAGAAATAAAGTTGCGAGTGAAAAAGTATTAAGACAGGGAAGTGATTGAATTTTGAAGTATAAGGAAAAGAAATTATTGAAAGATTGCTCTATTGAATTCTTTTGAAAAGTTGGTTGGTAAAAGACTTTTACAAATATCCAAGATTTTCTTTGGCATTATGAAACATGACACTGAATCTAGTCAGTTGGGCTATTCCCTGTCCAATAAAATGATACTCAGAAAAAGGATAGGAAATAATCAAGATGTCAGCATGCCCAGGGACGTGTTGACAGTGTTCTGTTAAGGTGATATTTTGCTTTCAGGCCAGAGCAGTGATCTAACATTCTATTCTGTGGAGACAGGGGACCTACATTTACTTAATTTGTATGGACAGCTTTGGCCTCAGACAGTATAACTTGTACTGAGCTCAAAACCTCAGAAAATAGAGGACTACCAACAACTATTAATATTTACACATTTTGAGATGAATGAGATTCCTATATACCCAGGATACACAAAACAGCTCGAGGTAATAGGGAGATGGACCAATGGGCAAAGTGCCTGTTATGCAAACATGAGGATCTGAATTCACATCCTGGTACTCACACTAAAAAAAGCCAGATTTTTTTTTATATAAAAACATGTGTGTGTGTGTGTGTGTGTGTGTGTGTGTGTGTGTGTGTGTGTGT
>NW_026592890.1:9605402-9614763 GCF_907164565.1 Psammomys obesus | reverse complement strand
TGTGTGTGTGTGTGTGTGTGTGTGTGTGTGTGTGTGTGTGTGTGTGTGTGTGTGTGTGTGCACGTGCATGAAGATGTATGAAATCAAGCTGGAGTTGAACTGGAAGCTTCCTCCCTGATCATTGGATTTCATAGTGCTGACAGCGGACATGCAGGGTTTTGGAGGGAAAAAAAGCTGGCTTTACTTGGCTGTGAAGTCTGCAAACTACAGTACTAACCTGCTAGGCAAGATGTGCCCATGGCTATAATAGTGGGACAATGCTTATGGAAACAACCAACTATTCTTCTTCAACTTGAGGCTAGCTCCACAGGAGGAAACTCACACCTGTGACTATAAAGTCAACTCAAAACCCTAAGGCCCTAGAGAGGAACTAACTACTGTTGTTTCACTAAATTGATGGGTATTATATTGTCTTTCAAATATTTGTTTATACCTAGAGACAGATACTATTCTCAGTCTTCAGCAGAGAAGCTTCTTTTTCAATGAACTGCAGTGAATGTAGAAACTCAAGGCTGACTAAGGTGCTGATGTTTTAGTGCTTAGTCCTAAACAGGACATTTGTATCATCCCTCCAAGGCTCATGGACATTTAAAAAGAGGAAGCAAAGAGAATGTAAGAGCAGGAAAATAGGAAGGGCTGTGAAATGCTATCTTGAGAACATGACATTGCCGTTGCAAACATGATTTCAGAGCAGTTGCAGATGCTTGCACTACCTCCACAAGACTGAGCCAGTCTGGAGGTCTCTTGTGAGATCATTAATTCATACAGAAACACTTCTTTTTTCTTGATCATTATTTGCAATTGAGCTTCCTGAAACCTGACAACAGGTAAACTTACACTTGTGTTATTGTTTGTTTGTTTGTTTGTTTGTTTTAATTTCCAATTTACAAGTAGTTCCTACCTTCTATAAAACTCTCTCCAAAGTGGGTTTCTTGCAGTTGTCCTGAATCATCTCAAGTTGAGTCTTGCTATTGAAAGAGGACTTCCATTTGGAAATGGACATTGCCAGCAAAACTGTCTTTTTACACAAAGGACAGACTGCTGCCCAGGAGTAGCTCTGGGAACACTGCAGTAAGGATGCTCACATCATGATGTACAAAGGCATTTGGGATCAGATTTATTAACTGAGCAAAACTCTATGCATGCTCAATTAACTGTGTTGTACATACTATGTATTCATTAGAGCTCTTGTCTAACCTAGAGCAACTGAAAAATTCATAGTATTACCTGAATGCTGAATCTGGCTCTAGTTTTCACCCAAGCTCAACACCACACATGGTATATTAATAGCTAGGTTATACTTGATGATACTGAATGCTGTTCTTCTTCTTCTTTTCATGTGTAGGGCTGTGTATGACACATACTCACTGTAGGGGGCATACATGAGTGCACATGGAGAAGTGAGAGGAGCCCATCAAGGAAGCTGCTCCTCACCACGTTACCACATGACAGTCTCTCAGGGAACCTCCTCTTGTCTCTGCCCAGCAGCAGTGTTGGGTTTACAGGCATGAACAAGGTCACACCTGTCTTTTTTGTGTGTGCTAAGGATCTAACCAGGTCCCCATGCTTGTGCAGCAAGCATTCTTATTCACTGAGCCTTCTCCTCACCCCTCCCAGACAACCACCCTCCTGCTTTTCTCCTTCATCATTGTGAGCAACTAACTAATCTTCCCCAATTAGTTCACGTCTTGTCTTTTACTGATTAAACCTCGTCAACTCTTCTCTCTAAAGCCCATTTCTTGTAATTGCCCTGAATCATCTTAAACTTATAAAAAGAATAACAAGGATTAAAACAACAACTGTGGAAAAGCTGCAAGTCTAGGACTGCTATCAAGTTGGACGTGGCTGGTTTAAACACTGGAAGAATGAAATCAGTTTATCCGAACAATTGTCTAATACACGGTAATGAGACACCTAATTAGGTGCAGTGGAGAGTCTGGGTATTCATGAGATTGGAAAAACCATGGAAGTTATCACTGTTTATTTCTCCCCATTTGAATAATGCCATCAGGGCCCTTTTATGAACCAATTGTCAATGTGCAAATTACTTAATCTCCTTGCATTCATTTGCTCATCTGTTAAATTGGATGAAGAATACTTTCTCTCTCCTGGGTTTAAGGATTAAATGAGATGATTCATGAAAAGAGCTAACCCCAGAATCTAGAGCAGAGAAAATACAAATGAATGTTTGTCATTGTTAACAACAACAACAAACAACACCCAGAGACAAATTAGCAAATCAATAATCTCTTTAAGAATTTAAAACAGAGGACTTACTACCCTGTAAGTAGGGTTGGTAGAATAATTCCTCTAAATTTACGTTATTAGAAAACACAGTCTAGGCAAGAAATAATCAATTCAAAACCCTATATGCAATGTTAGTTTTAACTGTCAACTTGACACAGTCTAGCATAACCTGGAGAATGAGCCTTTGAGAATATTTATGATATTAATTGAGGTGCAAAAACCTGCCCACTATGGGTGGAACTATTCCTTAAGGAGGGAGTTGTGTAAGAGTGGAGAAAACAAGCCCAGCACAAGCATGTACAAGACCCCAGATGTCATGTGGCCAGTTTTCTCATCTTTCTGTTGCTGTAACTTCCCTCTATGATGAACTATAACCTGGAAGTCCATGGTGGCTTAAATGAGAATGGCACCCATAGGCTCACAGTCTAGTTGGTGAAACTGGGGATGACTAGGAAGTGTGGCCTTGTTGGAGTAGGTGTGTCATTGAGGACAGGCTTTCCCAGGATGGTCTCTGCCGTTGCTTGTGGTTTGAGATGTGAACTCTCAGCTGTTCCTCTTGCCAAACCTTTGCTCCACCATCTCTAGAATTAGAACTGTAGCCCAATTAAATGCATGCGCGCGTGTGCACACACACACACACACACACACACACACATACACACACACACACATATACACACATATACATATATACAGAGAGAGACCAAAGCAACTTTGGCTATTTTAGCACAGCAACAAGAAACAAAAATAAAGCACCATTGATTCCTAACGGAGGTTTCTAGATTTCCTTACCAGATCAGTCCACAGTCCACAGGGTTCTGTCACACACTGTATGTATTAATTCATGGCCTTGATAACAGAATCCTCTTTAAAAAGTTTATATTTCTGGCCTAGAATGAATCAAATATCTTCCTGCCCTATGCAAACCAGGTGACCCATAACACCAATGCAGGCTACTTGACTATATTAATGGCCACGTTTTAAACTTTTCAAGCTTTAATCACTTTTTATTTGGTTGAGCCTTTTTTTTTTGAGCTAAATAAATCGAGCGATTGCATTTTCTAAAGGAATGTCTAAGTGCTAATATTAATTGCATAAATTTGGAGTCAGTTTTGTATTATGCATGCTGGAGATTCTCAACCAAGAAATTAAATAGTAATTAGGATTTATCTTCCCACTGTAATCGAACAGTGTTTAGTTTTAAAATGTGTTAAATTGTATCTCACAGGTTTTTATAATGAAAGTTATATCACTGTGAAACTATGTTTTAACAGGCATGCTTGGGACATTATGTGTTGGACATAAAAATTATTTAGAGATACTTAGTTATATCAATACAGAATTCATTTATAACTGATTTTATTACTATGGACACATTTTAATAAAAATAAATTATGCTTTCTTAAAATGTAGAAAATTGAGAGAAATTTAATAGAAAAATAGAGTATTGTTAAAAGTGGGTGAAAATTTCCAAGATTACGAGGCTAGCTTTCAGAAATAGGGTCAGGGACGCAGTTCTCTGTAATGTAGTGATAAACATAGAGAAATACATGTTTTCAATACATCCACAGATAATATAAGGATGTTCATTCTATGAGTTATTACTATGACTAGAAGAACAGGTTTTTCTGTATAAACTACAACTGTATTTATCTCAAAGTATTGATTTGTAAAGAACAAGTGGTAGAAGCAATTTTTAAACTACATGTGTGGTATTCAGGAAGCCTGTTGGGGGAATGTCAGCCAGGCTAAAGACACTGAACCATTCCTCCTAAAACAAATGGCCTTTTCATTAGGAACAGCACTGAGAAACAAAACATTTTACAAAACAAATTACATACAAGAGTGAGGTTCAATTTTATTTCATTTCCTATTAAAATTGTCCAGTTAAATTATATAGTTGTTATTTTAAACTTCTTTACTTAGTAATTTGGAATTAAACACGAAGCATCACTAACCAATAAAAAATAATCCGTTTTTGTCAAGCAATGGAACTTGATTGTTTAAATGGTTACATATTCATTACACATTCTTAATGTGAGATGTGAACACTGAATTACTTTGCTTTGCTTAGTTACAATGTTTTTATGACATCTGCTATATTGTATCTTCCTAACATCACTATCATATTCTCATTATTTTGTTCTAGTTTATAGAGAAGCATTAAAGTTCTGTCACTTATTTGGAATTTTCAGATTCATTAACAGGAGAGCAACTCATCTAAAGCACTGAAACTCACGTGCGTAGCTACCATTTTAATTGTTTACTGGTGTTTGATGCAGAGATGGAGGACATAAGGATATCTGCAGCCATTTGGGATTCCAAATGATTTCTGTGTCTAAAGGTTCTCAAGGCCTCACACATCCTACTCATATGTCTTGTCTGGTGCTCTGATCCACTTTCTGTCCTTGCCCACCAAACAGGGAGATAAACTGGGCAAGGAACCACAAGCTGAAAACAATGCATCAGCACCCTTTCTAGAAAAAAAAGTGAATACATTTTGGACTAAGCCAATTTAGGTTTGAAACTTGGATGCCTGTGGCAAAGTTCTAAAATTACCTTAATTAAGTTTCTTAAATTGGCCTCCACAGTTAGCTTCTGTTAGAGCTGTTGCAAGCAATGCTGGGGAGATTCCTAAGGTAGTGCAGGCTTCAAGGTTCTCACCCACTTCCTGCTTCTGAGACTGGGGCGCCTCATGTTCAGGGTTGGTTGACCTGATAGATTCCATTGTCACCTTTTTTATGTTTATGCATTTTGATTTTGCTAAGATTGAGTCTCACTCTCACTCCTTGGCTGGCCTCAAACTCATGGCAATCCTCCTGCCTTAGCCTCCATTTCTGAATTGCCACCAATTTTATTCATACATGAGAAGGAATTTGTCTGGGATTAAAAACTTTGTGTATACTTCACATGGCTCTAAGCCTCCTAGCAGAACATTCTGTTCGATTTTTTTTCTGTGTATATGTGCCTGTGCTTGCAAGTAAGAGTATATGTGAATGTACATGTCAAGCGTCAGTGTGGCATATGACTTGTGTGGGTTTGATTGCAGTGGCCAGAGAACCTCAGGTATTATATTGTATCATTCTTTACCATAATTTCACTAAATGTGGAGCTTGGCTAGTGGCCAGCAAGCCCAGAAACAATCTTCTTTCCATCACCCATGACATGGGATGCCATACCCAGGTTCTGTGAGTACCAAGCAGCAAACGTTTCTACATGCTGAGCCGTCTCACCAGCCCCTTTTTGGTATTTTAAATTAGTCGCACTTACTGTCACATTCAAGTGCTGAGAATATTCTTCCAGTCTATCACTGGGCACCACCATAGAAAGTGACAATACAGAAATGCTTTTGCCTTGCAGTGCACAAGAATTTGTGCAGATGAGCAACAGCTTTGATTGGTGGCACATAGAGGCTGCTACAGAGGATCAGCAATACAACACTTGAAGCAAACCTGTTGATTGGCATTCCAGAAAGAGCATCTCTGGAAGCCAGTGTACATTATCTCCAGAGTGTCCTGGCTCAGTGTCCTGTTAGCATCTATTAATGTTTTAGGGTGTTGGCGTTGGCCGGTTTTTCCCTCTGACTTGGGTACCATTTTGAGCCAGCTTTCAGGATGTTCATATGTAAGGTAGGGAGAACAATTTTAAAACTAATATCTCCATCCTTCTCATTCCATCCTGCCTGATTATAGGAAATCTTAAAATTTCTTAGAAACTGACACATGCTGGCTGTACGGAGAAACAGATAGCAGAGAGGGTCACACATTGGTTAACTCAGCCAGAGGAACCACTGTACTATTACTAGGCTACCCTTTGGAAGACATTGAACCTACTGTTTTTTATTTTCACTTATAAATAAATCATTCATTTTTTAGATCATTACTAATTAGATATTAGATATTATCCAATTATATTATTATTATTATTATTAGATAATTACTCCAATAGCAAGGGACATTTTTTTTAACTCTGTGTTGTACACCTGTGCACTGTAAGCAGTGTATAACTTCCAGCTTCTTGGAGCCAACCTCAGGAGTTCAGGGCTGTAGGACCTTCTTCTTCAACATGAACTTCACATTCCTCGTCACAGTTGTGTAGGCATCAAGGTTTGCATGGTTGCATCTGGAAATCTTACTTCTAAACATGGCCTCTAAATTCTCATCTCTCTGTCATTTGAGTGCTAATCCAAGCACGACTGCGGGAGGAGTTTGTAGATAGGAATAAGGTTCCTGTGATAGCTACCAGTGCACATCAGCTCTACAGAACTAGGTCATAGACAAGCCTCTGAGACCCACCCTGAACATGGATAGCACAGGTCACTGGGTCAGGGTCCTTGACTGAATGAAAAGGAAAAAAAATGAGCTGGGATTAGCATTTATCTCCCACAGATTCCCTACTATGGATGCATTCCAGCTGCCCTCGAGACTCTGCCATGATGGCCTGTACCTTGGAACAGGGGCCAACACAAATCCTTTCCGCCTTAAGTTGCTTTGTTGGAACTCAACAGGAAAGGAAACTAAGAAGCAGCAGTTTGCTGAGCTGACCTTACAATGGAGAGGTCACTCTCATCACCTGAGTAGATCTGATGTGACTCCAGGAGCCCTTGAAAGCAGGAAGTCAGGCAGCCAGGATGAGGAAAGGAGAAGTCAGAAATCAGAAGGAACTGAGCCACCATGACTGGCTTTGAAGCTGAGAGGGCCAAGAGACAGGGGACATGGGCAAAGTAGAACAGACCTCTTGCTGACAATCGGCAAGTTAATGGGCTTCTGTCCTACACCTGCCTGAATTGATTCTTCCTATAGTGGGGAAGGGTCTGGAAAACTCACATCTCTAAAAGGAACATTAGCAGCTGACATCTTGGTTTTGGCCTTATTGGATTCTAATATTGCCTGTTGAGTCCTCTGGGTTTCTGGTTCACAGAACTAGAACTTGCCTTCAGCAGTTACATTTGTGTGAGTTTGTAGCAGCATCAACAGAAAACTGGCACACTGCTCATCCATACCTCCCTTCTACAAATACTTACTGATCTCTATCATGAACTGCCAGGAGCTCAAGATAAATGTGGAAACAGACAGAAGTCTGCCTCCACTGGGGTTTACAGTCAGCAGTAATAGTAGGTGGCCCCAAGTACATGGCTTCTAGCTTATTGCTATTCCAGTTCATGGGCCTACTGGATTAGCTAATTAGGAGTAAGACGCTGAGGACTGGCATGTGGTGGGCACCACTTTCTTCCTGACCAGACACTTCACATTGGGTGGCTCTCACTCATTTGGGTGGTAGCTTTGGGACTAATGGCCTCAAGTACTCTCTGTCTAGGTTTATAAATACAACACATAATAATTTAGTTTGGTCCAAGGATTTGGAAAACATATATAGTGGATCCTTATTACTAAGAATCCCCCCTTACAATCCTCCTCCCTTGCTGGTGGGAATATAAACTCGTACAACCACTCTGGAAAGCAATCTGGCGCTTTCTCAGACAACGAGGAATAGCGCTTCCTCAAGATCCAGCTATACCACTCCTAGGCATATACCCAAAAGTCTCAAGTACACAATAAGGACATTTGCTCAACCATGTTTGTAGCAGCCTTATTTGTAATAGCCAGAAGCTGGAAACAGCCCAGATGCCCCTCAGTGGAGCAATGGATGCACAAATTGTGGTATATCTACACAATGGAATATTATTCAGCAATAAAAAGCAAGGAAATCATGAAATTTGCAGGTAAATGGTGGGATCTGGAAAAGATCATCCTGACTGAGCTGTCCCAGAAGCAGAAAGATGCACATGGTATATACTCACTCATATAGACATATAATATAGGATAAACCTACTAAAATCTGTACACCTAAAGAAACTAATCAAGAGGGAGGACTCTTGCTAAAATGCTCAATTTCTATCCAGAAAGGCAAAGAGGATGGACATCAGAAGAAGGAGAAAAGAGGGAACAAGTCAGGAGCCTAACACAGAAGACCTCTGAAAGGCTCTGTACTGCAGACTATCAATGCAGATGCTAAGACTTATGAGCAACCTTTGGGCAGAGTGCAGGGAATCTTAGGAAAGAAGTGGGAAACAGTAAGATCTGGAGAGGACAGGAACTCCACAAGAAGAGCAACAGAACCAAAAAATCTGAGCACAGGGCTCTTTCCTGAGACTGATAATCCAACCAAGGACTATGCATGGAGATAACCTAAGACCCCTGCACAGATGTAGCCATGGCAGTTCAGTATCCAAGTGAGTTCCATTGTAATAGGAACAGGGACTGTCTCTGACCTGAACTGATTGGCCTGCTCTTTAATTACCTCCCCCTGAGGGGGAAGCAGCATTACCAGGCCACAGAAGAAGACAATGCAGCCAGTCCTAATGAGACCTAATTGACTAGGATCAGAAGGAAGGAAAAGAAGACCTTCCCTATCAGTGGACTTGGGGAGGGGCATGCATGCAGAGGGTGGAGGAAGGGAGGGAATGGGATGGGAGGAGGGAGGGAACCACAGGGAGGATACAAAGTGAATAAAGTGTAATTAATAAAGAATTAAAAAAATTAAAAAAAAAAAGAATCCTCCCTTAGAATTATCTGGAGATGGTCCACAAAGGGAGGCTTGTCTGTGGACTCTCCCAGCATGCATAGTGCAGCAGCACTGGGAAAACTTATGTTCTTTCTTTTGACTGACGTCAACTTGACACTCCACTACATTTTTTTACAATTTCACTTTCCAAGGAAAAGCATGAAGTATAAGCAGCACTCAGTCTCCCTAAGAGTCTGTTGGGAAATATGGATGTGCCCTGACCGTAGGGTGAAGTCCTGAAGAAGTGTAGAAGGTGACGATTGTAAAGGGCATGAGGCTTTTGGGGTAGTGTTTCTGTTGGTGAGGCAGACACTCTCTGCTAGACTTGCCTTTTTGTTATGGGTATCTGCATGGTTTCAGAGAAACCAGGCAAGGCTGCAAGGGTTAGGGTTGGGGTTTCTGATAGATTTGACAAATAGATAATGACTGTACAGCAGTGTAGATTCACTGTTCAAGGACCATTAGGAAACTGCTCTGTTGGCTCCTAGCAAGCACTCCACAAATGTGTGTGTGTGTGTGTGTGTGTGTGTGTGTGTGTGTGTGTGTGTGT
>NW_026592890.1:9604443-9605392 GCF_907164565.1 Psammomys obesus | reverse complement strand
TGTGTGTGTGTGTGTGTGTGTGTGTGTGTGTGTGTGTGTGTGTGTGTATCCCTGTGTGGTTGTATGTTTAAAGTAGCAGGAGACCAAGTACTATGTGGTCTTTTCTTTTATGCCTCCCTCGGAAGTCTTTGGTGAAAAACCTCTTTGACACTACTGGAATTAGCTCGGTGGGTATAGGGAAACCAACCTCAAGGCAAGAACATGTACACAGCAGATAGTGGCCTGACATCACAGCCTTTTTTCTCATTTCACTGATACTTGGTGTCCTACAGAGGTCCCCTCAAGTTTTAGCTGTCCATCACAAAATAGAAATGTTACTACATCTGAAGAGGCAGGGAGGATGGTACTCTAAAGAAATGCATAAGCACCTCTCTCCAGCTACCAGACTGTTGAAACTAGAGTTTCCTCATGAATCTCGTGTAGGGAAAAGCAAAAAGCTGAATTCTGGTGCAGCCAGAGGAGGGACTTGTCTTCCAAGAAAGATCTTTCACACAGTCTGAACAAAGTCTGCTGCTTAGTTATGAACACCTCTTTCTCTATATTTAAATCTAAACATCATGTTGGGACCCTGAAGATGGACTATTGTGTGGGGGTGGCACTGGTCCTCATTGGTCTTTTTTTCCAATGGGATTACTTTAGGTAAATCTTTTTCTGCTTTTCATTATTACTATGAGCAGTGTGTGTGTGTGTGTGTGTGTGTGTGTGTGTGTGTGTGTGTGTGTGTTCATGTGTGGAGCTCCAGGGATCTGTTTGTCTCAGCCTCACCTTTCCAATGCTAGGATTAAACATAAAATGCTGTTCCTGGCTGTTAGGTGGGTGCTGGGATATGAACTCAAGTCTTTACAACAGGTACTTTGCTGACTGAGCCATCTCAAAGCCCCCTCACTATTATCTATCTCTATCTATCTATCTATCTATCTATCTATCTATCTATCTATCTATCTATCTA
>NW_026592890.1:9458010-9604433 GCF_907164565.1 Psammomys obesus | reverse complement strand
CTATCTATCTATCTATCTATCTATCTATCTATCTATCTATCTATCTAATCTGTGATGAGGGTGGGGTGTCTGAGCCTTGCTTCTTGGAGCTGCCAGTTCCTAGGCTGTGACCTTAACAACTTTCTGAACCTATCCAACACTTTTTGAAAGTCATTAGTTTTTATTCCTTGGAAAAGACAAAATATTTTCAGTGTTCCTAAAGAGAATGATATCTCAGTCGTTTGGTGAGGTTTATAATATACAAACACAAAAAACACTGCACTGAAGTATTTCTGTTAGGACAATTACAGACTTTCCTAAATACTTTGTGTATATAAATAAATATCCAAATTGCCTTCAGGTCAAAACAAAGCTTAAAATAGAGAATCTCTGAACAATAATGACCCAATTACATCTTTGTTTTCTAAAAAAATTTAAATATTGTATCATTAAGTAGCTTTTCAGCTTGTGATAAAGAAAACTTAAAGACTCAAGAAATGAGTTCTAAGGTAAGTTATAGGGGCAGAAGAGGCACAACTGGAATTGGTTTGCCAAAATTTAAGTGAAAGGTCAGTGAGTGAGGAAGAGAGATTGTTTTTCATTATATGGCCACCTCAATGAATAGGCTCACAAAGAGCTGATAGAAAAGTAATGTATTTAAGAAGCGGGGACAGAATTGGAGGAGAATTAACATTGGCGGGCTAGGCTGGATGCTGGCCTATTGTGACGCCTCATCCCACACAGTGTTTTTTCCCTTGGTATTTGTACATTAATTCAAAAAAAGCCCATGGACTGTAACTCAGGAAGCAGGCAAGGAAGGAAATGTCAGTATGCTTCCAATTCCTTTTAGGGAAAGTGACATTCTGCTTTTCAATTCTACCTTCACTGATGGTCAAGCTTATGCTGAGCTAATTCTATTCTGTTCTGTCAAAGCCAAAAAAAAAAAAAAAAAAAACCAAACCACACACACAATTTTTAAAGGAAGACAATAAAAATGGGAAGCTGTTTTCAGCCTAAGTGTACAATCCTTCCTGCAGGATCTTGCTCAGCTGAAAATGAACCAAAACAGGAAGTGTGGCAGGGGCAAGGATGAGGCTCAGACCTTCAGGGCCAAGGCAAGTTTGGGTGGGGCGGGGCTCTCCTTCTACAAGGTCAGGGGCAGAGACCCAGTGTGACACCCCCGCAGCCCTGCTGAGGGTAGCATCTCTGGGCTCTGTTCTGAATCCCATCTGGTTCAGTGCGTGCTCCTGGGAGTTGGCCACAGAAATTCCTCAGGAGAAAAGTGAGGGGTCCGCTGATCAGGCAGTGCTGGAGGCGCTGCCTGTCCTTGTAGGATCAACAGGGACCAAGGGGAAGCTTATTTCCGTGTGTCAGGAATTTATTTTTATTTTTATTTTATTTTATTTTACTTTTTTTTGTGACTGCGCAAGTATTCCTAGAAGGGCCAGCAGGCCACAAAGAACCTGAGAACCTACCTACAGAGAAGGCACCATATGAAGACGATGAGAATATTGAGGGAAGAGCCACAGAGGGTGCACGTGCTGCTGCAGGTTACTTAAGGGCCCTTAGCCATCGGCAGCCATAGCGGGAACTAAATACTTGCCAGACTTTTGAGGGCAGGGCCTCTTCCTTCTCTTCTGCTTCCCGGCTGGAACAGCACCCCGGAACAGAGCTCATAGTCAAGCTTACAGGGTGAATGGGTAGGGGTGGATAGGTCATCATAAGGACCATGAAACAGAGGTGTCACCTCACCCCATTTCTCAGGCAAGCTTTTATCCAGAAGCCAGCCCAAGCTGAGACAGGAAAGAGGACTTAAGAGTGAGAACCAAGTTCAAGGACTGCAAGATTCTCTTGGGTCCTGGCTGCTTCAGTCCCCACAGATCTTAGGAGCAAAATGTTTTGGAACCTGCTGCAGACTTACCAGCAGCTGGGGCTGCACTTACATTCTGTAACCCTGCCCTCATCCCCACCCCCACCCCAAGACTTGCCTTAATTATACTAGGAGTAATGATAATTCGACATAACAATTACATTTAGTGTCATTCCTATTTCTTCTGCAGTGTCCACAAAGAGAGATTTGCATATCAAGGAAAATGAGGAGGAGACTATAATTATCAGCAAATCTAGAACCAGTGATGTTTTAGGTACCTTGAAAAGTACAAATTATGAACTGAGGGTAGATGGTTCTTTCAGATAAAAGCTTTGGGATCCTGATTTGCTTTCTTGGCTGGATAAGTACAACTTTGAGCTGCACCAATAGAAGACAGCACCGTTTCCTCTTGGGTGAGAATCTGCATGCAGCCTCATCCAGTGCCTGTTTCCATCTTCAAATACATTAAGGCATGCTGCACAGATCTCTGAAGGATGCCTGGAAGGTCTTAGCTGAGCTGCTGGAAACTGGTGCAGGATGTGCTCCTACCTAGCAGGGGGCATGGTATGGGTCAAAGCCTGAGAACCACTGGAATTCTGATGGTAGATCTTGGCTGGGTGGTTTTAGAGGGGCAGATGAGGAGAAAGTGTATTTCAAACATGGCTTTGCACATTAAGTTAAGCAGACAGCAGACAGACTCCCCCCCTTCTACTGAGGCTTTATGAGGAGATAGACCCAAGAAACAGGAGCCACAGCTGGGCTGTAAGATCACTTGGCAGAGTGGTTACCCGGCATGTACAAGGCTCTGGGTTTGAGGCCCAGTACAGCATAAACTGGGCCTGGTGGTTCATCCCTGTGATTCTAATGCTAAGGAGGTAAAGGCAAGAAAAATCAGGAATTCAAGGTAATCTTTGGATATGTTGCAAGTCTGAGGAAAGTCTGGGCTACATGAAAAAATGTGAAAAACAAAACAGGACCTCCACCCTGGGTACAGGTAGGGAGTGTGGCTTAGCTTAGCTCAGAGAACAACTCCCTCTGACCCCTGAGAGGGGTCAGGGAGGGGCCAGAGGGGATATGATGCTTTCTTTTGGATATAGAGGATAATAGGCCTATGTCACAAAGGCCTTGAGACTGGACAGTAGGATTCAAGGCTAGAAAGCACCATGCCAAAGCACATAGGCCATCCTGACAACACATGGTGGGCACTGGTGCAGTCCTGTCATGCCACTTGTCATGGCCTGTCACTGCTGTTTCAGAACAGTGAATGAGATTTCCCTGTGGAAGCTGTTTCAGGTGAGCCAAAGTGGCCACGGATAAGGCAACAAGCAAAATGTACTTGGGCTGCAGATCTAACTGTAGTTTGATATGCCTGTCAGTCTGGTTTGTAACAGTGACTAGCATTTTGTGAGTGGCTTCTCCTCCCACCTTTGCTCTGCAGTCTATAAGCTGGAGAACTCTCACCTGATGATTACACTGCTACCCTCTAACCACTCTAGAGTTCTAGACCCAGACTCTCCGACAACCTTCACATAACATGGTCACCCACGCCAATCATCTCATTCATTAGTCCTGTACACCCACTGGCATACACTCAGACTGCTATCAAGTTTAACTTACTCAAAAGCAAGAGCTCTCTTTAAAGAAATTACAGGCTGAGGTCAACTGCAATCTTCCTGCCAGAGCTGGAAAGGGGGTGTGCCCCTCAGGTAAGGAGGAATGGGTTCAGCACCCTCCTCAGCCTGTCACCTTCTTGACTGCTGTTGCGCAAACTTCTTTTTCCTCTTTATAAAATTCCCTTGTGCCCCTGAGTTTCCCAAGAGAAGACTGTGAGGATATCCCTCCAATACAAGACACCAGCCTTTAAATAAGCAGATTCATTCACCAACACCTCTTATTTCTAGAATATTAGCTATCGTGTGATGAGCCTGGGCCTGGGTTCAGTGGTAGTGGTGAGATGAAAATAATATAGTTACTACCCAAAAATTAGGACTGACATGGGCACTGTGATGGGCAAAGATTTACGTGGAGAAGCTGTACAACTAAAAGGTGTGTGTATCCTTAAAGCCATGCCTACTTTAGTAAGAAACCAGGGTTTCAATAGTCTATCGGGACAAACAGTTTTTGTTAAACCTGGTCAGGCCTATGATTAAAAAATTCAGTTGTCTGACATGAATTGAGGAGTCTAAGGGAGAAGTTAAAACTACCATTAGGGTAGGAATGGTAAACATCAAAGTTCGTCCACATTGGCTTATTTACATAAAAGGGATTATTAGCATCAACAAAAGACATTCTGTATCATGTTTGTGCTGTTGGTATGTGGTAAGTATAATAATTCTTGAATTTCTTTGCATCGAATCACCTTACAGAATACGCTAACTCTAATGGATTATACATAATACCCTTGGAGGGACCACATAAAATCATGTCTTCAGTTTTCCACACAGTGCAGACACCTAACATTTACCAAATCCTCAATCATGTGCAAATCTGCTACAGTCATATTGCACACTTAATTTCAGCCAGAAGAAACATGTAGCAAAAGGCTTCCAAAGAGTTCTCTGAAGGTTTGTTAATGTCTTTAATTCTTAAACAACATGTTTTTAAAATAAGTAAACTGAGGCAAGCGGTAGTTGTGTAACTGATCATTCTTTTCCTTTGTGTTTGATAAACAGGATTGAAACACAGAAACTCTAATGCCAGAGCCTTCACTCCTCAGAACTGCACATGGCTGCTATCCATGCTGTCTCACTTCTTGTTTTTCCACATATTATTTGATCTGCCCAAAGCATCTTCCCTTCTTGTGTACCAGGTAAACTCTACCTACTGCTTTAATCTTCCTTTAGTCAGTGAGGTATCCGGGCCTCTTGCCCAGCCCAGCTGGTTTGGGCAGAGATCCCTGCCGGCAATGCAGTCCTCCATTCCAATGGAGCCCCTGGCAGGCTGGGAACAGCAGTGCCCTGGTTATCTCTGGGGTCCCCAGGGCAGCTCTCAGAGCTGTGGAAAGTGTTTGCTTTCCTCTCTGATTAGTTTGTAGCATTTCAGAAGAATGAAGTAATCAGTCACCTGCCATTCTCTCCACTCAAAATGAGGTCCCCTCCTTTGACCACATAAAACCTCTCCACAGGAAAGTTACAGGAGTGCTTTCCTTGAAAAGAAGTTCTCACTTTACAAGCTGTTTTCGGTAGTTACGTCACTTAAATCACCGCAGCACAGGAACACAATAACCCTCAGTTTGTTTGTCAAACATGAGATTTTGCTGGGTGTGGTAGACAAGCTTACAGCCCTAACACTCGAAAGCCAAGGCAGGAGGATTCTAAATTCCAGCCAGACTGAACTATTGAGCTCTAGTCCATCTCAAAAACAGAAGAAAAACAAAGAAAGAATGTGATCTCCACTCCATAGGGTGGGGATAGTCTGCAGTGGACTGAATAGTCCTTCAGTCATGATTTGTCGCTTGGCCTTATGCAACTGGTCATAGAATGCAAATGTTTTGCCTTTGTGAACCACACACAGTTCAGAACACTGCAGAGATCTTCATTCAACGGACCTCACACACCTTCCAGATTTTTTCCTCCTTAGGATTCTCTTTAGACGCAGGTTTTCATTTAGGTCGGGGAGGTACTTAGACTAGGCACATATGTGATACTCCCAAATCTAGCATTCAGAAATGGTGGGAGGGGCAGTTCTAATAACTTCCCTTATGAACCCAGGACAATTCAACGTTTGCAGATTTAATAAACACAATGATTTCCAAGAAACTTTGAAGCAAATTCCCTAAATATAAGTTATAGACTAAAAACAGGCCAGAATTTCACAGATGATGAACCTTAATCCCAAACTAAACTCAATTTTTCTATAAGAGAAATAACCATTATGTATGAAAAATAACACTTCTTTGTTTGGAGTAAAAAACTAGTAGCCAAAAGTTCATCAGCATCTTAAAGGAACACAAGGCCACACAACTCACAGGGCCACACAACTCACAGAAATATCTAAAAGTCCTGGGATCAGCTGGCCTGAGAATACTCAGGTTCTCATGAAAAGTTGCTCTTTGATTCTTGCTTTTCTTTTCTTCTTTTCTTTTCTTTAATGTCCTCCTTCCCTCCCTGCCTCCCCCCGCACCCTGCTCTCCCAGAAGCCACTTAAATTCTAAGGCCAAAGATGTCATACAAACATTCTAAAATTTTGCAAATATAATCTACTCTTACTATTTATATAGATTTATGTGTCTAACTCAAATTACCAGAATTTTAAAGGTATTTAAATTGTTATTTATTATCACTGGGGGAAGGAGGCATATGCTACAGTAGAGATTAAAGGACAACTTGCAAGAGTCTGTTTTCTCCTTTCACCATGTAGATCCCTTGGATCTACTCAGTCAGGCTAAGCAGTAAGTGCCTGTCCCTGCTGGGTAGGCCTTTGACTGAAAATCTTTGTGTCTGTTAATGGACTTTTATCAGTCTGAGTGGGCCATATTCGAGACTTATCCTAAATATTTTACTATTTGGTTTTCCACATCATGGGGCAGGACATTTGATTATTACATTTCTATTGTATGGCTCGTGGTTCTGTCAGCATCTTAGAGGCCAGCAGTCCTGAACGTTTCAGGCGCAAGCTTGTTCTGGACTATTGTTGCCCTTAGGAACCAAGGATGCAACATGTGGAATCAATATCTTAAAGGCCCTGGTCTGCTGTCAGAGCCTACAGTTTAGCTATGAGTGAGTTCATGTCATCTATTGGCTCATGTTCCTCAAATGTAATACACCACATCATTAATTTTATGACTTCATCTGGCAAAGCTACAAACTAACCATTCTTTTCTTTTTTTAAAAATTTATTTATTACATATACAGTGTTCTGTCTGGATACCATAAGAGAGCACCAGATCTCATTATAGATGGTTGTGGGCCACCATGTGGTTGCTGGGAATTGAACTCAGGACCTCTGGAAGAGCAGACAGCGCTCTTAACCTCTGAGCCATCTCTCCAGTCCAAAAACTGAACATTCTTACTCTCTTAATTTTCTGTAGCCTTTAATAACATTTATAAGGGAGCATAAGAGAGATGAAACTTCTATTGGCTGTATGACAAATTTATTTTATGAATAGTTTATAGAAATTATTCTTTTTCTCACCCCAATGTAGTTCTTAGAAAAAAATCAACATATTTTAGACATCTCAAGTTCATTGTTTAAATATGGAGATTTGGGCTCTAGTAAGGTTTATGTTACCCTGAACATGCCCAATCCTGTCTGAGCATGAACATAAGCACGGTTGGGTCTTGTTAGTACTTGAGTGGGAGAAATGAGCCCTAAATATAGATACTAGTTTGGATCTCCCATGGAAGGCCCTGATCTAAGCTTTCTTCCTCTGTCTGACATGGGCTTATATTTTAAAAAGGTGGTATTACCTCAAATACCAGTCACACATATTAACTTAAATATTTTGCAAGGAAAGGGTGGTTTTGAAAACAGTTTATTCCTTAATTTATAGAAAAGACAAAACAAAATGAAACAAAAAACAACAACAAAAACCTCACCTAGCATGAAGTCATCAGAAATAAGACAGACCCTGTGAAGCAAAGGCCTTGACATGGCTGGTGAGACCAAGAGCTTGCACCTTTCTCACAGAGTATGGAAGGGTCACACTGGCAGTTACCCAACAGGAACAACAGGAACCATGTTACAGGCTCCACATAGAACTTCCATCCACACAGATAGGTTGCTAGATTACAGCTCACATAGCATCACTACATTTTACGTAAGATCATATTATAAATTTGTAATATATTTGTATATATATATATATATATATATATATATATATATATATATATATATATATATATATGCTATTTTACTTTACCATAGGGCTATGAACGCATTGTCTCTAATGTTCACGCCAACACTTGCAGAAAGCTGCTATTACGGTTTAGATATGAAGTTTCCCTCAAAGGCTTGTGTATTGAACGGTTGGTCCCTAGCTGCTGGTACTAATTCAGGGGCTCTGGAAATTTCAGTGGATAAGGCCTACCTTGAAGGAAGCTTGTCTCTGGGAGATTGTCCTTGGTGGTTGTTGTATCTTTCCATTACTACTCCCCTGCCTCTTGGGAGGTGAATACCCTCTTCTAGAGCAAGAATAATGTTATAAGGCTGGCTAAGATGTAACACCTTAGAAGGACAGAAATGGTACAGACGGATGCCTTAAATTGTATCATTTTCTCCCTGGTCTAGTTTTTTTGAACGATGACCGCCAGAACCTGGGAGCCTGGTTTTCCTCATTGTGCACTACTTTTAACAGGTTTGCCTGGCTCCCTGGCTACTCATCCCTAGTTGCTTGTTTCAGAAAAAGTTCATTTAACACTAAAAGAGGAAAAAAGATCAGATGGTAGAATTAAACTAAACTGTGTGCTTCAAGGGGACAGACAGAAGAGTAGGGTCATTATATTTGAAAGGATGTATTCTTTCATTCTTTCTGTCATTTATATCTGGTCCCATCCTAAAAGGATTTTGTGGCAGGACTTGAAAGAAATGTATGTGAATCTAAGTTTAACAAGACATTGATTTACATAAAAGACAAGCATGGATAGCAGAAGTATAGAAACATAAAATTATCTTCAAGTGCTTTGGAACCTAGTTTAAAATTTTTCTCCCTCTTGCTATTACTGAAAATCTCTGACACATTTTAATGATAAATAATGACAGGCTGTGATAAACCTGCTTAAATTAAATAAGAATTATGGCTGTGAATATGGGTACAACATCTACAATCATAAGTGGGATTTTTAATAAAAACTACTGTTAGAAAAAACATTTTCCTAGAGCAAAGTACTAATACAGCTGCAAGTCCTGGAGTGAATTTCTTGCAGATGTGGATCCAGGGTTACAGAGTCACTTCTGGGATAAGAGAACACCTTTAAAGACGAGCATTCCATTAGTGGGGTATAATGATCAGATTTTATAACAGGCCCCTTAGAATGTAGTAAAGCTCACCATGGCATTGTGGTGACAGGCTTCCAAGAAAAGGAGAAAATGAAGCAGAAGATAATATTTTCTCTCTCAAACGTCAGAAGAATGACAGAAAGGCATTTTTAACATGGAATTTCTGTTGTGTGCATTGGGAAATATTCCAAAACTGTTGATTGTGCTTGAAACCAATGGTGGCGTAGATCAACTACAAATTCCTCACAGTGAGATCTCCAGTATAAGATAAGCAACCTCTACCTTTATTAGGCAGAGGGGCGTTTGCTAGTTACAGAGTTAGGGAGAAGCTGTGCCTAGGAAACAACAGGAAGTAGCAGCTTTGTTTAACAGCCCAGAACCGCCAGGAGGGCTGCCTGTGATCCCCAAATCAGTCTTGCCTCCCAAGTTTGGTACCTAAGAATTTGGTTGTCACTTGCGCTTCCCCAGTTGCCTTGATTCACACTAGGGTACAAAACATTACTTAGATTTAAGTTGCAGATTTTACCATATAACAAGAGCATATCACTATGGACTTCTTTATCCCTCCATGCTTAAGTGAGAGAGAAGCTATGTAGGCTGGCCCAATCTATGTGATCATCAGATTCAGAAACACATGTGTGTAAGTGAGAAAAGCTATAGGGAGGCAAGCTTCAAAGTAACACAACAGGAATACTAACGGTGAACATTCTGTAGGTGTGTGTGAGGAGTATTTGGGAAACACAGGTTTCAAAATGTTAGCCTAGAGGTTTTAAGTAGCTGCTCTGGTTATTCCATTTCTTTCATCTCAACCTGTCCTTCCCCACCACTCCCAGATCTGCCTCAATCTCCCCTCCCTCCCTTTCTCATGTCCCCATCAATCTATTTTATCTCTATACCTCTCAGATGAGCCTCAGTCTCCCCCTCCCCGTCTTTCTCATGTCCACATGAATCCATCTCCCCATCTCTACTTTTTTCTCTAGCTTCTTCAGGTTGAGCTAGGATCTACATGTAGGAATACAAGGAAGTTTACAGTATTCCGAAGAACCATAATTAAATCACATGTGTGTATGTAGTCTTTCTATAAATGCACAGATATTTGATGCTACCAAATGGCAAAAGTATGAATTATGAATAAATAAGGTTTATAAGTAATTTTTTATAGCATAAGAATGCTGTTATAAAAACAATTGGTTGGATATTATGAAACTAAATTACTAAAGCACAGTTTTTAATTTCATTGAAGAGTAATCATCTTGCTTAAGTGTCTATGTATCTTTCTCCTCTTCAGATTGTTTGAGATGAACTACAAACATATAATTAGGTCCTATAATCATAAGACAGCCAAAGAGCTGAGAATTCCACAATGTCTGGAATAGTGTATACATGATGCAGATTCAATAACAATCAGTAATTATCTTCAAAGATGGTGACTCTAAATGACAGTCTTGTCTATGGCAGGGTCTGCCAGACACTTGGCTTTTTGTTTGATATTGTTTTCCCGAATATACAATCGTGTTGCAAAATTTTCATCTGCATTCCACTAAATTACCAAGTTATTTACATGGCTGTCAGGAACTAGCTTCAACTGTTGACTTCTCCCATGCATGTGAGAAGTATGGAGATTCAAAGTTGGAAAAAAAATGAGATTCATGCATTTTCAGGAGAATCAGACTGCCAGTGGCAAACCCATTCCCACAGCCTAGCAATGATACCAAAGACTTGCCTCAGATTTCTGCAGGATAAACATTCTTTTGATTGTATCCATGCTTCCCAACTCTAGTAAAGAATTTTTTTTTCAAGAGAAATCAGCCACCATATCTATTTTAATCAATACTTACCATCCAAGCTAGTGAAAAGTGTTAATGACAAATTACTAAGTATTAATAATTAAGAGCAAAAAATTATCTTTTTTTCTCTTATTTTCCTTGAGATTAAAGATCAGATGTCAAAAATCTCCAAACTGTTTACCATGTCTGAATAGCATTTAAAACACTTACCTTCAATCAATTTATAAATAGTGAGCTATAAAGTTTTATAGGGAGGATCAAAACCTTCTAATGCATTTGAGAAGTATTAAAGAAAACAATACAGTTTAGTTATTGGAAACATATAGAAGCATTTTGGGGCTCCTCTCCTGAGAGAGTGGGCTGGGTGTTTGAGGAATCATCAAAATTGCCAATTTGACTGTTTCCAGAGGGGACAGTGGGAGAATGTGAGGCATCACATCTCCAAACTGAAGGGTGATAGTTCCAAATAGGCTTGCTCCCTTATTTTAAGGCTTAAAAGACATTTTGCCTTCTGGGATCACTCACCATTCATATTCTTGAAGATGTTCAGGATTGGCAGGATCTGACGGTAGTAAGGCACCAAAGCTTCACCCACCATCTCAGCCGATACAACCAGATGCTGGAGGACTTTGAGAGTGACGCAAATGACCTGTCTGTTTCGGAGGTTCAAGGCATCTATGTGGTAGAGAAATGACAAGTAGAAAATATTGTGTATGAATTCTATGATGCTAAGGTGCAGCTGTCTCATGGATGCATTTAATTAAAGTGTGCTCCGCTGGGGACCAAGGGGGCCTTATTATATTATTACAGCTCTGAGGAGGCAGTGCAGCCAGCCGCCTGCTAAGAATCACATCTTGTTTGGTTACTGCTCATCCTCCCAGCTGGTGTGGGTTCCTCCCCAACCCTAAAAACTCTTTTTATCTCATCTCATCTTTTCTTTCTCTTTGTTTTCTTTCTTCCTTCCTTTTTCTTTTTCTTTTCTTTTTTTAAGACATGGTTTCTTTTCATAGCCCTGTCTGTCTTGGAACTCTATCTGTAGACTAGGCTGGCCTCCAACTTAGACAGATTCACCCGCCTCTGCCTCTGAGGTGGTGGTATCAAAGGTGTGTTTCCATTCTTAAATTTTCTTAGGCCCTGTGTCGCCATCCTCACCTTCTCTTCCCTGGTTAGGTCTGTGTTACCATCCTCCCCTTCTCTGTGTGGTTGGTTCTGAGCCACCATTCTTACTTTTTCTCTCCCTCTTCACCATCCCACTCTGTTGTTCTGTTTCTAGGTCCTCATTTGTACATCTCTTCTCTGGTTCTGGGTCTTCTCCCTCATCTTTTCTCCTCTGGCCCTGAGTGTCCATTTCCACTTGCTCATATCCAACTATCTGCTCAAAGAGTTTTATATTGCTCTCTGCTTTTCCCCGCCCCCTTAGAGTAAAGGAAAAACTAGCCAGATCCAGGTACTCAGGGTGACAGACCTAAGTAAAATGGTCCAAGACTTTAAAATATCATTTTGTAGTTTCACAGATACTTCCTGTGGAAACACTGGGGAGTTTTTAAAAATAAAGTTTTATCTTCTCCAGCAACAAACTGGCAATTGGAGAATGAACACACTTCAGAGTAGCCTCACAACCTCTGGTCCAGTCAAGGATACATCCCTGGTTGGCTTGAAAGCAAACATGTAGCAAACAAAGCTGTTCAGCCTGAACTCTGGGAGTCCACCTAAATATAACTGTAAGACTTGGTGGCATGACGGCCCATCATTACAGCTTTTACACACTTTGCAGGCCACACAGACTCTTCTGAAAAACAACTAAAAATAGAATGCTGCAATTTCCTCTGAAAGCTGTGGTGACAGGACAGTGAGAAACAGAGCTTTAGAGCCCTGGTGGGAGGAGATAGAGAGTGGAGCATGCACAGCCAGCAGCAAGATTGTTTCTGGTCTTATCCAAACTACCACGCATCGATCACTTCTTTGTGTCAGGAACTAAACCTAACACTTTGTACATTTAGATTACTAATCCTCCTTCATCAGTGTTTGCTGAGCATGTATTAATGTGCTCCTCACAGGAACTGGACGGGTTGAAGTGAACAGCACAGATGCTAACACACTCTTGGGGATTGCAGTCTAGCATGGAAACAGACAGTAAGTGTACACCACAAGTATGTTAACAGTTCCTGACAAGGCAAGGCTATTAAGCGCCAATCACAGGGCTACTCAGCCTTGGTTCAGGATCAGGAACTAGCCTACACACAAGGACAAACCTGTGGGATAAACGGATGCTATGTAGCTACAGAATTTCCCAGGCAGGGCTGTGCAGTAGAAACACAGAGCCCTCCCTGGGAAAAGGAGCCTGCTCCAGCTGTGTAGATGAGCGTACACTGAGGCATTCTGGTCATGGAGAGGTAGTTTACCTGGCTTTATTACTGTGAATGTGTTTTTCCTGAGCTCGTGATGTGAGAAGCATATGTGCGTAGGTATGTTCCCATGGAGGACCTGAGGTCCCACCTTGATGAAAGAGCCAAAAAAACCAGACACTTGAAAGTTTTCATTTCTGCACTTTCTGCCCATTCTTCTCTCCCTACCATCACATTCCTACAAAGTCCTCATAGCCATGCATAATTATCCATTTTGTGTTTTTCTTTCTTTCTTTCTTTCTTTCTTTCTTTCTTTCTTTCTTTCTTTCTTTCTCTATTTATTTATTTATTTATTTATTTATTTATTTATTTATTTATTTCAGGAAAATACACCAGAACATTCTAATGTCAAAGGCAAGAAACCCCGTGAGAGGCCCTGAAGAGAAGTATGTCTGAATCTAGTTTTGGTGGCTGTAGGAGCTCCTCAATGTATATTTTGCATGAGGTGTGCATCCTAAAGACTGCAGTGAGATGGCCTTGTATTTGCCCATCTACACCCAGTTTCAGGGAAGACTTGCCATGTAGACCATACTGCTGTGTTTATATATATTTTGGAAAATTGTTGACAATGACTGACAACCACAATGCCTAGCTTGTTACTCTGACCATCCCAAGGAAGGGAATGCTGTGTCCTTCCTTCCCAGGAAATGAGAAGAATTCTTCACAGTAAATGTGAGAGAAAACGGAGGTGTAGTATAAAAACGTTCTTAATTTAAACAAGAGGGATTTTTCCCTTTATTTTTTGGATCTATGTGTATGTCCATCTGGGCACGCGTGTGCATGCAGATGCATGTGTATGTATGAGTGTGTGTATGGAGGGGCCGGAGGTCAGTCCTGGGTGTTATTACTCATAAGTGCTCACCTGTTTCGTCGGGACAGTATCTTACTGGTCTTGAGCTCACTGAGTCAGCTATGATGTCTGGTGAGTGAGCCCCAGACATTTCCTTGCCTCCAGCAACCCAGTGCTGGGACTACTAGTGTGCAAGCACACCGACTTTTTATATGGGCCTTAGGGATCAAACTCAGGTTTCCAAGCTATCATCGCCAGCCCCAAGAGGGATTTACTTTTTACACTGCCCATTTCCATTTCAGTTCATGTATTTTTGTTCCTTGTTCTTGAGAAATTGATTCATAACATCAAGTTGGAAGTCTTTTTGTTCTTACTTTCCCAGTGGAATTAAAGAAATATGATTTGAGGATCGGGAGTAGGAATCAAAGCTCTTTTCCTTTGAAAAAGTATGTTAACAGATATAAAGAGAATATGATTCTGGGGATTAAAGAGACATGTTTATCCTTCTGTAGCTGTTGTCAAGTTGTAAGTGAGGGCTTTGAACTCAAGATTTAAGGTTTTGAAAGGTCTAACATGAAGAGTCTTCTGACATTATAGAACCTTTCCATTCAGGAAATTGGATTTCTATTGTACTGTTTACAGCCTTCAAGTATAATCAAAACGATGGAGCGTACAGATATATAGAAATTGCTGAAGAGTAAGGAAAAATAATTTGAAGTCAAAGTGGTAAAATTTATTCATCTTAGAGGATTATAAGCCCCATGTACAATTTTCTTAGGCCTAAAATCCATTATTGCTATGAATTTTGTGAAGTGAGAACATTTCCTACTATTAGATATGATTTGCTACTGCAAAATCAGAAAACACAGGAACATTTCCAGTGGATTGTCTTTGTTTAAAGTTAGAAACACCAAACAAAACGAAAGCCAAATATGAAGTCTAAAAATGCTTTTGACTTGTGCTGTAGATGTTAATATCCTTAACATACAAATAGCCATCATAATCCAGTAGAAGAATAAAATTAAGATGGTCTAAGAATGTGAGCAGATAATACAGAGATTAATATATACAAATGATAAGATGGCCATTTTTACTATGTTATTCATGCCAAGATTAACATAGTAATGGGAGCATGGGAGATCTTTCCATCTTTTGATATCTTCTTCCAATTCTTTCTCCAGAGACTGGAAATTTTTTTCATACAAGTCTTTGACTTGCTTGTTTAGAGTCACACCAAGGTACTTTATGTCCTTTCTGGTTATTGTGAAGGGTGCTGTTTTCCTAATTTCTTTCTCAGCCCTTTTGTCTTTTGTATACAGGAGGGCTACTGATTTTTTGAGTTAATTTTGTATCCAGCCACTTAGTTGAAGGTGTTTATCAGCTGTCGGAGTTCCCTGGTAGAATTTTTGGGACCACTCAGGTGGCCCATATCATCTAAAAATAATGATACTTTGACTTCTTCCTTCCAATTTGTATCCCCTTGATCTCCTTTAATTGTCTTATTGCTCTAGCAAGGACTTCAAGAACTATGTTGGCCATCTTACCAAAAACAATCTACAGATTCAATGCAATTCCCATCATATTACCAACACAATTCTTTATAGACCTTGAAAGAAAAATTCTCAATTTCATATGGAATAACAAGAAACCCAGAATTGCTAAAACATTCCTCTACAATAAAAGATCTTCTGGAAGTATCTCCATCCCTATACTATAGAGCAACAATAGTAAAAACTGGTACTGGCATAAAAACTGACTGGTAGATAAATGGAATTGAATATAAGACCCTGAAATAAACCCACAGACTTATGGACATCTGTTTTTTTTACAAAGATGCCAAAACCATACAATGGAAAAAAGATAGCATCTTCAACAAATGGTTCTGGTCTAACTGGATGTCTACATGTTTAGAAAAAATGCAAATAGATCCATACTTATCACCCTGCACAAAACTAAAGTCCAAGTGGATCAAAGACCTCAATAAAACCAGACACACTAAACCTGTTAGAAGAAAAAGTGGGGAAGAACCCATTGGCACAGGAGACAACTTCCTGAACAGAACACCAATAGCATAGGCTCTAAGAGCAACAATCAACAAATGGGACCTAATGAAACTGAAAAGCTTCTTTAAAGCAAAGGACACTGTCGTCAGAACAAAAGGACAGCCTACAGATTGGGAAAGGATCTTCACCAACCCTCTATCTGACAAGAGAGCTAATATCCAGAATATATAAAGAACTCAAGAAGTTTAACAGCAACAAATCAAGTAATCCAATTAAAAAATGGAATACAGAGCTAAGCAAAGAATTCTCAAATAGAGGAGTATTGAACAGCAGAGAAACACTTAAAAAAAATCTCAATGTTGTTACTCATCAGGGTAATGCAAATCAAAACGACCCTGAGATTTCACCTTGCACCCATCAGAATGGCTAAGATCAAAAACTCAAGTGTTAATACATGCTGGAGAGGATGTGGAGAAAGGGGAATCCTCCTCCACTGCTGGTGGGAATGTAAACTTGTACAACCACTTTGGAAAATCTATCTGGTGCTTTCTGAGACAGTTAGGAATAGTGCTTTCTCAAGATCCAGCTATACCACTCCTAGGCATATAGCTAAAAGATGCTCAAGTATACAACAAGGACATGTTCATAGCAGCTTTATTTGTAATAGCCAGAAGCTGGCAACAACCCAGATACCCCTCAGTTGAGGAATGGATACAGAAATTGTGGTACATTTATACAATGGAATATTATTTAGCTATTAAAAACAAGGAAATCATGAAATTTGCAGGCAAATGGTGGGAACTGGAAAAGATCATCCTGAGTGAGCTATCCCAGAAGCAGAAAGACAAACACGGTATATACTCACTCATAAGTGGATATTAGACTTATAATCTAGGATAAACATACTAAAATCTGTACACCTAAAGAAACTAATCAAGAAGGAGGACTCTGGGTAAGATGTTCAATCCTCATTCAGAAAGGCAAAGAGAATGGACATTAGAAGAGGGAGAAACAGGGAACAGGTCAGAAGCCTACCTCTGAAAGACTCTGAAAGACTCTACCCTACAGGGTATCAAAGCAGATGCTGAGACTTATAGGCAAACTTTGGGCAGAGTGCAGGGAATCTCATAAAAGAAGTGGGAAATAGTCAGACCTGGAGAGGACAGGAGCTCCACAAGGAGAGCAAAAGAACCAAAAAAATCTGAGCACAGGGTTCTTTTCTGAAACTAATACCCCAACTAAGGACCACTCATGGAGATAACTTAGAACCCCTGCATAGATGTAGCCCATGGCAGTTCAGTGTCTAAGTGGGTTCCATAGCAATGGGAACAGGGACTGTCTCTGACATGAACTGATTGGCCTTCTCTTTGATCACCTCCCCCTCAGGGGGGAGAGGGTGAAGCCTTAGCAGGACACAGAGGAAGACAATGCAGCCAGTCCTGATGAGACCTGATAGGCCAGGATCAGAAGGAAGGGCAGGAACACCTCCCCTATCAGTAGACTGGGGGAGGGGCATGGGTAGAGAAGAAGGAGGGAGGGTGAGATTGGGAGGGGAGGAGAGAGGAAGCTACAGGTGGGATACAAAGTGAATAAACTGTAATTAATAATAAATTTTAAAACATATAAGTGAGCAGTAATTTTCTAAAATGTTCAAATTCATTGGTAATCAAAGTAAGTTTGGGGTGCCATACCAGCAAAAATAGTTGTTGAAATTTACCACTTAGATCAGAAGCAAGTTTGGGAAAAGAGAAACTCTAACAGATGCTGTGGCAAAGATAGATGCATCCTTTCTGTAAGGCATCAGTTTTCCTCAGAGCCATAAAAATGCAAGTGATACTTAGCCCAGCAACTCATCCCCATGGGCCTTTAGCCTAAGTATGAAGGTGTGTGCCCAGTTATGAAAGAAGGCTAACACCAGTATTGCTTATGACTGGAAACAATCCAAACACTCCAAAGACCATCAGGTTGTTAAAGGAGAAGACAGTGTATCTACAGGGAGTAAAATTATTTCAGTATATTTATTTGTTTAGTTATTTTATTTTCTGTATTGTTTTAGAATGATTAATATAATTAGGACTTGGTGAAAGTTGACTTTCTTTCTATTAAGTATTTTTTTTTCTTATAAGTGATACTATTTGTTTAAACAGATGAAAGCATCAGTTACTGACACGCTCTCAAAGATGCAGTCACCAGCACATTTTATACTCACAGGTCTCTAAGCACTCTAGACTGAGTGTCTGCTGTAGTACCTGGGCGGCTGAATGTAAGCTTCCATGGAGTGTACTGTCATTGGCAATGCAGGGCTCTTCTCTCAGAGCACCGTGCTCCTCTGTACCTAGATATTGACTCAGTTCACATTTAAGGAGTGGGATGCTCTATGTTGCTGTCTTAGTTAAGATTTCTATTGTGAAGAGACACCATTATCACAGCAAGCCTTTTAAAGGAAAGCATTTAACTGGGGCTGGTTTAGTGTTCATGGGTTTAGTCCATTGTTGTCATGGTGAGTAGCATGGCAGCATAGAAGTAGACATGGTGCTGGAGAGGTAGCCAAGAGTTCTACATCTGGATTGGCAGGCAGCAGGAAGAGTGAGTGACACTGGGCCTGGCTTGAGCATCTGAAACTTCAAAGGCCAAACCTCCTAGCAGGGCAACTCCCTATGGGTGCCATTTTTATTCAGATTACCACACAGGGAAAGAATGAGTTAGCCTTGCTACTCCTACCATTTTCAGAATGAAATAAAATGACAGTCTTTTGTATCAAGTGGGCATTGCTGTTAAGAAGCACTGGTACATTCCCTACTCCGCTTGAGAAAGGGTCACTAAATTTGCCACAACTTTTAGATTGTGGAAGTCAGAGCCATAAAGGATATGATATGCATAGGCCTTATGTGAAGTAGGGAATTCAGGAATATTATGAAATAGAAGGTGGTTAGACAGAACAATTTCTAAGATATAGGAGTCCAGTCCTTCCTAAAGGAGGACAGGAAAAGCACACAATTCTAAGCCTGATAGAAAATTTTGGTACAACTTTAGGAATGATTATTTGGGCAAGCAACTTGGATCATCTAGGAAGACAGCAGTAGTTACAAGTAACCTGAGTGAGCTCTCTGGATGAAGGCTGACTAAGGTAACAACACATTCTACATTTTCCAACAAAGAAGAGTGTTTTGGTAAGACATTGGACCACACCCATCTGGCTGTTGTAGCTGGTAAGACACAGAGATGGAAGGCCGGGGCATAGCTCAGTGACAGAGAGTGTTCTTGGCATGTGTGAAGCCCAGGGCTCCATCCCCATCACCACATAGAGTGGGTGTGATGCTTTACTGGAGGTGGAGACAAGAGGATAGAGTTCAAGTTCATCTGCAGCTATACAGCAAGTTCCATGCCAGCCTGGGATACATGAGAGTCTGCCTTTAAAAACAAACAAACAAAACAAGTAAGTACCGAGTATCAGGAAAAACCAAGAAGGTGTAAGAGTGATTGAGAGTTAGGATTTCCCTTTTTCTTTTCTTGTTATTCCTGTGTGAACAACAGAGTTTCAGTAGAATGTGCTGAGGTCTTGCTTTCCATCAACCTTTCCTTGATGGGCTACTTCAGGGATCTGTATTTGACCTAGTTCAGTTCTATTGAAGTTATTTTATTTATTTATTTATTTTTTTTTTTTTTTGTAGATTGAGTGCATTTATTGAATCAAAACTTATCATCTATCTTGGCAACTGCAAGTTGAGAATCTGCAAGTTGAAAATCTGCAAAGACAAACTAAGAAATATGCACACATACAACACGTTTACACACAAATTGTATTTCCCAGTTTGTTTTGGCACAGTAATGTTTCCTTACACAATCCTGTGATTCCTCACACCTCTGGACAAAGGTATTTCTAACCTTCTGGGAGGGGTGAAAGAATTAAATGGCCCAACACTACAAAGATAGTTAGTTAATGGCAAGCCAGATTTTTTTCATGAGTCCAAAGTCTGCACTCCTAATAATTGCACTTTTTTCCCTCCTGGCATCCCCTAAGAAATGAGTTATTTTCCCATGGCCCAGTGCATATTGGTGCTAAACATTAAGGAGATCATTAAAAATGTCAGTGAACTGACTCTCTGTGAACTGAGCAGGAAACCTCATGCTGGGTCCTGGGAGTCAGTGGTTTGTTCTTAAAGAATAAGTCATAGCAATGGAGACAAAGCTCATGGCATGTTTCAGAAAGCAAGGCATGCTGTTGTGAGCACACTATGTCAGAAACACAGACAAATGTTTGTGTCTTTCCATTGTCAGAGTTTATTGGCCTTTTAATACATTCACAAGGTACACTGGTTTCACTGGCAGCAGTGCTAACTCTCAGGCCACACAGTAAAAACACTCATAGGTTATAGAATGGCTGCAAAAGCTTAAGGACGCTGCTGCAGAGTTCACAGAATTCCACAGAGGCAGAGTCTCTACATGAACACAGATAAATAAACCTGTTGGGGGTCTGCTGGAGATGCTGCTGAAGACTCAAGCTGTGAGGTCACAGTCTTGACTGAGACTTTGGGTCTAGTCAGGCTGTATAAGTGAGCTACAGGATCAAGGTCACTGAGGCAATGGATAAGTATGGGTCCAGATGAACATATAGGTGGACAGACAGTGGTGGGTCCAGATGGATAAATGGGCAAATAGGCAGACAGACAGGCAGCTATTTGAGTGGGCTGCATCAACAGTGTGGAATCAGCTCAAACCTATGGGACTATTGGGAGTTCCCTGACTGTTGGTTCCACTGATGCGTATACTAGGTTGTCAGGTGACAGATCTGGAGAGGCCGTCACCACAACCATGCTGAGTGTCCAGATGAAGATAGTAGACTGTTTTCTTGCTCTGTTGTGCTCAGTGAGTTTTCAGTTTTTCAGATACAATTTCAGTACAATCATATGCCCATATGGGCACCATTTACTTTGATAAATCCACATAGCACACATTTATCTTTGGGGATTCATTACTTAACTGGTGGTGCCTTGTGGGTTATTCACGTGCCCACCAAAGTGCAAGGATCATCCTCCATCCTCAGCACCAGTTGCTTTTTCTTATGAAATAAGTCACGGTGGCCAGGGCATCATCACTCAAAGTGGGGTTAAATGCTAGCTGTAAAATGGAGTCTCTTCAGGAAAGACACTGGAAAATTTTTTTCTCTTCCGGGAGGGGTGAAAGAATTAAATGGCCCAACACTACAAAGATAGTTAGTTAATGGAAAGCCAGATTTTTTTCACAAGTCCAAAGTCTGCACTCCTAATAATTGCACTTTTTTCCCTCCTGGCATCCCCTAAGAAATGAGTTATTTTCCCATGGCCCAGTGCATATTGGTGCTAAACATTAAAGAGATCATTAAAAATGTCAGTGAACTGACTCTCGTGTGGACTGAGCACTTAGTATAACAGTGCAGGGTACAGTTTGAATCAGATCCGCTTTGGAATAATATGGCTGCCTGGTGCCTACATGAGGCTTTAGCCTGGGTGACTTAAAGATGTCAACATTAAGGCAGAGGATAATGGTGACATTTATCACATTCATATCACATGCTCTGTTGAAAGCTTTCAATATACTAGTTCATTTTACCACAGAAATGACCCAATACATTGGGGGTCACTGTTGTCCCCATTGTGGAAATAAGGTGCTGTGCCTCAGTACTGAACAATGGGCAATGGCTTATGCGAAACAGGAAAAGAACAGTGATGGTGATGGATCCTGCTTGCAGGTGCCCCTGGCTGTTTCTGGCACCTTCTCTCTGGCTCTACCATGACTTTCTGGTGCAGGCAGCTGCCATCCCTGTTCCTGACACTTTTGCTATTACTATGCTTTTATGTTGAATTTCTGATGTCCTTTCTCACACAGGACTCAGCCTGATTTTGATCCATCCTCACAGGTCCAGAAGGATCTTTAGCCTTGGAAGATGACCAAGTACACGGTCAATATTTCTGAGGTTGTCATCTAGCCTCTGCCTTGGATTGACACCACTGTGCCTTCATTAGGATACTCTTCCCGTTAGTAGATTCATACAGCAACACAAGGTTTTTATGTTATAGTAATGTTTAGATGGAAGGGTGAAGACAATATGTCAGTGTCCAGGTTAAGTGTGATGAAAATGGGTGGAGATGAGGCACAGGGAGTGAACTGTGTCAGACAGCGAAACTGTCACCCATCTGGTTGGGAGTGTCCATGTATGGCCACTTTCCCATGAGGTCAATTCATTATAGCTCTCCAAGATATTCTTACCTACTTTCCTCCTCTAGGGAAGATGAGAACTCTCCTCCTGATCTTGCCAGCATAGAAGGTGGGTTTAAGGCCACATCTTTGCTAATGTGGCACATTCATTCTCAAGAAGGCAACAAGGGAAGGCAGTCTTTAGTGTCGGGTTCTCAAGACAAGGAGTCTACCAGAGAAAACAAATGCTCTAAACTGCAAGATTGCAGATCCCTCTTCTCTCGCTGGCTGCATTTTCAATTGATGTTCAAATGCATCAGATGAACCCTAGATCTCAGACTGGCCACTTCTTGTTCATAGTGCCCACCTATGTTTCTCTTTGCAGTTTGTTAGAAGAGGCTTTGGGCTCTGCAGAATTGGGTAACTAAGAACTGTAGAAGGATAGAGTTTAGAAGGGTGTCTCTTCTTTTCCTCACCTTTATCATGAGTGGGTTACATGATAGGTATGCTTCCTCTCCCTTGGTCACAGCTATGCAAGCTCTGAGCATGTGCAGTCATCGCAAATGTCTTCTTTCTCTGGAAATACAGGGACACTGGCACTTGGATTTATTTTATTTTATTTTTTTTACAGGTGTGAATGAAGGTGAGCAGAGAGTCCCAGGATGTACTTGGGATATACTGACCTCAGGAGGGAGCTAGCTTTTGGATGATCTTCACATACCACAGCAGAGAGTGACAATATTGAGCCACCACGGAAAACATACCTGAAATGATTTTTAAGTCATGGGAACTACTGAGCAAGCTTTATGAAGACAGTTTGAATCATGCTTCATTTTTTAGTATCTTGCAATCAAAATAACCCAACTAATTTACCTCTTTTCCATATTTTCCAACATAAAAGCCTAATTGTTCGTCTTAAATTAAAACTAATTTTTTAGAGTTTATTATCAATTTCAAAATAATGCACTTGTCAAATTTCAAACATTAGTGAAACGATTAGATCATTAAAAGAGTAATGCATTCAAGTGTGCTTGCCATTTGAAAAGGAATCTCAGAACAGGTTCTTGCTTTGTAATGCAGTTCTCACATTTTATTCCTGATTGGTCCTTTTTTAAAAGAGTTTCTGTTTGTCCATTGGATGTCATTTTCAGGGAGAATGCTTTGCTTTTGAGTGTTAGCATTCAAGCTTCTTGAGTCAGGAGTTACTATGTTCTCTCCTACTTAGCCGCAGCAACTCGGGACAGCTGGGCATGTCCTGTCTTGTGCCCCTTCCACGTGCAGACTGCCACTGTTTCTGTGCAGTGGAGCAGCCAGGGTGGCCTCTCCTTCTAGCAGGTCATCTCACAAATGCATGCTGCTGGTCATAAACAAAAAGATCTCTCTGGGAGATTAAAATAAACAGAAATTTATTCTAAAAATATCTTCTTATAGACAGGAATCATCATAGCATTAGGGGTTGCAGGATATGCGTCTCTACTAGGCACTTTTATACAAGACCCAACATATTAGCAGATTCAAATGGCCATATCACACTTTTGGAAGTGGTGTCCATACACATTTCAGTGAGGAGAACAGTTATGTACCTCATTAAACTGATTTTGGAAATATTTGATGCATTTCTTCTGCACTAGCCAGCCCATTAGATGGTGTGAGGACAGAACATTTTTTAACATTATTTTCTAAGTGACATAAGCTACAGAATTCTGCTGGAGAGAGAGTGAAGGGTGGAGACAGGACTGGAGTTAGGGGAAGGAGTGGAAAGGACACTCTGAAGATGTAAAAGGAGAAATTAATACTGGAACAGAGCTTTGAAGGCCACGTAGTGCTTAGGCATGTGAGTTGGTGACAGCAGGCATTCCTGTTAGCCAACAAATGCACAGAATTTGGAAGGAGTCAAGCAAGTTCTAATGAAACAGTCAGTTTGCTGTTCACAGGGGCCAATGAAGGGAGCCAGAGAGGTGACAGTGTAACCTGCTGCCACTTACCAGGAACACATGGACATCAATCAAGGTGGGCTTGAGGCACACATTGTTAGATCTGGGAGATGAACGATTTTGTCTCAGGGTTAAGGTTTAATGGTCTGGGGTGAAGGGAAGTATCTTACAGCATGGCTTGAGACATCATCAAGGGGAGTACAGAGAAAATGGAGGAGGGGTCTTAGAAGAAAGGGATTTGAAGCAGGGGTGTGCAAGAAATCTGCATGCAAACCCCGCCCTAGCTGACTTCTAAGAATCACACAGGGAGGAGATCCCTGTGGGCCAGACGATGAGCACAAGCTGGAAGATGAAAGAAGCCAAGATGAAAGGACCTTCACTGTGTCCACCACAGGGAGGCGAAGCTGGGAGCCTGCGTCTCACGGGTTAACTGTCCACCAGGACTGGAAGTGACAGTCTTCTACGGAACATAAAAGGATGGAGAAGTTCTGAAACATGTTATTCATAATGTCTAGGGTAGGTTTGCACTCTGGGGCCCTGCTGAGGTTGGACAAGCTCTAGACTGAATCTGGCTGATGAGTGGTGACTGGAAGTGAGAGGAGTCACTTTCAGGAGAAGGCAACTAATTGTTTCTCTATGGGAAACACCCTAGATCCCTTTCTTCCTTAGGTGAGGTGGTCATCAATGTCAATCAAGCTCAGTTCCTGAGTGACTACAGTACAGGGACTCCCTACTGGCCTGTAAGTCACTTCCTTGCTTTAAGTCACTCATTGCTTTACGCCCTTAGGGCTTGGGGCACTGGTTGCTATTGCAAAGCCTACTGTATTCAGATTGATAAAGTTTTATTTATTATAATCACAGAATCCTGTTCTTTATTTTTAAAACTATAAATGGCTTTTCCTGGTAATTTTAAGACATCAAGCAACATTTGAGCTTGATTTTCACTTAGAATTCATTCTTCAGGTGGTGTCTTAGGATGCTCTTTAACTGATTAAGATGGACACTTCGTTTGATCTTCCTCAATGTGTTTTATGTTTCAGGCTAATTAATGCCTTCTAAATTAATGCCTTGCCATACCACACCAAAAGCAGCTTTTCAAATCTAATTTCTGGCAATATTCTTGTGAATGTTTATAATTTTAATGCAACATTTTCATTATTATACAGCCAATATGCTCTCTAATGTATTAAATAATTATTATTTCTTACTTGTTTCATGGTTATTTACAAAAAGGCATCTTACTTTCAAAATAGAAGCATTTCAGCTATTGTTTGGAAGGTTGATTTACAGCACAATTCCATTTTGATTATTCCGTGTGTTTTATATAATTTCTATCTTTGGTGCTTTCTCATAGCCTTGTCTTAGGTCCAGCCTATGGCTGACTGATTGGATGCTTTGTGTGTGCTGTGGCAATGGTGACCTGTGGTCGTACATACAGCATTGAGGTCCACGTGTGGTTAGCATTTGGGAACCCTGTAATACACTAACACCTCCCATCTTACATGACTGAGTTGGAGGCGCCTGAGGGCTTGAGAACAAGGTGGCCACTTACTAGGATGCTGGAAGAACTGGCTGATACAATTCTAGAAAAGCCCATTAAAGGCTTGTAGACTGAGAGCAATACTAGGGGGTTAGTGTTACAATGAGAAACTTTTATATAATTTCTTCAGTCCTTTTCTTTCTTAGCTGTTTATGAAGAAGAGGGCAATAGGAGGGCCTTAGCCACAGAGATAGATATCTAACTGAGGATGTTATAAAAACAGAGCAAAGCCAAAGCAACAAAGACAAACTTATTCCATCAAAACATAAAGGGAGAGGAGAATCAAAGCTCATCACACACGTGCATGAGACTGTCAAACAATAAAGTTAGTCAATAAGAAGATGCTATTCCAGAATGTGCAAAGATAAACAAATTCAATTTAATAATATAACAAAGCAGTATAAATCACAGGACTGAATCAAGCTGGAGGATGAATATAAGCCTTTGAAATATACCATATAAATATAGAAACCACACTGACAATAAATCAGAAAAAAGATATTAATGCACACAGCAGCAGCATTTTACAGGTGAGGGAACAGTGTCACACAGAGAAGTGTAACTTGCTTTGACTTGTGACAGCTGCATGTTACAGCCAAACTCCCAGCTGGATATCAGGTTCGGCTCTGTCAGTGACTAACACGTTATCTTGCTTAATCTAACAAAGGAACAGTTCGTTTACATTGAGTTAGTAAAAGAACATGAGGCACTGTTCTTTCTCCCACCAAAAGCCTACAAAATGCACTTTAACAACAAACAACTCTAAAATAAATATGCTTTGAGAGATAAGAGACTAACAGTATCATAAAGGAACAAAATATTGAGTAAAAGAATATCAGCAAAAAAAAAGCAAAGTTAACAATGGCTAAAATAAAACGTTTTAAGCTTGGGACATAAAAATGGATTATTCCTTTAATGAAAATTGATATAACTGTACTGTAAAGCACAGGGGAACAAATATATATTTACAAGGGAAAGGCAAACTCTAGTCAGTGCAGAGGGACCACAGTCTCCTAATAGAACGAGTCTCTCTCACATGCTCCTGAAGAAAGAAACTCTTCTCTTGTAATGAGAGAATCCCTCCTCTTTGTGGACACAACAGGCGACGTGTTCCTTTATCTTTGTGCACACAGCCTTGATGACTCCTTCCCCTGTACATCACGTGCTGTGCCACCTACCTGTTGTGTTCAAGTAATCATTCACATCATGGATAGTGTGGGCTCTCTCCATTCCATAAGTAGTAGAGTGTAGGAAGTTACCCTTAACTATTTCTCCAAATCCACTCTGCACCCTGCTGTCCTGTACCAGGCTTCCCTGGTAGTGTCTGGGCAAGTAAGCTTCCTTTCTGCCATGGCTGGCCTTGCTGCAGCCCGGAAGCTTGAGAGCAATGTGGCATTTCTGGTCCCTCTCTGTCTACACTGCCCAAGGTTTCCCAATTTCTGTTGCCAGGCAGAGATCCTATATCTGAAAGTCAGAGAGGAGACCCTGGAGGACCAATGAGCATCTTGCCTCTCCTGGTGAGGACATCTACTCTTTCTGCAGAGACAAAAGATGAAGCAGCTGGATGCTCTTCAAATGACATGTCTCAGTTTACAGAGTTGTGAAGATCAAGCCTTTATTAAGAATATGCTCATCAACAAAAACCAATATCCTTCATATACTTGAAACTTCTGAACTTTAAATTTTACTTTTGTTTTTAAGATCGTGTGTGACATGTGTACACGTGTATGTGCATTCCCGTATGTGAACATGGGTGCATGAATCTCACAGTATGCATGTGAGGGTCACAGGACACATGGGCGTGCTGCCCTCACCTTCTACCTTCTGTTTGGGGTCAGAGCATCTTGTCTTGTAGCTCTGCTGTATTTTCTAGGCTCATGAGTTTCCAGGGATCCTCCAGAGACAGAGTCTCTGTCTCTCAGCTCACCACAAGGAATGCAGACATGCAGCACTGTGCCAGGTTTCACATGGTGGGTAGGGGCTTAAACTTAGGTCCTCAGATGGTCCTGGCAAGCATTTTATCCAACGAGCCATCTCCCCAGCTCCAAAATGTACATTTCCAAAAATAAAATAAGCTAAGCACTTATGATTTTTCATGTTTAAGCAATATTTTGTACTATGGCATTTATGTTCAGATTGTATTTTGTCCTTTGTGAGCAGGATTTGAAACTTGATTCCACATTCACCATCTTTATTATGTGTGTTAATTCTTAGACCCTTCTTGCTGTCTATTCAGTTCTGTCTTTTTAATATAACACTTGACTTATTTGTTGACTTTGAAGGTTTAGAGTCCAGTTTTCCTGGATTTTGAGTCACTACAAAATTATCATGATGTTTCATGGAGTTGTGAAACTCTTTTCTACTAAATACTCCCATTTAACTCCTATGAGTGGTGGCTTTGGCCCTGAGGTTTGCAAACTCTGAGATATTCCTTTGGGGTTCACAGGATTTGGGGCATCCTCAATCTTGTTTTAAAACTCTTTGAGTCTACAGCTTCTTACAACTGGGAGTACTCAGCTCCCAGGATGGTTCCATCCTCTGATAGCCCCTCACTCCGCTGTGTGGGCTTGTGTTACTGAGCTCTAGTCAGCTTATTTCTTGATGTTCAGCATTTCCCCGTATAGCGTTTGAAGGATTTTTGTTGTTGTTGTTATTCTCCTCTCTTTTCCATCTTTTTCCTTTTTCTCTCTTCTTTTTTTCCTTTCTTCCTTCTTCATTTCCTCCTTTTCCTTCTTTCTCTGCCATGGGCTTCATTTCCTAGATTTTCTTTGCACTGTGTGAGCTCTTTTGCTTGTATGATGAAGGTTGTTACTTCTCCTAGAACGAACTTGCCTTTGATGTACTTCTGCCTTCAGTTTCTGTTCTTGTCCCAATACTTTTCTAGCGAACACCCATCTGAGTTCCATTTGAGTCCCACCTTTTCTGTTTACCCTCATTGCTCACCTCCTTCTTATAGACTTGCCCTTTTCCACGCTGTGCCTTTTCACAGGTGGGAGCCTGTGCTTGTGCACTGGTGTGGTCAGCTGATGACTCTCTCCAACTCACTAGAGACCTCTGCTCTCCTCTGCTTGTGAGCTGCCCTCACTGCATTCAAACTGGCTTATTTGCAAGTGACTTCCTCTCTTCTTCAGGACTTCAGGAGTGCATGGTGTATGCAATAACGTTTAGAGTTTCAAGAATGTCAAATAATATTCTACCTGTTTCTTCAACACTCAATGCTGCAGTATTCTTTTCCTTTGAGCAGTCAGGTTTTCTCTCCTTCTTCCTTTCCCCCTCTCCCTCTCCCTTCTGTGTGTGTATGTGTATATGTGTGTGTGTATATGTGTGTATGTACTTTGCCCAATGTCCCACCCTCCACTGTGGTGTTGCTCATCGGCTTGGCAGAGTAGAAGATATAGTTGTGGGCCTTTTCCCTTCTATCAGCTCCATTTTCAACCTTCTTCTAAATTTGACATGCACAAACTCAAGATGCTCATTGAGGCTGCTCTGCTGGGCAGATTTTCCTTATCTTAATTGTAGGTCAAACATTAATCTGTAATTCCCAGGTCAGACGCTAGAGGACTCTTCCTTATTCACCCTTACCCACAACGAAACAACTTACTATTGTTCCTAGCAGTCAGTGCTGTGTTACTGTCCCCAGCTTTGTTATTCTAGAGCATTCCATTGCTGACTTTTAATACACTAATCTATAATAATTTGGAATTTCTAACCTAGAATAACTGAAGAGAATGGAAAATGAGAGAATGGAGCAGAAGTAGTTGTGCCATGAAGTGATAGAAAGAGGTAGTAGATGCTAATTTGGCTATTGTAAAACATGTGACTCTTTAAGTTTTATTAAAACTGGGGTCCTGAGTAGAAGAACAGAAAAAAAAAAAAGAAAATTGTATTTTTATTATATTCCTACATTTTTTTTTCCAGTTTGGAAATAAATACTAGGCCCAATGAGCACATTGATATTTCATTTCTGGATTATCAACTTTGTAAATTTTTTAAAAAATAAATCCCAGATTCTGGGAATGTGCAGAGGCATGGATCCCACCTTTCTTCCTCACAGTGAGTTAATCCATTTTGCTCTCCCTTCATGGATACTAATTAGAATTGCTAGCTGGTGATGGTAAGGTTAATTTTTGCCCCTGGATAAAGTCACAATTATACTAATAGTATGGTTTGAAAATAAGGTACACACAGCTGTTACATGTTATGCCAATTATGTACATCAGCCTGTTTCTAGATCAATTAGCCTCATCCCAGAATTCTACCTGAAAGATGTATTTTATGCACATAACATTTCCCACTGTGAGCTGAAATCTGCACGATGGTGCACAGTGAGCCAGCATTTTTCCTGAAAAAAGTTTGACTTCTGGTGACAGGATGAGGGTGTGCATATGAGGACAACATCCTGGACTGCCAAGCAGGGATAGGCAACAGGAACAGACTGTCCTGCCTCCTAGAACCTTGTGCTATCAAATTCTTATTTGGTCATTTTTCCCCAACAAATTGTGTTTACTGAGTTCTTGGTAATATTTCTTCTCATCAGCAAATGATGACCTCTGGCATGTGGGTGTCAACAATTTCGTCTTTATAATGCTTTGCTTCTTTCAGTTTATTTACATGTCTTCAAGCAACTATCAAATAGACTGTCAGTCTCTTCACCTAGGGTCACCACTCTCTGATATGGTCTAGTTTATTTGTAAAAAAAAAAAAAAATCAAATTATTACACAGAAACTCCTTTCTGCCCCCCAGTGCCTTCCTCAAGGATATGTGGAAGACTCCCAAGGAGGCATCTATCCTAACACAGTGTATCTATTTTAAGGAGTAGGAACTGGATGTTTTGTCTCTCCTGATGCTGTAGGGAAACAACAAAAAGGTCAGGTGGTTTCTGGAAAGAACATTCTGCACCCACCCTTTTGTATATTTGTGAAACTTGCATATCATCCTTTACAAAATGTGGCATTTCAACTAGAAGTGAACATCTTTAAGCCAAGTAGCCCAGCAGAGAGAGAAAATCACAAGCAGAAAGGGTTTGAATGAGCTCAGCTCCCTGTTTCCTTCCTGAAGGCCTTGTAAAGATTCCTTTAGGTGGCTGACAGATGAAGGAAAGGGCTGCCTGCTGGCTATTCAGGGCCCACTTGAAGGAGTTTTATTGTTGCATGAGGTCACCTTGACCTGTCTTTGGTAGAAGTATGCTAGTAGGTCACCATCTTTTCAGGAGTTCAGAGCTAGCAAAGCAAGTTCCAGAGCAGACTGTGTGCAGTGATAAAAGCCAAATGCTGAAGTCCCAAGTCTTAATGACACTTGCTCACTTCAAATCAATGAAAGATGATCATACGTAAAGCCAAGTAACTTAGGCTCTGGACAGTGACACTGTACTGAACTTGTTGGTCCTCTTTTTGGTTACCGTGAGGCGAGAGTGCACTTGAGACAATTGAGGTGGGTCCCCAAGCTCTAGAAGCCCAGGGAAGGGCCTTCCAGTTGTTGGGAAGCAGTAGGACTAGTAGAAGACGGTGCAACATGTGAAAAGGGGAAGGCAAGACCCTTGTCACCCTGTGCAAGCCATGGAGCAGCTGGATCCTGGGTCCAAAGTTAGGAAATAGAAATGTCTGATGTACTTCAAGGTAGGGAAATGGTACAACTTTATCCCTGTGGAGCTCTCAGAGGCTCTGACCTCCTGATTTTATTTGGCAGTGGTAGTAAAAGGCATAGCAATCCACACTGGGCATAGTGCTGACTGGTGAGGACTCAGGCCTGATTCTCCATCTGGGGGTGAGGGGCAGGCAGCGCTCTCTAAGTGTTTATGGTGAACACCAGGCTGATTGATAGTGATTCTGCTACCAGCTCCAAGCAAGAAGGGAAGATCAGATGGAAAGCAACAAAATACCTAATTTGGAGCCTGAGAACTCAAAGGACAACCTCAGAAAGCTGCAGAAGAGTCTGCTCTCAGGTAAGTTGGAGGCAGCCATGCCTGAGCAAACTGTGGAAAGGAAGGATGCCCTCATGTTATAAACAGAAACATTAGTGGTCCTTGTCTCCTCAAGTCACTGCAGGAGCCCACTGTTGATTAAAAATTTCCTGTGTTAAAAAAAACTATTTTCTGCATTCCTGACTCCCCTCCCACACACAACTATTGACTCCTACTATCTCATAGTCACTCATCAAAACTGTATTTCTATTTAACTTAAAGATTAGATCCCTTCCTCCATTGAGGGACATCTAGGTTGTTTCCAGATTCTGGCTATTACAAATAAAGCTGCTATGAACATAGTTGAGCAAATGTCCTTATTGAATGCCAGGGCATCTTTTGGGTATATGCCTAGGAGTGGTAAAGCTGAATCTTGAGGTAGCACTATTCCTGATTGTCTGAGAAAACACCAGATTTATTTCCAAAGTGGTTATACAAGGTTACATTCCCACCAGCAATGGAGGAGGGTTCCCTTTCTCCAAAACCTCTCCAGCATGTATTGTCACTTGAGTTTTTGATCTTAGCCATTCTGATGGGTGTGAGGTGAAATCTTAGGGTCATTTTGATTTGTATTTCCCGAATGACTAAGACTGTTGAGCATTTCTTTAAGTGTTTCTCTGCCATTTGATATTCCTCTTGAAAATCCTCTGTTTAGTTCTGTACCCCATTTTTTAAATTGGATTACTTGGTTTGTTGGTGTTTAACCAAGTGGGTTTCCTAGTAAGAGGTACAGAGGCTATCTCTGACATGAACTCAGTAGTCAGCTCTTTGATCACCTTCCCTTGGGAAGTACAGCCTTGCCTGGTCACAGAGGAAGATGATGCAGCAAACCTTGTGGAGACCTGATAAGCGAGGGTCAGATAGAAGGACTAGGAAAAGGGCATAGGGAGAGAAGAGGGAGGGCAGGTAGAACTGGGAGGAGATGAGAGAGAGAGCTGCAGCAGGGATACAAAGTGAATACATTGTAATAAATATATAAATAAAATAAAATTTAAAAAAGATTAGCGATGCTATTTAGCAAGAAGTTGGGGTTTGGCTGCAGAACACATAAAAGGTTACACACTTTACCTCTGAATGGACAAGTTAGTGTCTGGATACTGTGTCGTATCCATGCTGTATCTCAAATTACTATGAATCTTACATGGCTTGGTTTGTTTGTGTTTAAGTCATGGTGTAGTATTAGTGATGAGAAATTTCTCAGAGATCTCAGTTATCTGGCCTCATAAGTCAATTTATAAAAAATTCCCACAAAGCCTGGGGACCATCTCGGTCTGTTGTGTTTTACTGCTTAATTAGCAAGTTGTCAAACGTGGTTCTGTGAGGCACAGAGCGATGCCTTTTTTTTTTTTTTTTTTTTACCTGTTCACTTACTTTTTATCGGGATAATGAGCTGTGGAATGACAGGCAGAATCTTGTTTCCCCCGTGTTCCAGCATGTCATGGATTCCTTGCCGAGCAAAAAACTCATAGGGAAATGTCATTTCGCAAAGCCCATCAAAAAACAGAGGCAGATAATGATGATAATCCAGCTTCTCGATTTCTACCTGGAAGCAGAGAGAAGAAACACTGTGTGAAAACAGCGCACAGGGCCAGCTGTGCAGCTCTGTCCTGTGCTTTGGGGAAGACACTCCTCAGTCCTTCGTGCAAGTGTGATTGATCCCTGCACTCAGACTCCTGAAAGGGAGCCAGATGCCTTGATCTCTTAGCAACGAAGGTACGTTGTCAACTTTCAAGTCCCAACAGTCAAGTGTGTTGGTCATATATCATCTACAGTGGGGGCATATTAATGATTCATTCATTTTGTTAGTTTTTTTGTTTGTTTATCTGTTTGTTTACTATTTGGTCCAAGTTTGATCTTGATGGTTCGGATTCAAGATAGACATTGAAAACACATGTGTAAGAACAAAATCTAACCAGCTGAAATAGATTGATAAGCAAAATTCTGATAAGAATCTAATACTATATATATAATATATATATGTAATAGAAAATATATACCTGGCCAATAAGGCAATTAGGACCACATGTGGTTTCCTGGAGCATGAGTGACAGTATAATGCTGGTGCCATCAAGACAACAAGGAATTCTGACCCTGCATGGCTCTTTTGGCAGACAAGGTAGTCTCCCTTTGCTTGCTTCTTTAGGAGCAGAGATGTGTCTGTCTCCCCACTGCTGCATCCCTCTCCCCCAATATCACAAAATGACTTCCTTCCAGACCCTTGCAACAACCTTCTGCACCATTGGGTATAGTTGGGGAAAGGGTACTAAACTTTAGGGCAGAGAATTCAGAAGGTGTGTGAGGAAATCATGCACATGGAAGAGACTGGTTTTTGCCCAGCTCTCCACTTTGTAGCAAAGCCAGACTGACTTATCACTAACAAGGCGCTGGCATGATAGTGACTCAACACAGACATACTCCCCTACTCTGTAGGATGGAAGTGTCAATACAGTGTCAATTTCCTTGTTTCCAAGTCTTTGTCAATGCCCCCAGTTTCCTATGATCACCTAATTACATGATCTTTGAGAAATGCTTGTCATATTAATAGGACGCTTTCTCTCTAAGCCTTATGGGGTCTATCAGCTCATGTCTGCAACCTCCAGGATGTGGACAACGAGAAAACAACAGAGCACTTCTTTTAGGATATGCTGTGTGTCCAAGAGAATCTTAATCTAAGTCTACTGTTCCCCAAGCCAGTCACAAATGTAGGTAGACACAAACCTCGGATGCACTTTATGTTCCTTGTCAATTAACAAACCTTACTTCATTCCAGTAAAAGTATATGGAATAGTTGCTAATGTTCTTAAGGATTTCTGAACATTTAAGGCTATTTTTGGAGTGATATGTTACACTATATGGGAAAATTACTGCTGTGTCACTTGGATAAAAATGGTACAATGTTATCTATAATTTAACCTTGTCACCTGATTCATAGTCAATGTCTACTATACTATTTTTTATTTCTAATTTTAATTATATATAAAAATTCTATGTCACTGACCACAGATATTCTTTGTTACTAAAAAAATTTTTTGTTTATTTTCTTTTAGGACGTTAAACTTTTACAGGTGCCCTATATAATTATTCAATTTTGAATTTTAATATGATCTAAAACTTTACTTTCATAGGTTAACTTAAGTCATTTATAGATATAGCTATGTCTGATTTAATGTCTGTCATTTCTATGGTTTCTGGTTTGATTTTTCATCTACTTTTCTATTTCATGGATTTATTTGGTAGACTATGTTTTATTTGCATTGGATATTTTTGCAATGCCTTTGAAGGTAGAGAAGCTTGTTTAAATGCTTTATTGCAGTTATCCTTTTCTTTTTCAGATATTTTCAGATATATATTTTTAAGGAGAAGAGAAAGCTAAAAATCTCTTAACAAGATCATTGACATGTCAGTTTTTTGGGGGACCCTTCTTTTGCTTCCTATGATTTGCGGCAATAACGCTATGAATAACAGCGATGCCAGAGTTCATGATGCCAGGCACTATCAACACTGGGCCAGTGTCTTTAATGTAACAATGTTAAAAGCTTTAACTAGTGTCCCACTTTTCAATACTGGAAACCTGAGGCACAGGGTGTTTAACCAACTCCCTTAAGGTGCCTACAGCTAGTAAATGCAGGCAGTGAATGGGAGCTGGAAGTCAAGCTCAAGCCATCCAGGTGTGAGGAGCTGCACTGCCTTCAGGCTTTGTTGTTGAACACATTGAGGCTCTACACTGCTATAACCCAGTGAACTCTCTTTTGTCTTTATGGCTTTGTTTCCTTTATCATTACCAATGAAACTGGATGAAGTCTAATCTAATATTAACATCACTGTATCTGACTTGCTTCGAGTGTGTTGTTTATTCTTTTACTTCTTTCCTTCTGAGGGCCTCTCCTGTCTACTTATGGTGGGATTTGCTTTCCCTCTTCCATTTTATATTTCTTTAAATGACAGATAATTGAGTACCAATATGACTCTGTTTTCAAATGTGTTGTAAAGAAAATTCATAAAGTAAAATAGAAAAATGAGGAAGCAGTTGAAGACAGAGTAATTGAATGAAAGACTGAGTGATAAGATTGAGAAAGAAGGGGGTTATTCTATGTCACTGACCACAGCCATTCTTTGTTACTAGAAGTTGTGAAGAGTTCTTTTCCTGACTTGTTTGCTACCTGGCACATCAGCTGTCAGTCCACATCTGCTGCTTTCACAGTGTTCAACAATTCACCATTGCAGTTTGAGAACACAAACTTCTTTAAATGCGATAGGTACGGTCCACGAGATATAAGGTGACATCTACATGCAATTTTCTGTTTCCTTTTGTCTTCTAGGGGCCCATTTTATGAGTACAATAATATTGTTGTGTTTAATTTGCCTCGGCTTTGGTTAGCCAGCGTGGGTCCACTTGGCATAGAAGCTTCATGTGCATCTGTTTTGATAATATTTTATCTGACTTTTTTCTTTATTGTCCTTCCTTCCTTCTCACCCCCTCCTCTTCCATTCCCTTTTCCCCTAAATTTCTTCTAGGAGCAATAACATTATTTCCACAGAAAAGTATTAACATTTTTTTTTCTAGACTGACTTCAGTATCTCCCTATTTTTACTCTGTTTACCCACTTTCTCATTGAGTCCCTGATTTCTTTTCATCAAGACCACCAATGATTACCTTTTATCTAATCCTTTTATCCCTCTTCTAATTGAATTAGTATAACACAGGTAACCCCATGAACTTACTATCTTCCCTAGGCCTTCTAGTACCACATCCCCAATGCTGAGTCTCTCCCATTCTTTTGGGTGCTAGACTTCCACCACTCCTGATCAACGTCCTACAGAATCTCCCTGACCTGTGTTTGGATGCCTTTCCATCACACTCCCCCTTCTAGCATGCGCTGTACTTTGCAGAGTCACCTACCTTCACTCCTCCCCACACAGACACTTTTTTTGGATGCACCTTCCTTAGAGCCCAGGTTGCCAGGTGTCTGGGTGGCTTAAAAACAGGTATTTGGGGCTGTGAAGATAGCTCAGCTGGTAAAGCAAAAACCATGCAAGCATGGTGACCTAAGGTAGATCCTCACACTCACATGAAAAGCCAGATGTAGTGTGTCCAGAGCCAAGTGTGGTGGTGTGCAACTGTAATCTTAGCCCTGGACAGGCTAAGAGATATGATGATTTCCAGGGCTTGTGGCCATGGATGAATCGGAGAACACAGGTTTAGTGAGAGATTCTGTCTCAAAAACCAAGGTAGACATCTGTAGCCAGATTTTTGGCTACTTTGTGGGTTTCTTTTTCTACCACCCTATGGATCCTTCCAACCCCCAGCATTATAATGGAGAGAAAGAAGGTTAGAGAGGAAAGGGGTCACCAATATCATTAGATTAATTCCTACTGATTAGGGGTGTCCAGTTCCTTGGGGCAACTTTGATCTTCATCATCAAGATATTCAATTACTTCTACTTATATCTTTGTGCAGAATCACTTGACAAACAGCAACCAATCACAACAATGGCAACCAACAACGAGCACCCAGTGCCCAGCACCCAGCACCCAGCACCCAGCACCCAGCACCCAGCATCCAGCAACCACCAGCAGCAGCTGCTGTAGTCCTTCTCAGGGCTCCATCATTTATATGCCCTCTCAAGAGTTCCCAGAATTCCTAATGTCATACACTTGCAGAAACTATCTGCAAGTTGGCAAAATAACACACCTGTCAGAGGACAAGGCAAATCATAGCCAGCTGCTGTGAACAATCCAAAGCACCCCCACACCCCACACGTGGGATTAAAACAAATACATATTTCCGTAACATTTCTGTGTTTAAATAAACCAAAAGTTCATGCTACATTTTTCCTTTCTATTTTAATCCATTAATTGTGCTCTGTTTAGTAAGAAATTATAAACAGACATTTTTAAATAAACTAAATGCTTTTTAGTTTAGTGGCCAAGATTTTCAGGAGACCTCTCCTGCTCATTTCTAGTTTTTGTAAGTTTTTTTTTTTTTTTATAGGGTTTTTCTGTGTAGCCTTGGGTGTCCTGGAGCTTCCTCTGTAGACCAGGTTGGCCTTGAACTCACAGAGATCCACCTGCCTCTGCTCTCTGAGTGCTAGGATTAAAGGTATGTGCCACCACCACTTGACTTAATTTTTATAAGTTTGGGTGTTATCCACAGCTTTTCATTTCCTGTGGAAACATAAGAAAACCAGCATTCTCCAATGCAAAACTTTTGCAGGTTTCTATTCTGTTGTTAACACATCTCATAATATATAGGCTAATTTAATTCCATAGTTTTTGTTTTGTGTCTCTCACCTGCTGTTATTCTTTTCACATTAACATTCAGAAAATTTAAAGTTAACAGAGCACTTTTTAGTTTATCCCTAGGGGTATTTATTCTTCCTTTTTGTTTTATAAGCATTTCTTTTAAGGTTCAATTAGATCCTTCCAAAACTGCTTGTTCTGTAGAATTATGTGGTATACCTGTAATGTGCTTTATATTATAATAAGCAAAGAGTTACTTCATCTTACAGAAGACATATGGGGGCATTGCCAATCTTAATTTGTACCCCCCATAACTGCCATTACTTGAAGTAAATGTATAATTACAGCCTTTTCAGAACTCAAAGCAGTTGCCCATTGAAACCCTGAATATATATTAATGGTATGGTATACAAACTTTAGTTTTTCTTTTTTTTAATTTTTATTAATTACACTTTATTTACTTTGTATCCCCCCATAAGCTCCTCTCTCCTCCCCTCCCGATCTCACCCTCCCATCCCCTTCTTCATGCATGCCCCTCTCCAAGTCCACTGATAGGGGAGGTCCTCCTCTCCTTCCTTCTGATTTTAGTCTATCAGATCTCATCAGGAGTGGCTGCATTGTCATCTTCTGTGGCCTGGTAAGGTTGCTCCCCCCTCAGGGGGAGGTGATCAAAGAGCAGGCCAATCAGATTATGTCAGAGGCAGTCCCTCTTCCCATTACTATGGAACCCACTTGGACACTGAACTGCCATGGGCTACATCTGTGCAGGGGTTCTAGGTTATCTCCATGCCTGGTACTTGGTTGGAGTATGAGTCTCTGGGAAGACCCCTGTGTTCAAATTTCTGGTTCTGTTGCTCTCCTTGTGGAGTTCCTGTCCTCTCCAGATCTTACTATTTCCCACTTCTTTCATAAGATTCCATGTACATTGCCCAGCATTTGACCTTAAGTCTCAGCATCTGCTTTGATAGTCAAATTCTGCAAAGTGAAGCACATCCTTTTGCCAGATTTTGTTTCTTTTGGTACACTAGAATTATTTCCAGTAGGTAATAGAGTTTGATTATACAAAGAACAAGTAGGACATTTTCTTATAATTTCCTTGGTTTGTTGCCAAGTGATGAAAATTTTTTTCTTTAAAGATTTACTGTTAACATGGTGGGTTTTTTTTCCATAAAAATTTGAGGCATCTAACACATTTCCTATTAATCAATTTCTTCATTTCCTTGTGCTAGGTAGGAGACCTGGCAAGCCTGTATGAGACCGAATATAGGCAATATATAATCGACAGTTTTTATTTCTGATTGTTAGGTACAGCTGCATAAGTAACAAGATTAATTCTGAATTATCAGGGATAAATCCAACAGTTTCTATATACAAAAAAAAACTTTTTCTGAAAACTGTCAGTAATTATATTCAGAGATTCAGGAAAATCTAATAATACCATAAGAATTGCTTACAACTCTGATTTTTGAACTGAAGTATGTGGGCTTTCAATTACTTTGCTTATTTGGTCTGACTTACAGCCTGCCATTTACACCTTATTTTTATCAGTATAGAATGTGCCTATTTCAGGAATTGGCAGTCCCTTTACAATATGTGGGAGAATCCAATTAGTTCTTTTTATAAACTAAAGACACTTGCTTTTAGGATATTCATTGTTAATTTCTCCCAAAAAGTTGTTATAAGCTCTTTGCCAATCTTCATTGATTACACATAATGACATAATCACACATAATTACCCATAATGACCTATAAGGTACTATGATTTTGTCCAGGTCTGTTGCTGACAACTGATGTATTCTTATTCTAACTTTTACCACTAATTCAGAAACTTTTTCTCTGTAAGTCTTTAATTTTTTACTTTTTTTGTGTGCTAAGAAAATTCATTCCATAATACTATCTTCCCTTTGCATAATGAGTCCAGTAGAAGAATGAGGTGAAGGCAAAATAACCAAAATACAATCAAGTGTGGGATCTATTTAGTCCACATATGTATCGTGCAGTCTCTGTTCTAAGAGTTAACTCTGTTTCCGCTGTTAATCATCTTGGACTGCTTAAGCCTGAAGTTCTTTGTAATGTTTGAAACAAATTACTTAACTCTTGAGTAATTAACCCAATGGTCATCTATATTTATGTATATATACATATGTATGTGCATATATATGCCGTGGGGCCTGGAACTGCTAGGTCTCTCACTTTATTTCCCAATGGCCCAATGGCGAGAAATTGCCTTGGATATCTTGGACACACATTCATTGGTCTAACCATATCCCTTGCCACAACACCTGCATATACTGGAAAGTCTAGGTGTTTTTTTGTTTGTTTGCTATTTAGGAAAACTATTGCTTCTAGAAAAGGCACATTCACATCTAAGGCAGAAAGTACCATATTTCTCACAGTTAACACACCAGGCATTTTGAGATATGAGACCTTTAGTGGGTTGGCCACAGTCTCTTTGTAAATGAATGAATTTCCTGCAATTGAAGCATTGGGCCTTTTGATATCAGAGTCCTTTAGCAATAGCTTGTGCTATGATATTAGCATGGTACTTATGAGACCAAATATCAGTAGTTTCCCTTATCCAGTTATCCATTGGTATTGCCTGAGCTTTTAACAATTCCAGGTACATTGGGTTTAGCACCTACTCAGGGTAGATAGGAATGAAGTAGTAGCAGTTCAGCCCATGGGCCATTTTCTTATACCTAGAACTCTCTGATATCAAGTCCTTTCACCTAGACATCAGCTTAGTGAGATCTCTCTGTCACCAACTCCACCCTGTGTGCTTTTCTCTAAACCTGTTACCAGTCACTAAGACTCTTCAGTTCTGTTGTTCAATGAGCTTGCCACTGCCAAGGTTTTTAATTAATTAATGTAGGCATGCTATGATGTGGCTGTGGGGGTCAGAAGACAGCTTTCAGGGATCAGTTTTTGCCTTCCATCATATTGGTCCTAAGAATTAAATACAGGTCATTGGGCTGTTGAAGCATCTTGCCAGGCCCTGGATTTTAATTCTGACCTGTTGAATCTGTTCCATGTTTTAAGGGCCTCAGCTGAGAAACAATGGTCAGTGATGACAGCCTATGTTTATCCAAGGCTGGGCCATGGTGAGGGGCCCAGAGGGTCGAGAGTTTTATGTTGACCCTGAAGCAGAAAGGTGTGCATGCATCCCTCAGTTTACTATTCTACAATGTTATTTCTCAAATAAAACAATTTTGTTTTCTTTGTGAGATAAAGTGTTTATTCATATCTCACGAACATGAGTATCTCATGACAATGTTTTCAGTACCTTAATGGATAACCAAGATGGACTACTTAATACTTAATCTGCAATTCACTGAAAGTCATGTTCAGTATGCATAGACTATTCTGTATATATTTAAAACCTTACAACTGGAATTCCCTCTTTTTCACATAACCTTCAGGTACAAACACCCTGAAATATGTCCATATTGGCAATAATAAGGTCTGCATTTTAAAAATCTAGATGTTGAGACTATTTATGATTTGGCCTACGTCCTGAAAGAGGTGGATGAGGAAGTCCATTATTTAGAGTATACAGTGTCACACCATGACTGCTATGCTGCAGAATGCTTCATTAAGTTTTAAAAATGACTTTTTATGGTTCATTTAGCAACAAATGTCTTTTCAGCTATATAGTTTTCTCATCATAATGTGACTGGTTTAGTGCTTAATATAATGTATATTCTTGAAGGATCTCCAGAAATGATAGTTTGCAAATTTGGTAATCTTTTCATGGAAGTTTATGAAATCAATAACCTTAAAAAACCCTTTGGACTTGGACATAGACAAGGACTGTGTTGGACACAGGGGTTAAAGCCACAGGTGGAACACTGGTTAGGAGCAACTTGGATGTTAATCCCAGAGATGTGACGAGTTCTTACACACAGAATCAGCTTTTGAGTTAATGGGAACTCCATAACGATAACAGTGTTTGCACAGCTGGATCTCTTAGAGGTCCTCCAGCGACCTCTAACGAAAAGTGGTGTAACTCCACCCTCGTTAGCCTATCAAAAACAGTGTTTTATCTCCATAAAATATTTCAGGTAACAGTACCATACTCAATGGTAAGAAACACAGTGAAGTCAACAACTTCTGGAACCTTTCTGACCAGAGAGCATCACAATTTTCCACGTGTTGCATCAATTAGCAAATGTAATACAGAAAAGGTGCTATCAAAACCCATATAATAATTCCTGAGGATACTGCTCATAGTTATAAACTAATGTATAAAGGTATAATTAGCTATGAATTATGGATTATGGACTCATATGTACTTACTATGAAATTTCCTAAACACCCAGAGGCAGCCACGAACTTGTTGTAGCAAGCTTTATGAATTCTATAGGTCTTAAGCACTGTCTATAGGTGATGTGTATAAAACACTTCATACATAGGGGTCTTGTATTTCCATGTGTGCAGACACAGTCCTGGTGAATAACTTAAAATCATTTTAGCCATTTTATGTTTCAGCTATCTTAAATATACAACAGAAACAATTAATGTCGTATGTGTAACTTTTGACACTGGCTACTTTTTAACATGAAAAGTGTTCTCTGACATAGAGAAAAAGGCAATAGCAGGAAGATGGCAGAAAAGACCAAGATACACACATATAGGTTAAAAATATGTATATACGTAAACATATATCTAAAACTTATACTAACATGAAAGTTAAAATACAAAAGAAAAACATGACACTTGCTGGGAAGAAATAATAGTATCCTTCACTTAAAATCTCAGAAGCCAGATTCCACAGCAGAGTGGTCACAGTTGAGGATAGACGTGGGGATCCAGATCACAGGACTACAGTAGTAACTGAGGCATGAGGGGACGGACACACTGGGAGAGGTGGCAAAGAGTCCCTCAATTAAGACCGGCTTTCCCAGCTCATGGGAGCTGCACAGCAACAGGTATGGAAGACAGGAAAAGCCATTTTTGAAGAAGTGATGGCTGAGAAGCTTCTGTAGTTGAAGGAAGATGCATGTGTTCAGATGAAAGGTGCTGGTCTGGATGTTTTAAAGAAAAGCCATAAGACTCCAAAGTCAAAGATTTAAAAGCAACTAGAGGCAACTGACAAACTTTATAAGGAAGGATCATTTCTCGTTAACAGAAGGGAAGGGAAGAGGTGTAACACCCTTCTGGATTCTGGGAGAACAAAACCCCTCTGCTGCAGTGCAACCCAGTGGAGTCACTGCCAAAAAAGGGAGGAATCAAGGCACTTCACCAGCACTATGGGGCATTGTCTCACGGCTCAGCAAAGGATGCTTCTAATGGTTGGCCAAACAGGACAAAGAAGGTACCTAGATCCCCTGCTGAGAAGTTGGCAATAAAGAATAACCACAGGCTATATACCCTTTAGAAACATCAAAAAGTGGAACCCTGAGGAGAGAAAACTCAAGTCATGGGCCAGTCCTTGCAACAATGATGGACTACTTTTGTGGCCAGCAGTCATATTAAAAAACTAAGAATCTCTTGAAAAAAATAGAAACAAAATCAACTTCCATGAGAACAAGATGGAGAAAAGGGAATGAATCAAGCTCTAGAAATACAACAGGAGGCTCATTAAACAGCGCTACACAGGAAAAGAAAGGCAGTGAGGACATGTAAGATGAAGCTAAATATATAAGCAAAGTGTGTAACGGGTCAAGCCCACTCTCAAAAGACAGGCTATCACAAGAAGAAACTGTATCCTTGTTACGTATTAGTTTATAATGTACACACTCAAGATGAAAGGTGGGAAATAAGAAATAGAATAAAATCCTAGGGGATGAATTACTTTCTCAGAATATATATTATATATGTGATATAATATATATAACAACATATATTGTGATAGCATATACATACAGTTAACATATGTATGCTGTCAAAATGACATACAACACACACGTGCACACACTCATGCACATTAGATACACACTCACATACACACACATTCACTCACACATACCATTTTGACAGATTTTGCCAAGTAGTGTTTCACAGAGAGGGTACCAAGTTATATCCCCATAAGCAATAAACCCATACCTGTGTTTCTAATGTTTAGCCAGAGAGTATGCTATCAGAGGTTGATCCTTAACAATATTAGAGGGGAAAAACGGCATTTAAGTGGTTTTAACTTCCATTTCTCTGTGCATATAACCACCTTCCAAAGGCATTTTTGAAAGCCATTTGTACACTGTCTCTCCTAAGAATTATATTTTCATATTCTGTGCTATTTCTCACTATGAGCCATTGGTTTCCTTTCTGGGCCTTTTATTTTTGGGGAGCATAGTCATTTGTATGTGGAAGGAGCATCTCGTTTTTCTTTTGCTAATGCAGCTATTGTTATGCTGCTGAAATTTTCAATCTTTTATGGGTTCTGAAGTTTGAATTATCATTAGAAAGGTTTTTCTCCAATTTTGTGTCAGAGAGAATACAGCCAATTAGAAAACATTTGCAATCATCCTAGTACTTCCATATTTTCTTTACATTTGAATCATTAATAAAGTAGTGACTTTTCTGGTGTGGTACAAGGCTCATTTCCAGCTGGCACCCAGCTGTCCAATCCACTTAGAAAAATTCTGCTTTTACAGAAACTCCTTCCTGGATTTCTCTTGTTTCCTTGGCTTGGCTACTGCTCATGAACCTGAAACCCTTTTATTTAATTATGACAACTGCCCGATAGCTGTTATCTTGTAGGCTAGTTATATTCATGGATTTTCATTGTTACCATAGTTTTCTTAACTTTTTTTAAAACATAAAACTTCAACATATATTTGTAAACCCATATAGAACTTCAAATTTGACAACATAAAATGCATTCTTTGAAAATACACATTTTAATATTTTTGAAAGCTAAATATGTACTGAGCCATAAAAGAAGTCCCAAGGGACCCTAAAAATATTTTTCCTGGATATCATATTTTTAAAAAGAAAATTAAACAAATAACACTTGTAAGGCAAAAGCCAAATTTCTAATCCTCACAGATTTAGAAATTTAGAAATTCTTTTGAGTTACTCATAAATCGAAATCAGCAAGAAAATCACTACAGAAAAAAAAACCTATTTGAAGTACTAAATCACAATAAAATTATATAACTTCCAAAGTAAATAATCACACTTTCAGAGATGTCATTTAAGAAAAGGAGAATAAAGACAGCAACACAGCTCACTGTATTACCCAAGCTCAAGGCTGCAGCCAGATGAAGACAACTGAACCTAAAGAAAATCAAGATTCCAATAGTATGTGAAAAACCAGGGCCTGACAGGTGAAGTGCTACATTTCAACATTATACTTTTAGAATAAATTGAGGGGAAGTGCACCAGCAAGCACAATACTCTACGGTGAAGCTTTGAAGATAGTCACCATTACTTTTTTCAGTGTTGGTAAGGATGTTCCTGCTAATACCACAAGACAAGGAAAAAATTATCTTAAAAGTATGCAAGAGAGAAAGAAAACGGTTCAGAGTGATCGCTGTCTACAAAACACATTCCTGGAATTTATAAACGCTTCTGACCCAGTAAAGGAACTCAGAGAATTGGCTGAAAGAAAATTAGTGCGTCAAAGAAAATAGCATTCCCATATGTGGTTAAAAGATATTTAGAAAATGCTTTTTTTCAGAAGTTCACAGTAGAAATAAATGAAGCAAAAAAAGTTCACTAAGAAATAAAATTAACACTCAATATATATGACTTTAGAGAAAATTAATTAATTATTGGAAAGTATAAATGCAAGACAGAAAATATCTTTAGAAGTCAATGGACACATTGGCCAAGCTCATAGATGGATAGACAGAAACTTCCAAAAAAATGGTATTCTGTGGCAATTCCTCATTGCCTGAATGGCAACTATTTTTTATGAATACTGATGGCTCTGTCTAGGTGGAGGATATTAATTACAGAGTCACAAATCTGGACGTGGGATAGAAAATAAAATTACTTTGTATAATAACCTTATTTTAAGTTTCTGTCAAAAATGCTATCGAGACACTTAAAGGTCAGTTGTAAGCAGTTCTCGAATTATTCACACTTAACCTTTATTATCAAGAAATTTTATGTTCATAACTGTAGCAGTCAATGAATGATACTTTCAAGTGTAATAAATAAGAAAGAGTCCCATGTTCTGTAGCTTTGAAGATTCCCACTCTCCATCACTTGCCAAAAAGTTAAAGTAGGAAAAATTTAAAAAACTTATTAGCATTTATTTTAGCCAAAGAGAAACACAAAGGGACAAAATGTGTGTAAAAATACAACTTTAGAGTTTCTCTTTCCTTTATCACATTCCTGAACAATGTTAAAAACAGCACACTTTGGAGAGGTGCAGGGGGATGTATCTAAGGGTAGCACATGCTTACAAAACAAAACAGGAAATGTGTGATAGGCCTGGAGCATCTCAGCAGAATTTCAGGAACTGACAGGAAGATGCTATTTGTGGCTCTTGCCACTAGCACTAATTGTAGAACATGTCAGTGTTTAATAAAAACTGTCCTTGAGTGCAGTACAGTTGATTCCAGTACACTCACAGCAACTTCAAGAAGGACCAACTCTGTGTGTGTAGGAGGGGGTGGGGGTAGTGGTGTCTCCCACATCAGCCTGCTGTGCAAGTAAATGACAGAGGTTGCTTATAATTTATTTACATCATTTGTACTCAGGATTTCTTATGTTTCTAAACTAAAGCAAAAGTTAAAAGTAAACCAATCATAGAAAGTAACATTACAAATGGTCAGATGCCTGAGTGGGGTACAACAAGGATGCCTAGGAAGAGGCACTGATCAAGAGAAAGGATAAATAAGTATGAGATGGAGTGTACGGGAGAATGTGCCATCGTGTGGAGGGTTGTGACAAGACAAATATGAGGGATGGCCACAGTTTGGGAAAGCACCCCTGAGAAAGGCAAGGTGGAAGACAGCCAGAGCTTATCTGGGAGACAGCGCCTGCTTTGGGCTAATGTGACCTGGTTTGAGATGACCTGTCAGGCAGTTCTGAAGAGACAGGAGGGCCTCTGTGTCAGGTGGAGACTGGACTAGACATTTTAGAAAAGGTTAGAAATGATGTCATAGGTGTGCGATTAAAATAATGACCTGGTGATGACTGTAGCAGGGTCAGAGCTCAGGGGAGACTGTCTGAGAGTGAGGCATCAGCATATAACCTACAGTGGAAGTTCAAATGCGAAGCCATGGGGCCTGACTCATGGTCATGATCTCCAAAGTAAGACAAGAAAGAAATGACAGGAAAAGGATCTGTCTATCTGCCTATGTATGTATGTAAGTATGCATGTATGCATGAACCTACCTACCTACCTATCGTCTATCTCTGGGAGAAATAGAGGAATGTTGACTAGGGTGATGTGATTAACTAGGCATAAAAAGTGAAGGACAGAGTGGAATACATATGACAACTATAACCTTCAACATTTGGGACAGACAATAGGACACTGAGAGTCAGAGTCAGGAGCTGCACAGGGTCTGAGGTTATGGGCTATATGTTCAACTTGAGGTTTAGTGTGAGACTTGGTGGATGCAACCAAAGAACAGTCAGCATGGCAGACTGCAGAGCATCTGCCTGAAGGCCATGATGGTCAGAGGGGAACAAGCAGAGCTCCCTGAGGAAAGCTCCAGGTATACCCTCATAGAGAAGATGAAACCGATGCCCAAAGAGAAAAAGCACCATGCAGGCTGACAGTGTTCATAGCCTTCGCCTGAAGGAAAACTGTGGGCTGGAAGTTTGGCTAGGTGCCAAAGAGGAAGGAAATTACGTGAAAAAGGGAAACCCGGCTGAGTGTCTGCAATCAACCACACAAGAGGGAAGCACAAATCTCGGCACTAAAAATATTTCTGGAGAAACTTGAGCCAGGTCATGGGGAGAGACTATTATCAGCACATTCAGAACCCCTTCCTCCCCCCCCCAAGTACTGCAGTACTGCCAGACCCAAGGATAGACTGGGAAGCTCCAGTCTCTGAGCGCTGGCCTTTGTAGTCCTGGGAATGTTCATGTAATACCTGCAGGTGTAGCTGGGCATGGACAGGTGAGAGCTCCGAAAAGACCCTGCTGTTCAGAGTGTTTTCACAAATCTATCAATTAGCAGTCTGTTTTATTTTCTTTCTAGCCAGAAGACATGTTTTGGCATTTTCAGAGAGTGAGCTGCTTATATCTTCTAAGACTGAATAGATTGCCTATGCATTCCATTCTAAGCTCTAACAGAATCAAACAAACAGTTCAAGTTAAACAAACTTGAATTACTCTAAAGTGGGACAACTCAAAAAGATGGCACAGACGTTGGAGCCATTGTGAAAGCTTGTTGAGGTACCTGTAGCCAATTACAAAGAACATGCCAGCTACTGTGACTATGTCTAGCAAATTGGTCCTGGGAGCAATGGGTCCTCAAAAATGTAATCTGCGTTCAAGGCGGGAAGGGTACTGGCTTTCCTCTATTCCTTAGCGCAAACAAGATCGAGGGCAAACAAATCACTCCACATCTCAGCTTCCCCATCTGTAAAATAGGGCAATGATTAGCACATGCCTCACAGGCACTGCTGAGAGTTAAACTGGATGATGGCTAAGATGTGCACCTGGGTGCACAGAAGGCATGGAGAAACGAAAACTATGAAAACAGCCATGGAGAAACTGCTGCTGTTTCATTGTGTGTCTTATTGCCTCTCTCTCAGAGTTTCCACTGTTGTGATAAAATACCATGAGCAAAAGCAAATTGGGGAGGAAAAGGTTTGTCTCATGCTTCCACATCATTGTCCGTCATTAAAGGAAGCCAGGACAACAACTCAAACACAGTAGGAACCAGACGGCAGGAGCTGAGGCAGAGGCCATGGAGAACGTGTGTTCTGATAATGCCCTTGCACTGCTGTTGGCAGTCACTGAAGTGTAGACGTCACTATGAAGGACACAGCTGAAGCCCACGAGCTCATGGGTTAAGTAGGAATACTCTAGAGCCTGCAGGGCACAGGGGACTTTGAAGCGGGTTGAAACAGCCCTTCAGTCAAGCATGCCAGCTAAGGAATAAGAATGTGGAATGCAGAAAATTTCATCTTTACTATAACAAAGTACTTTATAAGGGTTTATGTGGAGTTCAAACAAGCTCATGTTCATAAAAGGCTACAGATATGTTCTAAAATGATTAAGAACACCTGATGTTAATGGGTGTCACATTTGTTAACAAGGGTGTTTGCTAAAGTTATGTATCTAGCGATACTTCTGATTTTAGAGCTTAACAGTGGGCACTATGACCCAGGGTGGTTTTCACAGCACAGTATTAATAATCAAGATATAATAATCAATATCTAGAAGCTTTGGGATTGTATTCCGATAGCATGTGGGGAAACAGAATCACCACAAAAGTCTAGAGTACTAGAAACACATACCCTAGAGTTTGGAGAATGCTGATCTATTTTCTCTGTTTGCTTCTTAGTCTCTAGGCATGAAGAGCACTTCCATGACACAGTGGACATTTCTCCAGTCCATAGAGAGTTGTGTGAGTCAAGCCCATGGTTTCTGGTGTTCTCTACTCTCTGCTAATCCCATCTCTAAATTCCTTCCATCATCTTTTCCCTTTGCTCATCAGTTCTCTAAACTGTGCTTAATTTTGGTTAATGGGTTTTCCTTGGCCTTTAAGTAAATTTGGCTGGGCCACTGTGTCCCTGCTGGAAAAACAAGGTTTATGTGGAGGGTCACTACATGCTTCTTGAGTACTGGGCAGGACTGCTTCACCTGTGGCATCAACCTCACTGGCCTTGTGTGGGTTTCTATCAAACTCTGCTGAAGAAATGGCTACTTATTAAAAGACTTGTGGTATAATAAGCACCTGAAATCCAAATTTGCTGATTTCCAAATGTAATGCCATGTGATTGGTGCATCAGTGTTCCCATTCCCATGGGCCTTCTTCATACCCAACCCAAATAGCCTTCCCTGTCCTCGCTGGGGAGAAGGGAACTCTGTGTCACTTTTGCAGGTTTCCAGTAGAGGAACATATATGTTTATGTATGTATATATATTTTTATATATGTATATATTTATATTTGTATTTTGGCAGTACTGGGGATTGACTCTAGGGCCTCATGCATGAGAGGCAAGTTTTCTACCACTAAGCCCCAGTCCACTAAGGATAGTTATTGTCATGGATTTGCTTATATCCTTGACTCACTGCATTGTAGGCCCTGGAAGGCAAATTCTACTCATTGTTTTGATCTGAACCCTTTCACATGAACTCATGGTACAAGCTCCCTTGCACTTGGCAATGGCAAAATCATCATATTCTCAAATGACCTCCCCAGAAAGTTCTGTCCTCTCTCACCAGTACCCAGGGTATGGTCTTCCTCCCTTGTAAAAATACCATGTCCATGGACCTCATCTGTGAAAGACCCTCCACTGTCTGTGTGCAATCATGGTGTCTAAAGCCTGGACCACTCAGGCTTGGCTCTTATAGTCTGCCCACAGGCTCCCCTTCCAGCCTCACTATGACATTCCCCTTTATATCCTAAGTTCCAGTTGCAACAAATAGGTCCTTCTTTGCTGGATCCTAGAATCCGTCCCCATTTTCTCTATTCCTTGTGAATTCTTACACATCACAGCAGTTTAGAGTACAGATACCCCACTTCCTCCCTGCCTCTGCTGCATGTTAGCTATATGACTTTGTGCAAGTCTTGTTTGGATTCCTCATTCAAACAGGGATGTTAGTTAGCAGTACACACTTCAGCCATTTTTTGGTAAATAACACAGTTGGCTCATTCATGTAAACCTCTAAGCACCGGCCAGCACATGTTCATTCTCGTTACTGACTCTTTACTATAATAGCAATAGATGCATTATAATTACATGAGCAATTAATGAATGTGTACTCAAATATTTACCTAGTTTCCAAGAGGAATTAAGCCGCTTGTTGCCTTTCTAGTTGGGGCAGGGAATTAGGAATAGTGACTTCCAGACACAAGGGGCTCTGGAGGAGCAGGAGAGAGAGTAAAATCTAGTGGCCAGTATCACACTCTCCAGGTCCTGCACGCAGACAGGTTGGAGGCTGCTCATATGTGCATGCCTCATGTATGCATATGCACCTGTACACACACACATGTGATGCACACAGGCAGGCTGAAGAAGACTTGGAGAGTGCCTGAGTATGTTGGCAGAGGTCAGAAATTGGCTATGGTACTTTGTTTCTCAGGAAATGTGCCAAGACAGTTTCAAGCTACAGCAGAGACTGGTGGTGACCATGCCAAGTCAGGGACAATGTGCCACATTGTTAAGTCATCAGCACTAGTGTAAGGTGGGCTGTGGAGTCAGCCTGAAGCCAAGCTTCAGTAACACTATCAGATATCATAGATGCTAAAAGAACAGATGAAGGACCAACTCCAACCATGGGAACTTTAACCACGGACACAGGATGGAGACCCTACCTAAGCCCCAGATGAGATAAACTACTAGGCTGACAGAACGTTACAGAAGAAGGAAAAGAGGGAAAGATGAAGTTGAATCTGCACACTCCATCCCATGGAGGCTAGCTGAGCTGCCCACATTTGGTGACTCTTAAGTGGAAGATACTGAAGGGAGGGAGAGAAGTGAAGCCATAGGAGAAAGAATTGCTCCCTGCCCCCACCTCCCACTTCCTAGCTGGAAACATACTCTCCAAAGCTGGAGGACAGTCAGAGACAGTAGAGTAATGACATGGTTTGCAAATGTGGGGGTCTTCACACACACACACACACACACACACACACACACACACAATTCATATAACACTTACAAGTATCTTTCTCTATGTCTATATTTGACCCAGCATTACCATGGCTTAAGGCCTGTCATACAGTTCTGGATAAAACTATTAATAGATGAATTAATGCATCTGGTGTTTTAATTTACACACTTCTCTTTATGGATCATTTGATGTCCCCTTTCCCCCCACCGAAACTTCTTCAAAATAATATCTCAAGCAAGCCTTGGTCTAGACTTCCTGTATCTGGTCATCTGGGATAACAAGTCATTTTGTATGACTTTAAATCCTTCATTTCAATCTCCTTTTGATTCTCCAGTGAGAACTAACATCCTATGTGGGTAAAATGACTCGCCCAAAGGCAGAGAGTGATTGAATTGCTCTCTCATCAATCCTAACTTATTTAGGCCCATTGTTCTTTTTCAACTGAAAGGGGCTTTTGATTTCATTTAGTTTCCTGTACTTTCATTTCATGAAATGTGCCAAACAAGGCTCCATTATTATGCCCATCAGACCCTGACTCATGGCGGGCTCAGTGTTATGACCCACAGCACAGCTAGCATTCCAGGAACACCACATTGATGGGGTCAAGACTCGAAGTCGCAGCAAGACTTTTCCTTCCTTTCTTGTTTTTTTTGTTTTTTTGTTTGTTTGTTTGGTTGGTTTTTTTTTTTTTTTGGTTTTTTTTAATGAAGGGTTAGCTAGGCCACTTTCATGCACATATAAAATATACTTTGAGTATATCCCCAAGACCCACTATTTTCCTTTTCACTATTAGTACCCTTTCCCTATGCAGCTTTGCCTCAAGTTTATGTCACCAGTATCTGTATGTATATGATTTATACATCTATAACATTTAGCCCCTACAGACGAGAGAAAGCACACAGCATTTGTGTTTCTGAGACTGACAATTCACTTAATATGATTCTCTCCATTTCTTCCATTTTCCTGCATACAACATAGCCCCATTCTTCCTGACTGGAAAAATATACCAGTGTGTAAACAAGCCACATTTTCTTGCTCTTTTGATGGACACTGCAGTTGTTTCCTTTACTTAGCTTTGAAAATGCTGCTGTGAAAACTAATGTGCAAGTGTCTCTGTGATACAGTGCCTTGGAGTCTTTTGAATAAATGTCAAGAAGTGGTCAAGCTGAGTCATGGGTTGGGTCCATCTTTAGCTTTATGAGGAATCTCAGAAATACTCAGAAGCTGTATGTAATTCAGCACTGACTTACTGGATGGAACAGACTTTGGGTGGAGAAAAGTACTCTTCATATGAAAACATCTGGATCTGTATGTATACTTGGCCTTGACTGGTCAGGCTAACGCAGACATACTCTTGGCCTGTCCCCGCAACTCTGCGAGTACACATAAAAATGAGATTTTATTACCTTCTCAGAACAGAAGAAAGTGCAAACCAAGGAACTCATGAAAAGGCTTGTTTCACTGACCTTATTCAAGCTGATTTTCCTTCTAGTTGCATACAGATTTTGGTTTCCATCACCCACACAGCTTCAAAATCAAGTCCTCTGTCATTGGTCTTTTGACTGAATTCAACACCACAGACAAGCATCCAGCTATCCTCTGCCACACAGAATGGACCAACTGGTTCCCCTCCTAACCACAGAATGGTTGTGTTCCATACAGCTTTCTGTCATCTTGACACAAGCTAAAGTCATGTGAGGAGGGAACCTCAATTAAGAGAATGACTATACAATTGGGCCAGAGCCTCAAGAGAGGAAACGTGGCTGCTAATTCTGCTGGTTCCTGTTCCTGCTGTCGCTATTGCTGTTTTGTCAAGTGGTTGAGAGAAAAGAAACAAGAAGTTGGAGATATCCTGACAAGACAGAGATTGGACTTCCCCAAGGCACTCAATGCCCCTAATCAGCAGGAAGTAGTCTAAAAAGAACTCAATGCCCCTTCCCCCTCTAACCTTCTTTCTCTCCTACCTAGTGCTGATGATTTGGAAGGATTAGGGTAGAATAATGTTTGGAAAGGAGGTACAGGTATAAGAACCCAGTAAAACAGATACAACAAATATGCCAACAAGGCCACCAAGATTTCTGTGGACATCAAGAAAGAGAAAAGGGAAATCATCATTAAAAGGCCTTGATGATTCAAGAACTACCAGACCACCTTGGGCATCGTAGGACCACATGACTGTTGAAACTTATTACCATGTTGGCAAGTTAAAACAGCATACCAGAAGTCTAAAACAAGTTTACACTTAAAGAGTATGATAGACTCTGCTTGAAAGCACTGTGATCTAATAAACACACGGTAAAGCTGTAGGGTACTTTATATATTCCAATGGTGTGCTCTCAGAGGAAGAAATCAAGAAAATTACCCCATTCAAATAGCTTTTCAAAAGTGCCTAGAAATACACATGGCCAAAGAGGTGAAAGACCTTTACAGTGAAAATTTCAAGATATTTTAAAAGGAAATTAAAGAAGAAATTGGGCCATAAAAAGAACTTTTATGCAGACAGGCAGAATTAAAATTGTGAAAGTGGCTATACTTCCATATGTACAGATTTAATGTAATCCTTATAAAAACTCTTATGTATTATAGATCTATAAAAAACATTTACAAACTCAGGTGAAACCACAACAGACCACAGGTAGCCCAAACAATTAAGTAATCCTCAGGAGTAAGGACACAGCTGGAGGTATGATCCCTAAACTCAAATTATGCTGCAGAGTTATAATCTCTGACTCTTTGACTCTGTCTCTGTTTCTCTCTCCCTAACCACACACACACACACACACACAAAGAGAGAGAGAGAGAGAGAGAGAGAGAGAGAGAGAGAAGGAGGGAGGGAGGGAAAGAGACAGAGCTAGAGAGCCAAGAGAGCCTGATGCTGGCTTTAAAGCACATATGTAGAGCAAAGTGACATAACAGAGGATCTAGAAATTCACTGACAAAGCAATGGCCACCAACTTTTGACAAAGAATGTAAAGTGACACAGTGGACATAGCCTAGAAAACTGGGTATATTCTACCCACAGAAGAATAAATTAGATCCATACTTTTCACTTTGTATAAAAATCAATTTAAAATGGATCAAGGATCTTAATTAGAAAACCTGAAGCACTGAAGGCGTTAGAGGAAAACACAGGGGAGACTTGTCAAGACAGTGTTATTGGTGAGAACTTTTGGCACAGAACTTCAGTAGTGAAGGAGTCAGCACCAGGTGTGAGCAGCAGGACCCCACAGAGTTAAAAAGTTTCTGCACAGCAAAGGGTACCCTCAACAGAGCAGAGAGGCAGCCCACAGACAGGGAGATCTCTACCAGCTATTCTTCAGGCAGGGGACAGATGTTATGCCAAGGCAACAAAGCCTCCAATTAACAAATAAATGAATGAAATGGAGAGTTTTCAACAAGAAAATAAAAAAGGTGAATGACTTTTTAAGTGTCCGACATCCCTACCCACCATGGAAATGAAAACTAAAACTACCTCACCCCTGTCAGAACGGCCATCACCAAGAACTGTGATGTTGGAAATATTGGGGAGGGTGTGGGAAAAGAGGACCCCTATTCATTTCTGGTGGGAGTTCATGTTAATGCAGCATTGTCAAAAGTAGTTGGGAGGTTCCTCAAAATAATGAAAACGAAAGTTGCTACTTCCAAATGACCCAGTCATTCCACTCCTGGACATAAATTCAGAGAACTTCATATCCTAACACTGAGATAATTGAACATTCATTTGTTGTTGTTGTTGTTGTTGTTCTGTTAATGATAACAGAGAAATGGAGCTAACCTAGATGCCTACAACAGATGAACAGATAACAAAAGTGTACTCTATATACAAAATAGTCTATGACACATATGTTAAAAAATGAAATTATAAAATTTGCAGGGAAAATGTGTGGGTTCGGTATGTAGAATATTAGTTAAAGTGAGCCAGACTCTGAAAAAAGAAAACTGCATGCTCCCTCATATATGAATGTTAGCCTATAACGCATGTATGGAAACAGCATTAAGTGTGGGTAGAGTGTAACATGTAGATAAGAGACAAGGTGGAGTAAAGTATTAGACGATAAGGAAGAACAGAGTGCAGGCAAAAGGACCCATAAACCACGAAAGACGATATAAAGCTGATTGGTTTTTCAGCTGTAGCTCTCTCATGGTTGTCTCTTTTCTGCATGGTAGATAAGTCCATAAAATTGTCATTGATAGTGCAGGTGCAAAGCTACAAATGAAGCCATATGGCTTCAGGACAGCCATTCTGACCGGGCCAAAGTTAGTGGAGGTGGGCAGGGCTTGAGGCTGGACACACATTTGTTTGAGTGATTGCCTAATCTTGCAGTGTGATATTTTTATTTATGAGCTCACAATAATGGTGTGATTTTTTTTTTTAAAAAAAAAGTTCAAAATTAATCACCCAGGTTAAAATCAAAGTGCATTGTGTCCTCTGGTTCATGGAGAATCCCATGTTTGCCTGATTGAGCTGCTGAAGACCCTGCATTTCTCAGCTCTGACCCCTGCCTCCAGAGTCCATCACTGAGCCTCTGCTTACATGCTCACACCTCCTTCTGTCCGAGTTTTGCGTCTCCCCTCAGTAAGGATGAGTCGCCATTCTCTCAAGGGGTTCAACTTGACTTCATCATTCTGTGCTGTGAAGGATACTACACTCAGCCACAAAGGTTGGAGACAATTGTGTAGACATTTAGGGTATTTTTTTTAATCCCTAACATCTGTTTGTTTACACATGTTGTAAAATAACATTCAGCAAATTTCAGCAAAAATATTACCTGAAATGTAAAAATCTGAACTATTGAAATTGGAGTGTAGAACTTGGCACAAGAAAAATAACAGATCATTTGAGATTAGCAAGGAACACAACATTGATAAAGACTTATGATTTCATTTAAGGAAAGAACTATAAATATCTCTATGTTATTAAAGTCATTTTTGATCACTTAAACTTCTACATAAAAATGGAATTCTTATCAGTTAATTAAATTTAAAATACTGTTTATGGAGGCAATTTCACTCACTGACAGGAAACTGGCAGCGGCATGTCAGGTGTGGATGGCGGGGGGGGGGGTCTCTGGAAGCAGTTGGCTCCTTTTCCAGGGGTCCCAGACCCACCGAAATGGCGGTCTCCCAAATTCTGCCTGAGCAGGGCTTGTCTTGAGAAATTGATCTTGGATCACTTTTGTCTGCTATGACATCTCTGTGCCCAGGTGCTCTGTGCCCTGGCACATGCCTCTTCTTGAGGCTTCCGGCCATGTTAAATATTTTCTGAATGCTCCCGTGATTGTGTTGAATATTCCTGGCACAAGGTGCCCTCTGCACCCACTAGGATCAGGCTATTGAACAGGGACAGAACTTGTATACGGATTATTTCAGGAGACTGAGCTCTGCTGGGGAATGTACCACACAGCCCAAGGGAGTCCTGGTTGGCTTTACTGCCCTGTGTCATCAGGTCACCATATTTTGGCAATGGTGAAGTGAGATGTATTTTAACCAATTTGCTCATATTTCTTTTCTAACCTAGCACTCATTTGTTTATGCATTTCCTTGATTTTTGTTATTACAAATATTAGCCATTCTCTAATTGTTCCTATGTGTGCATATGTATGTATACATGTGTCTTTGTGTATAGGCGTATATATGTGTGCTCATGTGTGTGTGTGTACATTTATGTGTGTGGTGGTGTGCATATATGCATGTAGGGGTCATGCTATGCACATGTGTGTCTAAGATAGAGGTCAACATCAGATGTTGTTCTCACTCTGTGCATTTCAGGGTCTCTCACTCAACTTGAAGCTCACCCACTGCCTAGGCTGGACGGCCAGCTCCTGCCTCTGGTCCTCAGTGCTGCTGTTGCAGATGCCCAGCACTGTGCCTGGTGTTTCTGTTTTAAGCATGGACTCTGACAATCCAAACTGGAGTCTTCATGCATGTGCGGCAAGCACTTTATTAACAGCCATCTTGCCACATAAGGTTGCCCCGTCAAAGCAATCTCACACTCAGCATTCAATGGCAAATTACCTGTATCGGGATAAGTGTGATCTCTGATTGGACAAATTCCGTCCCTGTGAGAACAGAGCAGCATGATAGCTCAGGTTGTAATTAACTATCCTTCACTCCTTAATGTAAAATATTCAGAAAGGAAGACTCAGCCGATTTTTGTCTGAATAGGAAGGATATTGACTGTCTATATATGTATAATTTTCCCTCTGGCTTCTCATTTTTGGATTCTTACAGAAGGCTTTCAATGAGATAAACATGTATATGTCCTCTCCTTATCAAATTGAATTTTTGAAAGGCAGAAATTATTTCTGCTACAAATTGGCCAAGCTAGACACCACTCTTTATTTGTCGAATGGCCATTAAGGTCCTAACTCAGCTCATGTGTCTTGGGCCGTGCTGCAAGCCTTCCAGGCACCACAGCTGTCTGGGGCTTTGGACAGCAGCTCCAGCACCTGTTCTGCTTGTCTCCACAAGTCGAAGGCAAAACTTCAAACTTGAAATTCTGAGGGAAATGAATCCTAACAGTGGGAGTTTGGAACATTGAAGTGCATCTTCATCCACATTTTACTCTCAAAATTGCAATTTTGTAGTAAGCATTACAGGTTGCCTGAGAAAGGAAGCCTGCTGGGAAAGCTAAATAGACATGTTAACTTTTTCATTTACTTGAAAATAACATCTAGATGCACTATACTCCTTCAGTAAGTAAAGCCAAAAATATCAAAAAGAAGGAAAAGAAATACTGGGAAAGACCACTGATGGCTTTGGGGACATGGACACACACAAAACTTACTCCCTTGTGCTGTAATAGAGGGAAAGAGAAGCTGGAAATCATCAAAGCCAATTCAGTCTCGATTTATTATAAATAAATCACGACCGGTACAAATCTGAGAGAAGCTTATTATTCTGAATTCCTGTCCTGCCTCACAGACGTTTAAAATGTCTAGTAGCAAGAAGAAAATGGCAGATAATCCACATGAGTGTGGGTTCAGCACCAGAGCTAATTCTTCTACATATGATGATGGATGACTCAGTGGAGCAGATAATTAAAGCTGGCGGGCTGCTGACTTGGTGGGGCTCTGCACTTCCTGGGACTCCTGCTGTGGGGTGAGAGGGGCCCCTTGGTCAGATCAAGCCAGGTTTCCACATCACAGTCAGGAGGCCCAGGAACACCACGCTGTGGACAGGGCTGTACCCTCACTTCCAGGTTTTCACCAGAGCTAGCAAAGGCAAGAAAGAAAAGCAGAATGAAGGTGAGACTCCAAACACATCAGCCAGAGCGGGTGTGCCTTCTCTTTCTGTCTGGATTCTGCTCTGTGGGAATCCAAGTGTGTCTCGCTCTTAGTGTCTAGACCACAGTTCCAGGCAAGCAGGGCCCAGCCTATCTTCTTTATCATAAAATTCCCAGCTCAGAACACAGCACACATTATTGAGCAAATAAGTAAATGCTTGCTGAAAGTGGAAATGAAGCCACAGAATCCATTTTCCTCCCTATGGCCAGCAACAGGGTGATCCACTGGGTGAGGCAGGGTGGGAAAAGAAGCCTGGTGAGGCATGCTTACCAGGCAGCACACAACTCTTCTTTAAAAGCAAAGGCTCTTCAAAGAAGACCCTCCATGTTTTAGGATGTTAAAGTGACATGCTGTGGTGATAAGATTATAAAAGGTGAATTATATTCTGTGTCCATAGAGTTATCCTCAGAGGATCTGAAGGCAGAGGCAGCTCCCCTGAGAACAGGGTAGGGCTCTAGCATGGGGAAATACTGAAGGTGGAAAAATAGGTGAGGGTTGCTGTCAAGGTACAGAAAACTCTGGGTGGTCAAGGCTGAGGCTGACAGTGGCAAAGTTCAAGAGAAGGGAGCTGCTAGGTAATATGGGAGTTTAGAATTTACTCAAGAGGAAATGGAAAGCAGGAATCAACAGACTGAGGAAACTGGATTATTTCAAGTAGGCACAATCACGCTGCTATGTGAGTTGTAGGCCATGGAGGTGCACATTTGGAATGGAGACAAACGTCTTCTGCTGAGACTATCAAATTACAAATGGGGCCTGAGCCTTTTAAGGGCAAAGGGGTGTCTTTGGTTTCTATCTTTAGTTGTTCATGCATACACACACACACACACACACACACACACACACACACACACCCCAAAGGCAGTGTTTATGGGATAGAAGCTAAAGACTGAAATAAAGAATTTAAAAGTGAGAAGGGAGAGGTAGTAGGAACCCAGAAAGACTTCTAAGCCCAGAAAGATTCTAGCTTAGGGACCATTTGTGATGATGCCAATCAACCTAGAGAGGGCTCTACAGAGAAATGACTCCATCAAGTTTCAGGGTCAGTGGGTTATGATTTACATGGGGCATCCCTCTGTAGCAGAAACTGTGAACAAGTCAGTAAAGGAAAGAGGCCCAGGTAATAGGCAGATGTCTGAGTCTGGAACACAGGAGAAACAAGACCTAGGCTGAGCTATAGATGACCATTTATTTAGTCCAGTGGAATCAGCAAGATCTAGGTTTACTGAGATCCTGTCTCAAAAAATGGGATGGAGAAATGATTGACAGCTGACATCCAAAGGTGACCTCTAAGCTGCTTGTGCACCACACACACACACACACACACACACACACACACACATACACACACAGAGAAAGAGAGAGAGAGAGAGAGAGAGAGAGAGAGAGATGGACAGAGACAGAGAGTGAGAGAGAGAGCCCACAAAGACTTCTTGAATGAAGCATGCATTCTTTGAAGTAGCCTGGGAGAGAGAAGTGAGGCAAGGCATCAAGATGACCTCCAAATCCTGGGGCCACAGAGGGAGATGGAGAAAGGAGGATACTAGAGCCCTGAGTGACACAATCAAGATGAGGAGGTGACAGTGAGAGTTAATTGTAGACATTTTGTAGACTGGACTGTTGGAGGTGCTGGGGAAAAAAAAAAGAGCAGACAGTGGCTCTTTTTTCTAAATGTGACATTTTAGCACAGCTATAACACAGCCCAGACTGCAGAGTATCATTGATAAGAAAAGGACATTTGGGAGTGAAACACATTGAAATGAAAATGAGAGTCTCCAGGTGATTAGTTATTCTCTTGTAAATAAAGGTAAATATATGACATAATTAAGAAAGCTCACAGAAGGGTGGGGTGATGGCTGGACTGAGATGCAAATATGTCCCTAGATGCACTGAATGCTGAGCACCCCTGATTAGGCCAGGTGGGCTCCTTTAGATGCACTTGCAACCTAAAGCACGGCAGGAAGGCAATGTCCCGCCCCACCAGCTTGTCATATTGCACTTGGTAGTCAGGCTAAGGGGGCACATGCTTACTTAATTTTATTTCTACTGTTTCTGTGAGGGGTACAGAGCTAGAAGGACAGTCAAGAGCAATTCCAAGCTTGTTTTGTTGTTGTTGTTTATTCTTTTGCTAATAATTGGTTGACAGTTCCAGATGCCACAGGCTCCCTACCCTATAACTGACAAGGTGACCTGTATGAACACATAAGGAAGACTTGCACGTTCATAAACTACTTCTGCTAATTATCAGAACTGTTTTAATTAAATTTGTAACAGCTGGCCTGCTCTTGGCTGCCTGCCTGAAGGTCCCGCCATTCCCTGAACTGGTTGAGACTGGAAGATTTTTGTTTTCTTCATATTGTTGCCCTGACAGTGTAGGTAAATGGTTGTGAGTCCATGAATGAATGTTCCTAAATCAGGACCTCCCACCCCTCCACCCCCCTGCCAAGAGTTCTTTTTCGGCAAGTTTCAAGACCCTTTGCCAAAGATATTTGATGTGACTGTGTAGCATCTTCACTGTGTAGCATCTGGGGAAGGCCAAGGGTTTGTTAGTCTTGAAAACATGGACTTAATGCTCCATAGTGGCTGCTTTGATCAAGAAAGTAGTGACTATAGCAAAGGGGGGAATTAAGGAGTTAAGGCAGGGGCAGGACAGAGCCCACATAGCACAGGCAACGTGTAGGAGGCAGCAAGGGCGGGTAGCAGCCACCAGACCTAATATGTGCTGGAGAGTAAAACACGCAGGGAGAGCTGGGAGAGGTTGTGTGCAGTCACTTCAAGCAAGAAAGAGGTATAAGATGGTAGGTCTGAAAGGGCACTTGAACCTAATGCTCTCCACTTCTTGCCAAGCACAAATCCCTCACTGGGGGAAGCCTATGGGAACAGAGCTCAGGCTGAGATGAGCAACCAACAGAGTCAAGGGAGGAAAGGAGAGAGTATCCAGAAGAAACGAGGGCAGTCAGTGTAGGAAACCAAGGTCATTAATGAAATCGACATAGAGGCACTGGGAGTGGGGACTATGGCGATGGGAAGCTGGGAAGCTGTCTTGTCCAGTCCTTTCCTTCTCAAAGTTGAGGGATGGTCAAGAGAAAACACAAAAGTTCAAAGTGATGGTAATGTCTATATAGATAGCCGAAGCAGGCACAAGATTGAAGAAAACCTGGGCTAGTGCTCCAAAGCAAGGTAACTTTTAAAAGAGGGGAAAGATTTTTAAAAATCCCCAGAATAGAACTCGCAGAAAAATTTACAATGAAAATAAAAAGGGAAAGGAATAAGCAAACAAAAACAAAGGGAAAGAACAGAAACAAAGCCTGGAAGGAACTCAAGAAATTATCACACAATACTAATTTATAAGAAAAAAGAAAATGGAACAGTAAATTTCCATTGTCCAAAGTTACAAGAGTTAAAAAAAAGGGTTTTAGATAGTGACAGAGAAAAAAATAAATTCAACATCCACAAATCCCCAAGTATTAATGAACAACCACCAAAACACTGCAGTTTAAAAATGCATCCCTTAAAATTAAAGGCAGAAAATTCAAAGCTACATAGTAAAGGAAAGATTATACTCTTAAAATCAGGTAAAATTACTTGTTCATTTATAATGATTGTTATCAGATTTTTTTTGATAATATTTTCTAGGATGTGAAGAAACTAAAGATAAAATTTAGAGAAAAATTTTATACCCAGCCATAAAAACTTTCTAAAATAGTTTCAAATTCTTAAAGAGTAACTTAAATTCCAGAATCTCACAGGAACACTTCTTGAGGATTCTGTTAATTCACATAAGCAACGTTTCTGGAAAGGCACGCCAGAGGACTAATGGCAGAGACCAGGTAGAGATGCATCTATTATATCCACAGTGAAGAAGAAACTGAGCCTGAGTATTCCTTTATACATAAAATGTAGTATCTTCAAAAGATTAACAAACATGTTTTTTAAGGATTTTAAATTGTGTGGTGTGTGTGCATGTGTGTGGGTGTACACCTGTGAGCATTGGTGGCTGTGGACAGCAAAGGTGTCATACCCTTGGAACTGGAAAGGGACGTGATCCTAACCTACCAGGTGTGAGTGCTGGGATAGAACTGGAGTCCTCTGAAAGAACAGTGCACGCAGTTAACTGCTGATCTCTATTCTCTAGTGCACAAACAGAGCTTTTAAAAGCAAGATAACAAGTAAAGCCATAAATAAATAAACAAGCTCTTACTACTGAGATGTTAGTCAGTTAACATGAAGAGCGAGGAGGATACAGGAGACAGGATGATCAATTCTCCCCTCGATTGAAGACTATCAATCATCTTCTGCTTTATCATCTTCATTCCTACATCTGCTTTTATTTGTCCATTTTAATCAGGCCTCCATCAACACCTACGACTACCCAGATGCAAATTTTATCTTCAAAAGATTTAACATGTCTACATTAGATTTTTTTAATTCAAACATATGAGAAACAAACCTAGAAGGAGTAACATCTTAACAGCAAACATGAATTAAAGGTCATTTGAAAAGATCTGGTGATTTCTACGACACAGCCATAAGAAGACCTACATTATAATCAATTCCTAGAACCGATGAACTCTGTAAATGATGGATATTGCTTAATAACCTTATTCCAGAACAAAATAGAAATGTGGTGAAAATTTAATTGTAAACACTGCCCCTCAAATTTCTTTTCAATGGAGCTGTAATAGACATGCTGCTCTGGCTCATATCCATCATTATGCATAAATTTTACATGTATAATTATGTATAGAAAAGCTTAATCTTAGATTAGTTTACAAGCATATAAATGATTGGACTTATTTCATAGTTGATTTGACTAATGGGCTTGATAAAGTTGAGCTGGGGAAGATTAAATGGAAGTAACAGAAGAAAAGAAGCAGATGCCAGCTGAGTGGCATTTTTTTTTCATGATAAATTTTTAATATGGTTTAGAATAAAGTATACTTTCTGATCCCATTTTTATATAAGGAAATACATTATACATGAAATACATTTTGACCTGATCTCATGGATTTTATAAAACACTATCCCAATATTTGAGTTCGGCAGATGAGAGAAGACACCTAAATAGATTTAAAAGGAATTCACTTTATCCAATGTATATAAAGATACTAGAATTTATAAGAACCTTGAATTTCAATATATTTAAACATCTAACTTTTACATTTTTTGAAATTGAACTAACTTGCTAGTGCACAGTGTCCATTGGCATGCAAACATTGCTGTTGCAGCTATGAGCATGGAAAGGTTCCGACCCTCAGTTCTCCTGTCTGGCATGTCACGGAAGGCCCAGCAGCTCCTTTGTGTAGTGTTTGATCTAGATCTGACATCTATCTTTGAAGCCACTAATTAATACAAACCAAACCAACTCTCAGACTTCACACATGCATCATAAATGCTCTGTAGCTGAAGCATGCTCCCAGCCAAATGGTGGGTTTTACAATGACATGTTAATTCACATGTATCACATGTTTTGTTCATCTTCTTCTTTTGCCCTCTCTCTTTCCTTTCCATTCCCAAACCACTGTATCTTTCTCCTTTCATATATTTACACACAATTTCCCCCTCTCATAATCTGTATCAGATACATAATATGAGCAGAAGCCTTCTTTCCCTCAGTAATTCCTCACCAATGTTGTTCCAGCAGAGAAACCAAATATTTTCATTTTCCCAGGAGCAGTTCTTTCGAAGTCACCCTCTTTTCCACATCCCCACAGTTCATACAGTGATTATACTGGTGACAATATTATGTCTGGCCATACCCTCTCCAAAGATGTTTGGAAACTTTTAGCTCAGAGAGAAGTTCAAGAACAGTGCCAGCTCTGGGAGAGATCATCCATAGGTGCTAACTGTCCACACAGTTCTCTTGAGAAGGGTACTGACCTAAAGGACAGCCATTACCAAACCTTCCTACGCTACCACTTAACACTCACAGCCAAGTGATATCTGCCATTTATATCTTACTTATTCAATAAAGGGGAAGAAAAAATATGAGAGGGACAGAAATGGTAAATGATGAGCAGGTTATGTCCTTTCTCTGCTGCAGCTGAACCACATGAATGTTTACAAACTAGATTTAAAGTACTATAATACAATGGATCACTTAAATACTATGAATATAATACTTTTAAACCAGCACCTATACATTTTCTATACTGGAAGATGCTTCAGCTTTTCCTATGTAGTGTGTACATCGAGGACTGTGACATAATTCCTGACAATGATTCTTAGAAAATATTGAGTTACTTTACTAAGTGTAGTTATTGTTATAGGACGTGATGTTAGAAATATAAGTTCAGAGAGGCTGGTATTTTTCTGTATTCTGTGTAAGCTAAAAGATAATTATGGGATTTCTTAGTAAAGGGTTGGGTTTTTATGAGAGAATTAAATTAAAAATTAAAAATGATTTAACAATGCAGTTCGTTGCAATAATTTGAAATAGTTTATTAGAGAAATACTTATTTAATATAGGAGTGTTTTTAAAATACTTCAGAAATTATGAAAAAGATGGTACCTGTATGGCATATGTTACAAATTTGCCAATGGCTATGACTGACAGTGGAAAACACAGTCCAAATAATGCGATCACTTCTGGTGAGAGCATCACAGGATGGACACTACTACATTATTTTTAAAACAAACCCAAGATTTTATCCAGAGACTCCAAAAGCAAAACTTAATTTTTAAAAATCTATTTATTTAATGTCTATGAGTGTTTTGCCTGAATGCATACAATGTGTACCACAGGCACTCATGGTGTCCATGGAAGCCAGAAGAGAGCTTGGGACCCTCTGGAACTTGAGCTATGGAAGGTTGTGAACCACAATGTGGGCTCTGGAAGTTGAACCCAAGTTGTCTATAAGACTAACAAGTGCTCTTAACTAGTGAGCCATCTCTCCAGCATCCCAAGTTAATGTTAAAGTTATGGTATTTGTGAATTCTATTAAAAAATACTTAGTTTTATCTTTGGTGAACATTTTGTTTTCACTTTATTTATAATTATTTTCAAGTGAATACGTGAGTATATATTTTGATTTTAGGTTTTCAATAGTGTGAAGAGTCAGACATGATTGACATCAACACCAACACAGCATTGGTTACATTTGTTCATGTGCCCATGCATTTCTTCCTCAGCTGGATATTCACATCTGTGCAGCTCCCAGCGATCTGACTTTCCCTTCTGCATGACTTACGCGATCTCAGACAGACCCACAAAGCCTGATCATTTAAAGAACAACTGACGGTAGCTACAAGAAGGAAAGCCTAACAGGGACACTTTACCTCTACGATTGTCAAAAACACATATGGTAGCCATGCTTCTGTGCCTCAAGCATGCTGTTCTTGCAAAGCACACACTCTTTATAGGTGAAAATGCCACACCTGTCCAATGACAGTGGGATTTTTCCACTTCACTGTTACATGAGCACGGGAACAAAGAAATATAACTGTAACCTGAGTTTCTGCCCAAGGCTACATCACCCTAAAGACAACTACCATGATGCACCCGTGAAAACCACAGCCAAAGTAAAGAGCAAAGGGAAACAGGAAGCTATTATTATTTAAACATGGCATCCATTTAAGTACTGTTAGTAAGATATTTTATATTTTCTCTTGTAAAGCCTTCAAATCCTGCTGTGCATTTTGTGGGTGTTGTCTGTTGGGCTGGAAGGCTTAAAGAGGCCCTACAACAGCTGAACTTATTGAGCCTGTACTGTATACCTGGGATTGTCAGTGTGTTTGAGAGTATGCAAAGGATGCTGCCTATGCTTGAGGGCTGATTTCGGGGAGGCCACACATCAGAGGATGTAAGAGGTACACATAACACTAGGCCAGCAAATATATGCATGCTGAGGGTCTTTGCAGCCCTTAGAACTGGGCCAGGCATAAGCAGTCAAATGGAACACTCTTCCAAGAGCTCTGTCTACAACAGCTATGAAACCGATTCTGATCTGTGGTTTAATGTGATCTACACACTTATGGATACACTGGCAGTCCATTTTAGTGTTGATTTTCCCACTTTCTTGTTGCTGTGTGCCAATGTTGGCAAGAAAACTCACTTTCCAAGAATGTGCTCAGTGCATTATGTTTTAGCTCTTATTGGACAGTAGAAAACAAGACCTTACTTTTCCAACATTGCAAATAGACCCTGAGTTCTTCCTGCATGAATTTGAAACATGACAATGACTGACACATTCCTGACTTTGCTTTGACTGTGGAGAAAACACAATGAAAGTTTCTCTTAGACCTGCGGACTGAGATGAAATGCACTCAGTGTGTTAGAACAGCAAATCTGGAGCATATATAGATCAAAAAGACACAGAACGTGCATCTTGTCCCCATGCAACTAGCATCTGTTTGTAGGTGGAACTCTTCTCCCCTGCTCCTTGTGTTTCCTTCCATGTAACAGGTGCTCATTCAGTGTGGCACCCTGCCTCTTTACCATTCAGCCTGAGGCCGTGGAGTAATTGGTTTTAGTGCACAATTGGGAAACTGCATCATTATGAAAACATTGTCCATAGGATCAGTACGACGAAATGAGTTTTGGTTTGAGCTTTGTTGCTTTTATTTCTCTCTAATCCAATACATAGGCATTTCAATTATTTTTTATTATATAAATATTTAATGTAGCCTTTTTTATGAGTGACAAACACACACAGAAGGGTCCTGTGCTCTGTGCCAAGGTACTGAGAGTCTAGCCTGGCTAGCTAGCCACGATCCAAGGGCAGTATGAGAAGCATCACATTGTCCCTGAGAGCATGTGCCTTGGTGGAGTAAAATTAACTATGGTCATTCATAGAGGGAAACGGCTTTAATATTAAAGTAGATAACTTTACACTATGCTCGTCTTTTGGTCCAGAAGATTCTGAAGAGGGCCAAGGCACCCAGGGAGAAGTGGAGTGGTGGAGGATTGCAGAATGATTTGGAAATATTTCCATCTGTGTGCATTCGTTTGTGCATGCTTGTGCATACGCATGTGTAGGCATGTGTATGAGAGGCCAGAAGTCAATCTTGCTTGAGTGTCCTTCCTCAGACCAATGAAACCTGAACTCACTGTCAGGGTGGTGGTTTAGTGTCTTTTACTGTTGCTATGATAAAACACCCTGACAGAAGCAACTTAAGAAAGAAAGGATTTGCCTTGGCTCATGGTCCAAAGTCACAGTCCATCTTAGTGTGGAAGTCACAGCAGCTAGAATTGGTCACTGTGTGTCCACAGTCAAGAACCAGAGAGATTGATGGGTGCTAGGGCTCATCTTACTTTTTCCAGTCTAGGATTCTCCCCAAGAAACAGTCTTTCCCACAGTCAGGATGGATCCCCCCATATCAATTAACCTAATCAAGATAATCTCTCATAGGTATAAGGTCCATGCGATTATAAATCCTGTCAAGTTGGCAATTAATATTACCCATCACAGATGGCCAGTGAGCCTCAGGGACTCACCCATCTTTACTTAACCATCACTGGGATTACAATTGCATGCCCCTATGCCAAGCATTTTTATATGAGTTCTGGGGATTGAGTTTAGGTCTACATAGTTGAATGGCAAGCACTTTAATGACCAAGCCATCACCATCCCTTATTTCTGCACATTTATAATGTTGGCAGCTATTATCACAGTTGGATAGTGGACATGAATGGCCATTCAGGCATTTATACAATTCTGTTGGGCCACAGGAGTTCTGTAAGCCTGTTTAACATTTATAACCAACCTCAAAATCAGATGCCTTAATTGTCAAAAAAGGACAATGCAAAGAACAGATAGTTGATCTTTCCAGATGGGCAGCCATACCCCATGTTACCTGATGGATGAGACCAAGAACAAGTAGGGTGCAGGGCTTCTCTAGTGTTGATAGTCCACAGCTGGTGAGAGTTACAACACACTCACTTGCTGGCTTGCCTTCTCTGCTCTCCATGCATTCCTCCCAATTGGAGGCGGAGCCATTTGTATGACAGGGAAATTTGGTCAGATTGCTGAGTTTGCTCCCCAAGGCCATGCCTGCTGGTGGGGCAGTCCAAGTGTGGCTGAGGGCTTCGTGTAGCATTAGTAGCTTCAATGAGTAATTACCATGTAGCCCTGGGCTATGCTTGAATGGTAGAGCTTCTCAGAACAGGAAGCAGTGCTGGCTGCCTTGCTCTGTTTTCTGTGAGCTCCCTTTACTTCTGCAGTTCATGGTGCCTGCCACTCCATTCTGTACTCACGCAGCAACCAACAGCCCTAACTGATATGTCCTGTGACTTACTTATTAAAGTGACCATGCATTTTCTATAGCCACTCGTGAGAATACAGACTCCCAGGGAATATTCCTAACATCTGTATCATTTGTTCACAAGTCCCTGTTCATGGTTGGTGATAACCATGAATTCACAGGCTATCTGAAGAGATCAAGAGAATGCTGGTTGTTACATTCCTGGAGACCCAAACCTTGAATATAAAACACATCAAGAATCAAGGGTTCATCTATGGATAGGGGTGTAACTTAGTGGTAGAGTACATGGTTTATGTGCTGAAGTCCTGAGTATGAGCTTCAGCATGAAGAACAGGAGAGAAAAGAAAAGACTGGTAAGATGGTAGTGGGTAAAGATGCTTGCTGCCAATCTCCCATCAGTCTAGACCCACATGATGGAAGAAAAGGACCAACTCTTGCAAGTTGTCTTCTAATCTCCATATGAATGCACATGCACACACACACACACACACACAGAGCACTAAATAAATGAATAAACACAAAATGTTTGTATAGGTGATGAGGAGGAAGAGGGAGGATGAGTGAAAAATATAAGAGATAGATCATGGATGCTTCTGGAAATAAAGTTAATGATGCTATAAGTACAAAAGGTGGAGGGCCAGGCTCACAAAGGCAGTGATGCCTGAGCTAGCTGGTGAGTGTGGTGTGTGTGAAGTGAGGGAGCACCATGCCATGGTGTGCAGGCTGCCATCCTGTCTGCCAGTTTTAGGTGGTATCACTCACATCTCCATATCCTAATAGCAACCAACCTTCCCTCTTCAGAGCTCCAGGTACTTCTGAGATGACAAGTGAGTGAAAAGAAAGAAAGAAAACACTGACCAAAAACAATGCATTCCAGCTCTATAAAACGCTGAGCAAATCAGAATATACCATTTCACTCTATTATCTCTGTGTGACAATGGTTAAAGGACAGTTTGTTCTCTATATAACAGGGCAGGTTTGATTATATAAAAGGCATCACTCTCCAGTCCTTTAGTTTCCAAATTCAATTTATGGACCTGTCCTATACCATGTTGCTAAGGGAATCTGATTATTTTCCTTTCCGTTTTCTATTTCTTTTTCTTCTTTTTATGAGATGAAATGCTATTGGGACCTGTGGAAAGATTGCAAGAACCAGAGAACAGGGAGGTTTTTTGGTAAAATTGTGTCTCCTAGGGATGCCAAAAGCTGCACCCATGAAGTGTCACCAAAATGACTGCCTACTCAGAACAACAGACATGCAAAAGAGGACAGAGAAAGCCCAGGAGGCCTCTACCCTATACAAAGAACTAGAGGTAACTATGGAATGTGAAATGCTGAGAGCTAGAGAAATAGTCTTCCCTGGGGAAGAACACACCAATTGGTTATACAGTAGCACATGATCAGGCCTGAAAACATACATACAAGTGACTTTGTGCAGACAAGTGGATTGTTAAGACATGACAACAAGGTCGCAGACTCTACAATACTAATTTTCTTTTGACACTGAACAGTCTTCATTTGCTAATTCCACAAGATCAAGTATATATGCGTGGACATTCACCTGCATATCTACAGGCATATATATCCTTGTATCAAGTTTTTCTTAAATAGTAACTTACAATCCATGCCGCTGAAAACAGGAGTCCCTAATTGTTCTCTCTAGTGACTCAATCTAACCTTAGCTCTTCTTTGTTAAATGGGCATTTGCCATAAATAAAAATGAAATTTCCTGATAATAAAGCTTATAATTGCAGTTTTCCAGAGGCTTTAGAAATGTCAATTTAAAGTTCTGTGGGCCGCTGAAGATGTGTAAGATTTTGCATGCTTTCCAAAGGTGTAAATAACTCCATGGTGGCTGCTTAATCACTGCTGGGATGTGTCTCTGCATCTCTAATTAGCTCATTCTTCATCAGCTGAAGGAGGCAAGTGGCTAGCTGTGCTAATAATTTCCATAATTTGGATTGTTAAAGAAATCATGCTTAGATTAAAAATTCTGGAGAGGATCCACATGGGAAGGTAAGCAGTATCTTCACAAAGACCACAGGAAGAGGAGCTGACTGATGTCTGGGAGCTTTGTCTTTATTTTGCTTGAGATCATTAAACATCATGAACCATATTAATGTCATGTTGGATTTGAGATTTGGATAGAAGAAATTTGCAGTGGTGGAGAGTTTTTTATTTTCAAATCCGAGTTCACTTTCTTTTAATGTGGTGCATTTTATTTTACAGAATATTTAAATGACAGTTTCACATGGAATGAAAGACAGATTTTAGACTTTATTCCAGCATCTGCCATTGATTCCTTACTTATGGTCATGAGATACTAAACATTTCAGTGAGCAAAATGTTTTCTAAATAATTAGCTTTGGTAAAACGGGAAGAATTAAGTCAATGGCTTGGATTTCCAAGTCATTTGGGTTTTATTGCTTTCTTCACATGGTTTCCTCACAGTTTATTGGTCCACGTACTTTTTTTTTTTTTAATTTCTGCTGTGATTTATGGAATTAAATTCAGTATTTCTACTTTCTGGTAGTTATTTGGAGGTGAAAGAATTTTAGGAATAAAACTGACTAACAGTTGAGGAAACATAAACAAGCCTAGCAAACATGTGGTTCAAAGTGAAGAGTAAGCCAATGCATACCTCGGGCTATTCCAGGAGGCCACAGGACCCACCTTCAGCCATAAAAAATGGCAGCATTTATCTTCACATAACAGTACGGGCATTCTGTGCAGTGCGGTAGGTTAGAGGCCTCTCTTCATTTTCCTCAATCCAGTCATTCTTCAGACTCAGGTTAGAGTCTCAGAGTCCCCATGAGCAGGAGAGACAAATGGTCTCAATTCTGGGAGGTGCTGAGCCATTGTCCTAGATGGCACAGAGGTACAACTGCAGCTGGACAGGCTCTGTGAGAGAATTAGAGAATCTTTTGCTTTTCTCTCTAATCCTTCCTTCCTTCTTACCTTCCTTCCTTCTTTCCCTTGCTTTTTTGCATTGTTTTTAGTTTTTAAGGCCAAGTTTCATCCTAGCCCAGAGTAGCCTGAAACTTACTATGTAGCCCAGGCTGCTCTAGAGGTCAAAGAAATCAACCAGTTGAAACTGAATTAAAAATGACACAGATGACAGAGTAGTCAAGCCATGATTGCAGCTGTTGTAATTGAGGCATACACATTCCAGAAGCCAGAGGAAATCCTGGGCATGTTAAGCAGAGACAGGTTTAAGATATTTTTAAAATTCAAAGTGTAAGCCAGAGATGAAAAGTAACACTTCAAAGATTTAAAAGATGTTGGGAGAAATTTGAATTAGAGAATTATATATCACAGAACAAGGGCTTAATGTACCTGAAGACCTAGCAGTAGGAAGTAGGACCAAACTAGGAAAGGGCCAAAGAACCAAGAGCTATGAAACAAGGGAGCTATGGAATGACCTCAAGTTCACATGTAAGTGATGTCCCAAAAGGTGTGTGTGTGTGTGTGTGTGTGTGTGTGTGTGTGTGTGTGTGTGTATGGGGTGGGGGATTAGCTGAAATTTTCCCAAATTAATGAAATATATAGATCCACAGATCCAAGAAGCCCAAAAACCTTCAAGCACAGAAAACAACACAGCAAGTTATGTCAGAGACTAAGATTAAGGTCAATCCCAACAGTCAAAATGCCAGGTGTACATAACTAGCTAGACGAATTTAACATATAAAAGTCTTCTTTAAATTCTGGGTTTGGACAATGCTTTTGAGTTCTTTGTATTCCAAGCATACAAAAACATTTATGTATAGCACAATTACAGTTCAATAAATACAAAAGCAGGTAATTTAAGCGAAGGAAATGATGCCAGATGAAAATGTGGGGCCATGCAAAGAAAGGTTTTAAAAAATATATTTTTCCTATTTACATCTCCAAAACATTGTTTAAGGACAAAATAACAATGTATTTTGGGCTTTAGAAGCTTAAGAGGGAAGAAATGAAAAACTTAATATCTATATACTGCACATGACAGCTGTAATTTTTAATTAAGTTCTAATATAAGTTAAATCATATGCTATGAAATTAAGACAATCACTAAAATAATATAAAACGAAACTATAAAAAGTACTTAATCTGGCTAAAAATTATAACAAAAACTTTTACAGTTCTTTCATAGCACATTTTTTCTAGTTTTTGTATATTATGGATATTAATTCTCTATCTGATGTAAATATTGCAAAGATCCTCTCTTATTCAGGAAATAACATATTTCACAAGCAACCATACCATAATAATATATACAATTAATAAAAAGACAAATAATCCATATAAACAATAAAGGAAAAAGATAAACTGCCTCACAAAGGTTTAAAAGGATTTAAAAAGATAATAGCAACACCAATCAAAAGGAAATCATTAGTGGATACATTAATAAACAGAGTAGCTTTCAGAGTATGGAAATTTACTAGAGATAAAGAATGCAAGTTTATATTGTGAAAGGGCTAATTTACTAGCAAGTATAATAATACTGAACGTTTATGGACCCAAAAACATAGCTTCAAAACACATTATAGAATTACAAAGAGAAACAGCCATAACAACCATCAAAGACTTCCTATGTCATTGTCTCAACATTTACAGGAAATAAGATGGAGGAGATCCAGAATGGTCTAAAAAGTTAAGCAACCTTACAAGTCAGTTGATCCTAACAGCACTTTTCCCATCATCCAAACATAGAGAACCCGATACCCAGCATCAGCCACCACATGCACACTCTTTAAAGCACACACGAACCTTTATGAAAATAGGGTATACTCTTGGATATAAAACAAGTCTCAGGAGATTTAAAAAAGTATTCAAATTATATAGGTATGCTATCTGACCATTTAAATTTAAATGAAAAAAAACCCAAATATTTTTAAAATAAAATTTATGTGTCAAAGAAGGCAAAACAAAAACAAAAACAACAACAACAAAAAAACAACCAACCAAACAAAACTTTGAGACGTTTTGAGAAAAAAAAAAGATGGGCTGAAATTTGGGGGCCACAAAAAGCATGTAGTTAGAAGTGAATTTACTGATAAACTCCCAGTGAGAACAAAGTGGGGATCTTAGGTCAGTGATCTCCATTAAAGCTGAAAACATTAGCAAAATATAAAAGCTATCCATAGCAATAAGAAAAATAACATACGTCTAAATGGAAGCTAATGAGATAGGGAATGAAAAAACAATAGATTAAATGAGTCTTGGAGAAGATGGATGTTACAGATAAGCCTCTGGGGAGGGTTACCACAAAAACAGACGAAGACACAAGCCCCAAAGTAGGAAAAAACTGGTGATATCCCTTCAGACTCTACTCAAAAGCACACTAAGAGAAAGGTGTAAAGAGCACCCATGCAGAAACACAGCTCAGGAGATGAATTCATAAAAGCACACGAGCGACCAAAATCTACTGGAGAAGAGAGCAACAACCTGGATATCTGTCTGTTTGTCTATGTGTCTGTCTATGTACCTATCTTCTATCTATCCATCTATCTATCTATCTATCTATCTATCTATCTATCTATCTATCTATCTATCTATCTCTATCCATCTATCTGTTTGTGTATGTATGCCAAAGCCCATGTGTGGAGGTCAAAGAATAACTTGTATTGGTCAGTCCTCTTCTTCTACCATGTGTGTTCTGGGGATTGAACATAGATCACCAAGCTTGGCAGCAAACACCTTTACCAGCTGAGCTGTCATTTTGAATGCTATATGAGAAAATGGGCTGGGGAGCCAGGTTAGTGAGTACAGCAAAAAAGTCATGGTGGTGAGCACTTTCGGTCCCAGTATCTGAGATGGCAGAGGCAGAAGTTGTGTTTCTAGGATTCATTTATCAGCCAGCATAACATACTTGGCAGAATTCAGGACAACAAGGACCCTGTCTCAAAAAACAAGGGCGAGAGCTCCTGAGTAACAACAGTGAAGATTGTCCTCTGATTTCAATATGTCCATGTTTCCATACATACACACGCACACAGAAAGAAAATAATCAGACCAGTATAAAAGTAGTTAAGGACCTTGAATGTGGACTCACAGCTAGCAGACAATGGATTTTATTGTCAGCCTTTATAGATACCAAGCACATATTTCATCTGCCCAACTACCACTCTGCAAAAAGGAACTAATGAACAAATAAATATTTTCATCAAGAAGCAGCTTGTATTCCATTCAGACCTATACTGAGTTATCCTTTATCCAAGGCTGCATTTGTGCCCACACATATATGACAAGCCAATGCAATAGAAACTGAAGCTTCAAAATCTTTTCATGTGTTCATTTGGGCAAGTGAAGAGTAACTATGTCTTAAATTACAGTACAATCTCTTTTTCGTAAGTTGTAATTTAGGATCAGTGAACTCTGAAACAGACCGATATGGTTATTATTTTTTAAGCATGAGTTAACTACCCAGTAGGAATGATTAGCCAACTACCAAGCAAGTCCAAGTGGAAAGAGCAGGCACGATGCAGCCATGTGGACCTAATGTAAATTGTGGTTTTGCTTTTCTTATGGGGGGAAATGCCTTAATCATTCTAGGCTTCAGTCATAGCATCTGCAAGAGTGCAGGGCTCAGTGCTACCTAAAAATGACCATGAGCATGGGGGCTAATGTGGTTAGCGTCACTTATGGCACATGGAAAGAACAGCAAATACAAAGAACAGGAACTATCACTGCTGCTACTGTTGGTGTTTCTCTTAAACTCATATCCTATTGCTAATAAGCAAAAGAGCTTCTGGGAGAAAAATAAAGTTAAAATAATTGCACCCAAAAACAAAGACAGAAAGAGGAAAGAGAAAAATATTAGCTGAAAACAACATCCAGAGTTAGAAGTAGATAGAGGGAAGGGATCATATCTGATGTGCCCCTTCTCTTCTCTCTGTTCCTGTCTGTACTTTATCAGCCTTTTCAAGTTCATATTATTTCTTTTTTTTTAATTTTATTTTTTTTTCTTATCAGTTACATTTTATTAACTCTGTATCCCAGCCGTGTCCTGATCCCTCATTCCCTCCCAGTCCCTCCCTCCCTCCCTCATCTCCACCGTGCCCCTTGCCAAGTCCACTGATGGGGGGACCTCCTCCCCATTCATCCGATCCTGTTTTATCAGGTATCTTCAGGACTGGCTGCAAAGCTCTCCTCTGTGGCCTAACAGGACTGCTCCTCCCTTGGGGGGTGGGGAGGCCAAAGAGCCAGTCATTGAGTTCCTGTTAGAAATAGTCCTTGTTCCCCTCACTATGGGAAACCAATTGGTTACTGAGCTACCACAGGCTACATCTGAGCAGAGGATTCTGACTCTGTTCTTGTACCACAGACTCAATTTCCTGTTTCCTTCATCACTAATATTTGTAAAGAGTGGGTTTGAAGTTCAAATGCATTTGGATTTATGCAAATGAGTCACTGAAGTGTCCTGTTGTGTTCTTTCCCACAGAATGCTGTATTTGCTTATTAATCATGAAGAGGTAATTATTCACTTCCACAAAAAAAAAAAAAAATGTGTTCTCTTCCATTTTTCTGGCAGCATGGGCTCAGCCAGGCAATCTGGGGCCACAGGACTGTTTCTCTCCTATAAAAAAAATAATACTGTAAAAACAAAAACAATCAATGCCAGTTAGCTTTAGACAACTGCACTAGAGTAGCAGGTGGTGAGAACGGAGAAAATTAGGATGCACTGACCCCCTACTATGCTCCAGATCTGTCCTGACAGGCAGGAAAAAGGTTCCAATGTTGAGAGCTCTTTCAGTTTTAAGAGAAGCCAGAGACTTGGAAAACTCTCAAGTGGTAGGAGTCTCAAAAAAATATTTGCTTGGGCTTGCTAAACATATCTGAGAATTGGATCCAGTCTCTGGGCCTTTGGTTTCCATGCCCCCACACACACATATAGAGGGTAGTTGGACAGTCATTGCCAGGAAGGCCTACCTAGTGTGCAATCTAGTCATAGGAAAACGTTTTCGTAGGGAAAGGTAAGGGAGAAGGGAAGGAACCAAATAGCTATTTCTAGTCTCTTCATCATGTATGATAAGTAACTATTCTTCCTGTTCATTTCCCAATAAACAGAACCTGCCCAGCTACACAACCAAACTAGTTTTTATAACAGTATCTCTCACATAGACTCTCTTCCTTCTTTCAGTCAAGGAATACTTTGGAGTGTCTCTTGTGATCCAGGTGTCATGGATTACATAAAGACAGCCAAGATTTGATGGCTACTGTCTTGATAATTTCTATTTACCTTTTTATACTCAAAGAAAAGATATTTTAAGAATCACTGTTATTTGTTTCAAAACATTTTTATTTACCTCTGTATTTTCTTTAATACACGGCATTTGAAAGCCTTTTGAAGGTCAGCTACAGGAAGGCTTTAATGATAACAGATGAGTTCTGACAGTCAATCAAGAACTTTTAAGTGGAAAACCTTGCCTAGCAGCAAACAGATGCTATGATGGACAGCAGTTGGACTGAGTTCCCAGCCTCTGTGCTTCTGTCCAACAGAAGCATTTCTCTATTATCAAGTAGCTAGGGAGTATAATATACATCAGCTGAGGTGACTTTTTAATTAAAAATTCCTAACATTCTTACTTTCAAATAAACACAATATTTTGATGTCATTCTGAAATATTTGCCTTAATTCAGCTAGGGCAGATTCCTCATTAAATGCTTTTGATATTTTTAATAATACAGCCAGGGTTATTTTATTCCATTTACAACTTACTGCAGTGATTAAGCAGGTTGCCTAACTCTCTTTAAGCACATTATTTTATGCATAATAGGGTAATTACATTAAATGAGTACACTATCAGTGGACTTCTTGGATGAGTGAATTTTCTTGGGCTAAACAAATGCCAGAGTGTATATTACACTATTCTGTCTTGGCACATTAGGCTAGAATTTAATTATGTTGAGTAAAAAAGTTATAACAGAATCTCACCGTGTAACTTTTCTACATTTTCTTGTGTTAGTGAACACTGTCCTGCTTAACTGCTCACACCCACAAACAAGACCAGGTAATTAAATCAAATTCTACCAAGCATCAGATCCAGTGCAGTAAATTTCCAGAAGAAGTAATTGTGGCCTGCGGATAGGGCAGAGGATCCCAGCCTTAGGGAAGCTGAATGTTTCCAGAGGACAAGGAAAATGGGTCTTTCTTGAAGTTTTGTACATAGACCACTGTCTCCTGTACTTGGTTTGGTTTTGTCATTTTCAGCCCTGATGGTTCTGCTGTCTGTGGGTTTTGCTTCTCTCTCATTAAATCTGTCCCTCTGACTTACCCTGGTTCTTATATTGTACTGTTTGTACCAAGGTCTTGAAAATATGTAAACATGGAGGCAGTGAACAGAGTAGAGAGAGCAGGTGCACTGAATCCTGCAGCCCTGGCTTTCTGGTGCCAGCGACACCACTCTTAGGCTCTGTAAAGATTTAGTGTTGCTCACCTCCCTCCTCATGGAGACCCATATTCTTCTCTTTCAGTTTCACTGGATTTTTGGACAAAGCCTAAAGCCAGTTCCTGGGCAGTGAACATGCCTGTATACAAGTCTTCGGCTGTGAAGGACTCAGCTTTCCAGGGGTGCTAAGGTCTTTTCCAGCCTTGGAATGTACTGTTCTCTTGGCAAAGAAGCACCTTCCTGAGATGTGGCAGAAATGGGGCCGCCAGATTTTGCTGATTGCTGGTTGCTCTGAGGCCAATGGCCCCAGGTGTGCTCCAGACACCTGGCTCCTGCATTTTGCCTAAGTGGCCACCTGCCGGGATTGTATGTCAGTCATGTTTTCCTTCCCATAGCAGCAGCTCTCCAAGCACAGAGCCTTCACGATGGATGGCATCATCAGTATCTAACACAGTTTAAAGTGCAGAAGTGTCCACCATAAAATGTAGGGAGAAATTGTACAGTGATAAGAGGTCATAGTCGTGCAAATGACAATTTCCAGAGTTCCCTACACCTGCCATCACTCAATAGCAGCCCCCATTGCCCTCATATTAAAGCCAAAGAAAGAAATGACACACATTGAGAGTACACCAGAACCAAATTTAAGGATAGATTGACTTATCTTCAAAGAAGCAAAGCATCATGTTGTTAGAAAGCCCCAGGCATCCTTCTGTTTGGAAACAGAGCTTCTGTCCTCAAGGTCTTTCTGGATCATGTGGTATTGGGGGTGGGGTGTCTAGGGAAGCCCTGCTCACCAGAAAACCAAGGACCAGACTCCACCAGTGGCCTCAAAGGATGCGTCTCACAGTAACAGAAAGAACAAGTTGAGCCCTAAGGACTCCCAAATGGGAGTCTACCCAATGACAGTCTCCCTTGGGCATGACCTCACTGATGGATGATCCCACTTAGAAATGCTGGACCAGGCCTGAGAAGAAAGAAAATTAACCTAGTCAGGGAGGGTGTGACTTAAATTATTTGGCTCACTGTTGCATGAGATATTAACACAGGGTCTTGATTATAACACTAATTTCTTTTTAAAAAATCTAGCTTGATATTCATTCTTTTGCTGCCCATTTAAAGGAATGCAGCCAGAAGACATTACAAGTGAACCCAGTTTCAGGTTTCTAGTAAGAGTCTGAGTTGTAAAATTATCACCATTGTAGGCGACAGTGTTTATAATTCTGTCTTATAATTAATGCTCCCAAGTAGTATTTTAGGTTCACACCTCAGTCTGCAGCTTTCTAAATGAAAGATTTCATACTAAAAACAGCAAAATACCAGGGGCAGGTCATGAGTCACTAGAATTAATAATATTCCACTACAAAAATTTGAAGGGCTAAGGTTAAAGTAAAACTCACAAGAAAATCGGTCATATCTGATGGATTAAACTTTGCATTGGCAAAACAGACTTCAAATGGTTAGCACAGTTTGTATAATTAAAATGCTAATCTTCTCTAAAGATGAAATTTTTAGTTTTTGTCACTAAAATGTTATAGAACTTTGGAAGGCTAAGCCAAGCCAATTTTATTCTGAATAATTCCATTGTGTTTAATCCAATTTAAGTGGGTTGGCAGACTAAAGAGGTGGTGGATGGTGAACACTCAGACTTACTTTGAGCTTCCATTATGAGCTAAGGAGTCACCATACATGTGTTTAATACCGTTTGCAGTGATGATTCTGCAAAGTCCAAGCGCTGATGCCAGGAAAGAGGGAGGGTCAGGGTGGATGGGATGTCAAAGATATGAGAATCTGAGCGCAAATGGGACATATTTCATCCACATAGACCTCTAAGGAGGCAGCAGACACTGGCAGGCACCTAGGCACAGATAATCACACATGGCTCTTACATAGATAGATACATGTGGAGACCAGAGTATAAGACACACATGCATACCCACAAGGTAAGCACATAGGACTATAGAACGGCACATATAGGTAGGCTGGCCAAGCCTAAGGTTAAGACACTGGCCTTCGATCTGGAGTCAGTATTATCTGTAGAATCCCCTAAAAGTAGTATTCTTCCAAAAGTAGCTATATAACACACTGCATCGCTATTTACTTCTTGATTGTAAGACTTGGTTCTACAGAGCCAAACAGAGAATTCTCGATAGAGGAATATCAAATGGCAGAGAAACACTTAAAGAAATGCTCAACCTCATTAGACAATAGGGAAATGCAAATCAAAACGACCCTAAGATTTCACCTTACACCCATCAGAATGGCCAAGATGAAAAACTCAAGTGACGACACATGCTGGAGAGGTTGTGGAGAAAGGGGAACCCTTCTCCATTGCTGGTGGGAATGTAAACTGGTACAACCACTTTGGAAGTCAATCTGGTGCTTTCTCAGACAATTAGGAATAGTGCTTCCTCAAGACCCAGCTATACCACTGCTAGGCATATACCAAAAATTTGCTCAAGTACACAATAAGGACATTTGCTCAACCATGTTTGTAGCAGTTTTATTTGTAATAGCCAGAACCTGGAAACAACCCAGATGTCCATCAACAGAGGAATGGATACAGAAATTGTGGTATTTTTACACAGTGGAATACTACTCAGCAATCAAAAAAGAGGAAATTATGAAATTTGCAGGCAAATGGTGGGATCTAAAAAAGATCATTCTGAGTGAAGTATCCCAGAAGGAGAAAGACAAACATGGAATATACTCACTTATATAGACATAAAAGATATGATAAACATAATGAAATCTATACACCTAAAGAAGATAATCAAGAAAGCGGACACGGGGTATGATGATCAATCCTCATTTGGAAAGACAAATGGGATATGCATTGAATGTATGATAGGAGTCTACTGCAAAAGGCATCTGAAAGACTCTATCTAGCAGTGTTCCAAAGTAGATACTAAGACTCATAACCAAACCTTCAGCAGAGTGCAGGGAATCATATGAAAGAAGGGGAGTTTGATGGGGAAAGGATAGGAGCTCCACAAGGACCAAACATATCTGGGCACAGGGTCTTTTCTGAGATGGACACTCAACCAAAGACCATGAGAGGATAAACTCTAGAACCTCTGCTCGGATGTGACCCGTGATAGCTCAGTAATCAATTGGTTTCCCATAGTAAGGGGAACAAGGACTATTTCTAACAGGAACTCAATGACTGGCTCTTTGACCTCCCACGCCCCAAGGGAGGAGCAGTACTGTTAGGAAACAGAGGAGGACTTCACAGCCATTCCTGAAAATACCTGACAAAAGGGAGTCATATGAAAGGGAAGGAGGTCCTCCCCTATCAGTGGACTTGGAAAGAGGCAGGGAGGAGATGAGGGAGGGAGGGTGGGATTGGGGAGGGAATGAGGGAGCGGGATACAGCTGGGATACAGAATTAACAAAATGTAACTAATAAGAAAAATAAAATAAAAAATTGTATGTACTCATAATGTAAAAAAAAAATCTCTTCAATATATTTTTTCTCATAATAAGAAACTAAGTTTACTTAAAGCCTATAAAGAAATAAATGTACACACATTTTTTACATGAAAAAAATAGACTTGGTTCTAAGATATTTTGTGTTGACATCAGCTCCTGGAATGTACATAACTGGCCATTTGGTCCGTGATGGGCACCCAAAGCACCACCCACACACTGTCCAAATACAAAGTGTCTCTTAAAGCCCCTGGTTTCCTACAGACACCTAACCCTCAAGCCAACAGACAGCCTGCACAAACAAGGGCTTGCTTAAAATACCCACTGAAGGGATGATGCAGGTTAAAGAAACTGTCTAATGTCACATGTTCACTGAGCATGAGGGCTGTGGTTCACATCTACACCTGAGCCTATTCGTTCTCAGGAGAGGCAAATTAAAGCAGGCTGCTTCCTGCTGATAAAAAGGGCCTCCCAGCAACCCTTCAAGTTCCGTTTACTTGTATTTATGTCTAGATGCTTCCAGGAAAGTATTTGCTGGTGTCCCAATTATTTTAGTCCAAGTGGTTTGGGATTTATTGTATAATTAATTAAAATGCCAGTTTTTTTTGTTTTGTTTTTTTGTATTCCTGCCAAAAGGATAGATGTCCAGAAGAGAGATGGACAGATCCTTACTGTTTGGGTGTGGTAGAGAGCAGACTGCTAATTCTTGGTGCTGGCCATTCCTATGGAAGCCCTGGAGGGGCAGCTAGTGATCCCTGAGCCTTGAGACACTGGGATTGGCTCTCCGAACTACAGCCTCTTTGTGGGTCCTCATGAACAAATCAAATCTAAATGATCTTAGTGTCATACATGTGTAGCAAATAAAAGTAACTGTTTTAATGTAACTATGGGCAGAGGAAATCTCTCTTAGTGTGGGTCCTGCAGCAGAGGCAGAAAAGTAAAGATTTCCAGATTTAAATATTAAACCTAACAAAAAGAGTTTGCACCTGCAAGATGAGAGAGAGAGGGACTTCAGAGGCTTAATGAACAATGAATTCTGTGGCTGAGGATGTAGCCAGGTGGTACCCTGTTTCCTCTCAGTCAAAGCTCTCATCTCTTACTCTAAGGACCAGGGCAGAACTGTTTTGTAATTTTTTTATTCCAAGCATCTAAGTAGGAGCAAAATAATTGTTGCTGGTTTCACTCTAAAAGGGACTAATGTAACCAAATAAGCCATATTTTGGCTTTCTTGCTGTTTCATTAGCATATGTCAGACACATTCTGACAATCCAATTATAGTGAGCAAAACATCTCAGGGCAAACAAATCTTTAGCACTTTTTTTTTTGCCTTATGTAGATTTGCTCTCTATTTTGTTGAAATTAAAATTGAACATGACAAATTTTCTGAAAAAAGTAAGAAATGGATTCCTGTATGTGAATGTCAAGTTTCATCTTTATCAAATCAAGGTTTAAAAGCATGTTCATTCTATCAAGTATCCCCAAATTACAAAAGGCCTCCATGTCTAATTGGCTTTTGCTGAACATGATGGAATCATTAGAATGCTGCTGTTTACTGTAGAGAACCTACACACTGAGTTACTGACAGAGACCACACAGCTCTCTTTGGAGCTTAAAGACCACCCAGGATTTTTGCTGCCACCTCCATGTGGATGAGTCTCAAATACATGTCCCAACCCTCAGCACTTAAGCTCTTCGATCATGTTTTAACCTCTAGTTATCCAAAGCATGAGTGTCCTTGGCTAAAAAATCCTTTTAAAGAAGGAATAGACATTCTGTAGCATCACTATCAAGAGCTGAGACAACAATTGCTGACATTCAGGTATGTGATCAGAATGTTCTCATTTGCATATTTTATAAGACCCAAATTTTTACTGTGTACAGAATTTTAATATGCTTTTTAAAAATGTAACATATGCACTTTCTTTAGTTCATATGTTATTTTAATGGCTATGCAATATTCTGTTGAAGAAATTCATCATAACTTGCTCATTTTTCTAGTTGGAGGTGTGGAATTTTTTTTGTCTGTTTTATCTTGGTTATAGGCAATAAATGTATATTTTCTGTTAATTTTTAGTTTTATGTTTTGAAAAGTACTTGCCAATTTTAGACCTTAAAAGTCAAAATCCCTGGGTGAGTGGAATGGGACACCAACAGCATTAATTTTACTCAAGTAAACCTCTTGGTTTCTACTCAATAGAATGTTTACATGGGGATTAAAATTGTATTAATGAATACTTAGCATTCTTTATTCTGATTGGAGGATAAAAAAAAACAAAAGAAGTGATACCTCAAACTAGAGCTAGAACATTCATGTAAAATACAAAACTACATTAAAATTTCAAATGTCAGCCAGACATGGTGGCACATGCCTTTAATCTCAGCATTTGGGAGGTAGAAGCAGGCAGATCTCTATGAGTTTGAGGCCAGGCTGTTCTACATAGTAAGTTCTGGGACAGCCAGGGCTATGTAGAGACCCTGTCTCTAAATAAATAAATAAATAAATAAATAAATAAATAAATAAATAAATAAATAAATAAATAAAAGCCAAACGTCTACATAAAACAAAGTCATTTTGATTTCTCAGTACCACTTAAATGAAGATACATGATCCATAACATGAGAAAGCCCATTACTCTTCCTTCATTAAGCAGACCTCATTCATTAGACTCCTCTACAGCAGAATACAACTTAAAAGTAGGAGAAGAATTACAGCTATTTCTGTACATTGAGACATGCTTGTGCAGGGAGAAAAAGATTGCAATATTAAGGAACAAACAAAACCAAACCCACAAAGCTGGAACAGGACATCCTGTTCCAGGCTGCCATGAAGTTAGTTCAAAATCAATTCAATTTGAAGTTTACTGGGGCCCATGGCCTTTGAGGACTGCACTGGGTCCTGGGGTAGGTGTAAAATGACCAGGATGTGAGCTGTGCCTTTTTCAAGGACCTAATAGTCCAGAAGATGAGATAAGACACCCATACAATTCACCATAATGGTTTGTAGACGTATATAGAGGTGCTAAGAAACATGACAGAGATAAAACCAGACAGTGAGGTTTATGCTGGCTGACGGACTAGGGCAAGGTTTATTAAACAAGGTGGTGAAGGGAGTGGGTCTAGAAGTGTAGGCAACATTTGGGTTATATGAGTATCTGTGTGTTTGTGTGGTGTGTGTGTATGAGTGTTATATGTGCGTGTGTGTGTGTTTGGGTGATATCTATGTGTGTATGTGGATATATGTGTATTATATGTGTATACATATATCATATATGTATGTGTCATGTGACTGGTTTTTCTATATATATTTGCTATGTGTATGCATGTACATACGTGTGTATGTATTTTCTATTTGTATATGTGTCTGTATATGTGTTTATGTGTTTGTTATATGTATATGTGTGCTATACATGTGTTATGTGTATGTGTGTTATACATGTATAGGTGTGTAGTATGTGTTTGTGGTGTATGTATTAAGCAGTGATTGGATAAGCACACATGCTGTTTAAAGTTTGGGGCCACTTAAACCATGCTGTCATAAAGATCATTGTACATTCATCATATGGTGATACTTTTCTGAATTTAAAATAAAATGGGAATATGGGCATGGGGTCTCATGTCTATAATCCCGGCACTTGGGGGATGGAGGTCAATGACAGCCTTGGTTAAATATAAAGTTTCAGATTGGCCTGGGTTATATGTGATTCTGTCTCAAAACCACAAATAAGAAGTAAATAAATAAGTAGGTTTGAGTGTTAAAACATAAACAGTTATAGGGTCTTAATAAACATGGTCATGTAACTGTTTCAAAGGCAGTTTAAATGATTCATGTGACCTCCTGGGATATAAAAAAAATAACTGGTTTTGTGATATTCTAAATAGTTAAGAGTATAGGGATCTGGAGAGGTGGCTCAGCACTTAAAATGCTGTCATAGACACACCACACACACACCCAAGCACAGGAGAAGAAGAGAAGAGGAAAAAATGGAATAAGCAGCCAAGAACACTGAGGCACATTTGCGTTTCTCAATGGCTCAAGAGTCTAGCTTGGAAGAGTCCTCTTGGTTGGTGCTCCCAGGAGAAGAGACCTATGGATATCCATTACATAGGAAGTGGAAAACTTGCATTTTAATGACAATCCCAGACCAAAAGGGTATGTGTTAACACAGCCATTGCTGCGTAGACCATGATACTACTGGGGTTTTTAAAAAAATCACAGGCTTATTGTCAGAAAATGTTATCTCATTGGTATTTTAAAAAGCTTTCCTACTTTATCTTTTGTTCACAAGGCATTACACAACAATCAACTTGCCAATAGGAAATGTTATTAGGTTTTGTAGTTTACTGAAGTCAGACAAGTTTCTTGCTAACTTTTACTAAGAATTGAACAGTTTAATTTTTTTCTGTGTCATCTTCCCAAGTTTTAAAATAATTCTTTTTATTTTAAATGTGTGAATGTTTTGCCTGGATGTATGTCTGTGTACTGCATGCATGCCTGGTGCCCAAGGTCAGAAGAGGGCATGGAATCTCCTGGAACTGGAGTGACAAGGTTGGAAGCTGCCATGTGGGTGCTGAGAACCAAATGCAGGTCCTCTACAGAGGAAGCCCATGCTCTTAACTGCTGAGCCATCTCTTCACCCTCACCTTTCTATTCTTAGTTTCAGCTTGTTATTAAAAAATACATAGAAAATAAGCTATAATAAAACAAACTTTGTTTATTTGTTTGTTGGTTTTGCATTTTGTCTGCCTTGCAAAATCCCTTTGGTGCTTCTATTAGCATTCACTTGAATCTCTTGATTTAGTTCTTGTCTCTCCAGAATAGTTATGTAACAGTTTTCTCCTCTTTATCTTCTTCCTTTGAATACATGCCAGGCACTGTATTTTCTTATCTTATTATTTTAGATTATCTAAAGCATGTTAGATAATAGAAATGAAATCAGACATACATGTCTCATTCCAAGTCTTGGGACAATGGTTTCTGTTAGACACCCCTACTGCTGACTGTTTCAACATTCAATCCCCGGAGTGAGCACTGGGTATGCTGCTATTCCTTCTATCTCTTAGCAGCACCATCTCCTGAGTCATATAGTGTGGACCCTTGCAGGCCTCAGGCAACTTCCTTTCTTGTCCCTGCTGTGGTTACTTTGTGAATTCTAAGTTTTCTAAGCCTTCCAAGCTCACTCCATCTGCCTGTCCAGGGCTACACTGTGACGGTGTTCAAGGAAGCTGGAGTCTTCCACACCTTCTGCAATTCTTCCATGTCAGTCTTCTGGGCTCTTTCCAAAGTTATTTTGTTAAAATTAAAAACATTTTTCATCTTCCATTTAAAACTGCTAACAGCCCCCTTACCCTTCAGAATAAAATGCACATTCCTAAGCAGGACACAGCAGCCTCTCAGATTCCCACATTTATGTCTTCTGTTCTATCATCGAACTCTATAATGCTGCTTCTTGGGCTCAAGATTTTTCAAACACATGCATGCTTCTTTTCATCTTCGTTGATTGTTCCTACTTAGCTTTTCTACCCAGCGCATGTCTATGGATTTCTGCTCACACCTAAAATCTCTCTTCACAAACTCAGGCCTGTCAGCCTTCTTCTAGTGATATACTGTCTTACTGGTCTTACGGTATCCTGGTTGGCAGCTTTGTGTGTTTTCATCTCCATACCTACAGCATGGAATTCCATGTTGCAGGGCTGAGCAGACAATTGGAAAGAAGAGAACAACAACAGAGGAGAGGGAAGGACAGAGGCAAAGAGAAGGAAGACATGGAATGATGAAAGAGAAAAAAAGGGCAAAGACAAAGAGAAGGAGAAGAGAGAAGAATGAAGGGAGAGAGTTAGGCCATAATAAATATTTTACATTAATAAGATTGTTTAAGAACCTCTTAGTCCTGAAATAAAGGTAACTAGGTTAGAAAATGTTAAGGTGATGAGTAAACTAAACAAAATTGACTTTGATGTTAAAAATTAAAATTATAGAGCAGATTTTCATGTCTAAAACAAAATCTTTATATTATACATCAGCAAAGCAAACATATCTTCAGTGAGAAGTGGTATATAAAGATAAAAATTTAAAAACTAAAAACATGAAAAATGAGCAACACAATTTATGCATTGTAAACATTTTTAAAAATATAAAACGAAACACAAGAACAGCTATCCTAGGCAAGTGAAGTTGGGCAAACAGCAGATGATCGATTTTCTTACACAGTTTTCTGGTACTGCAGTGCCATCTTGCATGTTAAAATGTGTTTTAAACTTAGAAACTATAATGCATGCTCTTAATTTTCCTCATCTTGGCATATTTATGTTTACAAGCTTGTATTTTAATGGCACTGGGATAATTAAGCCTAGATCATAGTAACAACTTACATGGAGATGGCTAATTCCTCCTGCAGTGTGAGTTCCATCATTAGCTTCTCCACCAAAATGAGCTGAGCATTCTGGACCATGGTAAGCATGGAGCAGATGAGAAATACAGAGGGTATCACAAAGGCAGCTCAGAGTACTGCAGAGATGTGTTCGACATTCCAATACATCTTATATTTTCTCAGGTTTTCAGAAAAACTCAGAAAACAGAACCTGAGTCTCTATAAGATTCTATAAGAGTCTATTGCAGCAAGCTATGGCCAACAGACATTGTCACTGAGCTTTAATGTGAGAGTGACTTGGGACATAGATTTTGGAGGTACTGTATTAATTTCAAGAATCACTTGTTACTAACTAGGTGGTTCATCTTAGTGACTGGATTTGATCATCAGTGAAATAACAGAGATTCTATTTTTACCAGAGAAGACCATTCATGGTCAAACACAAAGGTGATAAGCTCCTAAGCATTTTGTAATTATATTATTAATGAATTAGGATGTGTGCTAACAGGAAATAGTGAAGAGTCTGGCAAATGCTAGGTAATAGTGAACATTTTATTCTATGAACTTCTCTAGTGTATGTTTCAAATGTACTAAATGGATAGACACCACATTTTAGAAGAAAACCAGCCACAAGAATCTTTCATAACAAAATAAGTGAGACTGTAATCTTTAATCTCCAATGACAATATAGGAAAAGAATCTGTCTACAATAACTACAATATCAATTCCCAAGGTCCAGATTCTGTACAATGGCTCTATCTCTTAAAATAGAGTCACATTAGTATACTGCAGTACTTTACAAAATTTACTTTGATGTCATTTTTTTGAAGTTTTATGGGAAAAAAGTGCTCTTTAGAATTTTAAGAAAAGAACAATTTAAAAACTCTACCAACGGTATAATCCAAGACAGTTGTGTCGGGTAAGGCATTATGGGATTTTCTGGTCTTTCATCCAACCTGGGAGCTCTTGTCTCTTTAATTCCATGTGATGTGCATGAGGAACAAAGGTTGAGGCCAACTTGGATTGGCATGTCCAGCTTTCTGCAAGCACTAGAAAGGCACTAAAATTGCTTATGACCTAAAACAAAGCTAAAGCTGGGCCAGTGTGTTGCATGGAGACATCTGGTATTAACACAGTGGGCCCAGCTTCCTCAGGTCACAGTGGGCTTATGAAGGATTTGGCCATGACAAGCAGCCACTGAGCGAAGTACTCTCCCCCACAAAGGACCTATGTAGCAGACTCCACTGGACCTTGAAAGAGCCACCTTTAAGAATTGTTTCTGTATACAAGCCACTTCATACAGCATTTTGCCTATGAGATGTTGAGAATATATATTATCTGTGGTAGCTTGAATAAGAACAGCCCCCATGGGCTCATATTTTTGAATGCTTAGTCACCAGAAAGTGGCACTACTTGAGAAGAATTGGGTGTGGCCTTGTTAGAGTAAGTATGGCCCTGCTGGAGGAAGTGTGTCTTTGGAGGTGGGCTTTGAGGTTTCAAAAACCCAAGCCAGGCCCACTGGCTCTCTCTTCCTGCTGCCAAATGTAGAACTATCAGCTCTTTCTCCAGCACTCTGTTTGCCTGCATGCAGCCATGCTTCTCACTATGATAACATTGGACTAAACCCCTGAAACTATAAACAAGCCCCAATTAAATGCATTCTCTTAGTGTTGCCATGGTCATGGTGTCTCTTCACAGCAATAGAAACCCTAACTAAGACGTTATCCTTGGACAGCTCGCTGCGGAGGTGGAAATGACCCCAACTGTAGCTCAAGCTAACCTCTTCTTAAAATGAGGAAACCTAGATCTTGGAAATTTGAGACTTGTCAAAGTCTCTAACTCAGTGACAAGCAGAGGGAAGGCTGAATGTAGAGTTCCAGATTGCCAGCTAAGGCCTTCTGCCCTCTGTCATCCCATCCTGTCCCCACATAAGGGTCCATGGTCCTGTGACTACATGTAGTCCTAGAGTGACAGGGGCCTCTGGAACATGAAGTTTTGAGTGTGTCTCTAGAGAAAAGTGGGGGCCTTGTGATGACAGAACAAAAGCGGGTGGCAAGGAAAGTGAACAGAACACCAAGTCTGTGACAGCCTCCAAGCTGCTGAATGCTTGAGAATGAAAAGCCTTCCTCTTCACCTCAGAGGATCCAAGCAGGGCAAAGACTGGCAGCAGACACAGTTACACTGCCTATACTTGCAGACACTCACTCATAGGGCAAAGAACGAGGGGCTCTTGCTTTGGCTAACCTTGAGCCCCTGCTCAGTGAGGTTTATTTTGGAGACAGAGGCTGTTCCTTTTGACTTACACATTTTGGTGAAATACTTGCCCTATTTATGAGCACCTTGGAAACCCGGGGAAGAGACTGTGAAACAGGATGCATGACTGCCATGAATCTACTATCCCAAGACAGGTGACTGCAGAGGAATTGGAGGCTGCGACACTCACGGTTTCTATTTTATGCTGTGTATAAATTCTTTGTGCTCAGACACTGGCTTCCTCCCAGGCCATTTGGGAGCTCTGTAAAGGCCCTTCCTGCATAACACTGCTATGGTTAGAGGACCCATTCAATTGGTGCTGGTTCTGTTTCTACAGTGAGTGGCTTAGTGGGCTACAAAGATTGACAACACTGTCCACAATCCACATTTTGGAAATGGTGGAACTTTAGCTCAGATATTAACAAGGCTCCAATAAAAATTGAAACCCAAGTGGCACCCACCTCCTTGGAGCCCTCTGGTTCATCACATTCCCATCTTGCTTCTCTAAAACTCTTGTCAAGTACAACTTGTGGATTAAAGGGTATACCTAGAAAGCTCTGGGACAGTGAGTAGTTGGGCCTTGAACCCCGTGGGTCTGTGTTTAAAAAGCTGTCAGTACAGGATCACAGAACATCTCAGAAATGGGACCAAAACACTCGGTTTTGAGAAGCAAAAAAGACATGCTGTCCATGTCTTTACGGTAAAAACAGGATGCATTTGTAAAGCCCATAGCCCCTGAAACAATCACTGAGTTACAGCCCAAGCACAACACTTGCTGATTATTTCAGCCAAGAATATATGGCTGGGCTGACAGCGACAATGCCAGTATTAAATTTTGTTTTATGCTGTAAGTTTTACCTGTTTGGGATCTGAACTGTGATGAGAACTATTTCCTTTCTTTGATTTACAGTGCCGAAAACAGAGATTAATGGTAGGCAACTTTAATTTAGCTCTCTCAACAACTTTCAAGAGAAAAGGGGCTGGGAAAAGACACCACCAGCTGTTCCAGCCATTGCTCCCAGGGCTGCACCGAGCTGACCACTGAAGAGCAGACTTTTCCTATGCTGGTATCTGTTGGGTAGTTTTCCTCCCAGGGGTATGTGGGAGGACATGAAGCGTGGCAGGAGTGGTGGGAGCTGGGAAAATATGGGCACATTCTTGTGCTTGCCCACCTCACAGACAGCAGCTGGCTTCCCTGGCAGCTGGGGGTGAGGCTAGGTGGGAAGGTGGTAGGGATGCAGGCAGTCTGCTAAATGAAAACCCTTCCAAAGATCGATGGCAGCATGCTTCTCAGATCTTGCACCAAACCCCACTCTTATGCATGGGGTTTGCTCCACAGGTGTAATGCATTTGGAGCCACTTTTGGCATATGTAACACCTGCTCAACACAGGGACATGTCCACACAATTGGGAATGTCATGGCTGGAAGAGATCTCAGCTGACACGTGCTTTCACTTCTTTTTCAGGTGCAGAAACTGAGTCCACTCCACTCACTGAGTCACACAAGAAGGAGCTATGGCCAGCATGGTGGCACTGATCTCTACAAACATGCTGGGACATGTACCTCAGTGTATCTATACTACAGACGAGTTCCATCTGGTCACTCCATTCACCCGTCCATCATCTGTCTACCTACTCATCCACCCACTCATTCATCCATCCATCCATCCATCCATCCATCCATCCATCCATCCATCCATCCATGCTACATTACAAATGTGAGTCTACTGGGCACAGTGGGCTAGGCTTAGCAATACAGACCTGCTCCCTGTACTCACAAAGCATTTGCATTTGTTCAAAGATATGCTAGAAACAGGGAGGCAAACTGTGCTAAGTTCACTGAAGGAGACCTTTTTGCTTAATTTACTTTAGTAAATTTACTTTACTTTAGTAAATTACTTTACTTTAGTAAATTTACACTTTCTTTAGTAAACGCAGCTGAGCTGGTAACCACTGATTTAACATAAGGGGGCCATGACGGACCCTTTGGGAGGTGGCATTTAAGTCAAATCTTTAATAATAATAAGGAGGTGGCTACCTTGTGAGAGACCTTCAGGAAGAGGCAACTGAGTTTAGTAAGGATCTGAAATAATGTTCAGTGGGCAGAGCCTGCTAAACAATAAGGTTGGTAGATGTCAAGCAGAATGAATGCTTTGAATACAGTGACAAGTTTCCACAATGGAGAGATGTTATGCAATAACATTTTGTTCCCTCATTTCCTGTATATATTGGATGATGGGAGAAGGTGGTGGCAAGAGAGAAAGTAGAATGACCAATAGAAGGTATCAACTGCAGCTTTTGTGGTAAGAGAGGATGCAGCGTGAAGGGGCTGTCTGAAAAACTGTTCTATTGCTGTCTTAGGGTCACTATTGCTGTGATGAATGAGCAAGATGAAAGCAACTTGGGGAGAGTAAAGTTGATTTGGCTCATGCTTCCACAGCACTGCTCATCACTGAAGGAAGGCAGGAGAGGTACTCAAGCAGGGCAGAAACCTGGGGGAAGCTGATTCAGAGGCCATGGAGGGGTGTTGCTTACTGGCTTGCTCCCTATGGCTTGCTCAACCTGCTTTCTTATAGAACTTAGGACCACCAGCTCAGGGATGGCACCACCCACCATAGGCTGGTGGTGCCATCAATCTTGCAGCCTTGACTATAGTCTGATTTTATAGAGGCATTTTCTCAACTGCAGCTCCCTCCTCTGAATGACTCTAGTCTCTGTCAAGTTGACATAAAACCAGCCAGCACAGAAGCCTTCCTAGAGAAATGTGTGGAGATAATGAAGAGCAGAGTTATGATGGATGGTGCTGGATATCAAGGTAGGGGGAAACAAGGAATGGAGGATTCTTATCTTTCAGTATTGAGAGCTCCATCAATAATAAGAGCTTTAGGTAAGAAGTAGCTTCATTGTGAAGTTTGTAAAATGAAGTATATGTCAGACACCACTTAAGTAAATAGTTGATGTAACCATTAGTAAATGGACCTTTATTAACATTTAGGTAATAATCATAAAGTAAGCAACATAATAAATAAATAATTAAAATAGATGATCTAGACTTAGGCTCTTACTTTACTTCTCAAGTTTTAGGTTAGATGTGACTAGATTTGTTTTTTTTTCTCTCCCTCTCTCTAATTACTATTTATCCACATGATAATCATATAATAGAAAGCTGGGCAGCAATTTTTCCACCTACTTAGTGCCTTCATTATGAGGGTCCTGTCACATTGGAATGTCTGAGATTTGATGTGTCCAGGAAGGCAGGATGTTGACTCAGAGATGTGAATCACTGTCTCTGCTTTGTGTTTGGTTTGACAGCAAAGCATATGCTTTCTGAAAGGAAGCACTATGTAGGCTCCTGCTTTGAGATTCCTGGAAGGATCGCACAGTCTAACAGCAGATATCTCATTAATCCTCTGAGGGTTTCAGTGAGGATGGCAGGTAGGGATTCACTTTGTTTTGACAGTGTTCTTGCTGAGGTAGTTTATAGAACCATCTCATTATGGCCTCATTAAAATAAATAGTCTATTGTATATACATATATTTAATCTGGGGCACTTTCTGCTACTTTATGAAGGTGAAATACACATTTAAATAATCTAGAGGAGTGACAGGACCCCATGTTATTCAGATTCATCAGCGTGGTGAAGAGAAACAACTCAGAGGAACATGGGAACAGCCAGACACATGAGCCACAGAGATGGGCTCATCCACTTAATTATGACAGTCTGGGATCTCATGTGACAGAGGAAAGGATGAGTTCCTAATAACGTACTATGTAAACTATCCACAGATTAATAGTACTTGCAGGAAAGTGCTCTATAATAATACTTATAAATAACATATTTTAAGGTAAAAATATAGAAGCATTTTAGTATGAACACAGCAATTTAATTTACAAAATATAATTGTATTTTATTATTTTTACTTGATAGACTCATTGAAGAATATATATTGTTATGTTTCAACAAAGCAGTATTTCAAAATGTAAAAAGGAAGGTAATTTACAAAGAGAAACGCCGCTTTGGTTTATCGGGGATCCAAATTCCCCTTGAAACTTAAATATGAAGAGCACATAGATGTGACTTGTCCTACATCTGTTTAATCAAGTGTGCTAATCCAGAGAACATCTTAACGTTCAGGTGTCAGCAGGAGATGCCAGTGTAAAGGATGCAGACTGCAGATGAGTCACACACAAGTCCTAGCTCACACGTAGCCCCACCCACATTTTAGTTTTAACACTGCTGCCAGAGGCCATCTAACCAAGCATCTTCTGTTTCTTCAGGTCCCCAAAGGAAAATACTTGCTTCAGGTAAGCCTTGATTTTGTAATCAAAATGCTTTATGCTACTCTTCTGCAGCAAACCATCTAGCATAAAACACTCAGTGGAAAAAATTATAAGGGCAACAAGGCTTCTATTTCCCAGAAGGTAGGGAAACATATCTACATATGGATCAAATCATGAAATAGTGTTTATGTAATTTTCATGCAGCCACACAGATTCTTACCCTTCATGAGTCAAAGAGAACAAATGTTTCACTTACTCAGCCTTTGCCATCTAACTTAGCAGTCTTTTTATCTCAATTCCCAAACCTTGTGACAACATCAGGGACAAAATCTTTAAAAGCATGTCATTCCGCATTTAAAACACATGCGCCCAGCTTTGTAGAGTGACTGAGCAGATACTGTATGTCAGCACCTAGGACACAGTCCTCAACAAGACAGAGACAACCACCCAGAAGAGATGACAGGCTTCCCACAGGTGAGGAAACAGGGTGTCTATGTTAAGTAGGCACAAGCTGGTGAGAAGAAGAGTTCATGTGCCTCATACAGGGTCAATAAGCTGCTCTGGGATATTTGTGTCCTCTCTGAATAAAGGCTAGATAGGAAATATATTTTGCAAGTGTCCAGAGGGTCCTTTTGACACATACACTACCTGACAATGTCCAGGTATCTGTTATTTACCTTGCAGCCTCTATGCACCCGCACAGCCTCTCCCTGCCTCTCCCTTGCCATCTTTTATTCAACTGTCTTTGTTTCCACCTTCAAAATAAGATGAGTCCCTTAAGCTCTCGTCTAACAACTGTTCACCTCTATCTGATTCTACCCCTGCCATGGGCTAATGGCTTGTTCTCATACCCCTCACCAGTTTTTTCTAAGACAGGTACAATTATCTGAATGCTGGGTTTCCTTGGTATCTGCGTGTTCAAGTTCTAACCCTCCATGGGTTTGATTTAGGAGAGGTGATTAGGTCATGCAGACTCGGTGCCTTTACTAAAGGGGATTGAGACAATTTCTTCTCCTCTCAATGCAGTCAAGACACCTTAGAAAGGGCCACCTTGACCCAGGAGGTCATCAGTAGACACTAAGTCTCCTGTCATCTTAGGCCTATATTTTCTAGCTTCAAGAACAGTTAGGAGTAAATTTGTATGGTCAGTAAATTTCTGACCCCTGACCTGAAGACTAACGTCTTTTCTGGTGTCTCTGCCATCGGTGTCCTCATATCACCATCACCCACAAAACTATCAGATAAGTGTTTCCAAGTGCAATTATATTCATACCAGACCCTTGCTTTACTGATTGTCTTTTGTTCCTGAAGTCAAGGTTAACAACAGCAACAAAAATACTTGCATGATTTTATTAATTTTTTTATTATGACATTCATAAAATAGCAATCATAGCCTTCCTTGAACTGAAATTTTGCTGAAAATTATCTCATTACACCTTGAGAGAAACTCATTGTTTTGTAGATATGAAAAGTAAGCTTTAATGAGAGAAAGCATTTTGCCCAAGGTTATTTAGTTGGTAAATGGCAGAGCTGGGATATGAAGTTAGGTTTGACTCTGCCCTGCTAGGTTTAAACCACCTCAGTTTGCTGCCTGCTTCTCCTGTTTTATATTCCAGCACCACCACTACAATAGTCAATTTCTGTTCTGTTTGTTCCTTTTCAAATCAATTCATTAAATAAATATTTATGGAGTTCCAGCTCCTCTTGGCAAGGTTTCTCACTAGTCTGCATGGGTTGACAATGACACGTAAAGCAAGAGACTTCTCCTCAAGGGAACCACTAAATTGAAATAGTGCTATAAATGTGACTGTTTATGTAGCTACAGCCCATGATATAACTGACATATTACAACTGCAGGAGATATAGTAGCAAAATAAAAATGATGAAAGCATGCAGGCCTGAATGTAGCTCCCTAATATTGAACACTCTCTTATGAGAAATATTATCACATATGCCTGCATGTGTATTTATATATGCCTATATAACAGTTATACATCTATACATCTGTTCTGCGCAATTTTGTTTTACTGTGTGCAACTAGATACACATGACTTTGAGCTGAAATTTCACATGATATATCTGTGATCTGTGGGAGTTTTATTGGCATCTTATAATTACTTGTACCATGGGATGAAAGATTAGAAATTCCTGGACTGATATTTGCACACTGGAGACATAACATCTTTTATTATCTAATATAATAACTTCTAGAAGAATCTTCTGTTACATATAATTAGCTATTAAAAAACACATTCTTTGAACCAAAAACTCATATTTCAAATTCCCCTATAAGTCTTTACCTGCCTAAATAAGTATCTTTGTAGTTTTTAGAAGCAATCCAGTAGAAAGCTCTCCTTCCTTTTCCCTAAAGACAGTTCTGCTATTCTGATTTCATTTTACACTTTCCTAGACATCTTCATGTCACTGTAGCAAAGCCTGTGCTATTAATACTAACACAGCTCTGTACACACAGTTTGGCTACTGAAGGGACCCTAGAGGTCTTATCAATGTTCCCTGATTTGAGATGAAGACAGAAGAACCCACAAAAGCCAGTTTGCTTTCACAGTGGTCTAAACACACACATATTCAATGGCAGGAGCTCAGTTTGGGGAAACTGCAGGCCCTTGGTTCTCTGATTGCTGTCTTCTGTCTTCTAATCTCTCAAGATAGAGATTCAATGCATGCATCTCTCAGCTTGGACAGCCATCACAAAAGTAGGCTAGCTACTTTTATGTTACTGTAACCAAAATACCAGACAAGAACATTTGAAGGGAGAAGGGCATGATTTGGGTTCATGGTTTAGAACTTTTAGTTGACGGTAGAGGGGAAGACATGAGAGAGTTCACGGCAGCAGGACTGCTTGGTGGACACACCTCACATAGCCATTGACTAGGGAGCAGAGAAAGCTTTTGAACCAAGGGCTACCCTATAATGGTCAGGGTCCCACCCTCCTAGTAACAGACTTCTGCTAGGCCCAGCTTGTAACAAGCATTCAAAACATAAGCCTGCAGAAAACATTTCAGATTAAACCAAAATATTCAGGCTGTTGCAATTGTAGCACAGGCAATTTAAAGAGTAAACAATGATTCCCCCTCCACCCCCACTCCTCCATTTTGAAGGATGAAAAGCCCAACCTCAAGGTGCTAGCGGATTTGGTGTCTAGTCATGATGGAATTACTGACCATCCTGGCTTGCTGGATATGTTTTCTGTGCATCTGCACACAATGGAGAGAATTGTGCTCTCTTCTTTGATAAGAATGCTAATTCCATCTCCGATGATATTATCTAAACCTACTTATTTCCAAAAGTTCTTATCTTTAAACAACATAAATTTGGAGGCCTCTGTGTAGGATGATGAGGGAAAGGAGTACAAGTCAGTCCATGGTATCACCAACCCATGTTACCTTCAGACAATTAGTGGAGTCACTGCCAGCAAAGTAAGTTCCATTAAGACAGTCTGTGGCTTCAGTGGGATGATAGTCTAATAAACGGCACTGGATAAAGAGATGACCAAAACTGGAAAATGTGTTGTAGAGACTTAAAGAGCTGGTGAGCAGGGTACAATGGGGTGGGGGTGGGAGAACACATGCAGAACAGAGGATTAAACTGAGTGTTCATAGGAGGGGCTTAAGGATGGACATGTCCCGAGCCTCCACAGAAGAATAGATTTTCATCATTTCAATAGCAAATAAAGAACATTCAAGAAGGAATAAATATATGTGATGACACAAATCATGGTTGGCTCAAGACTGATAAAATCATATGTTGGAGCAGTGAATGGGTGCAAAGGACACAAGCGACAGAGAATACTGAGAGCCAGTTGGGTTTCCGGTCACTGCATAAAGAAAAGAGAAAAAAGCAAGAGGTACCAAAGGTGTAAAGAGGCAAATACAACATCACTGATCACACATTAGATTACACACTGTGCCTAAGGATACAGGTCTGGTTCAAACAATATTAAAGGCAAGAACTCGGGAAAGGGGAGAGGAACTGAGATGGTGTGTAAGAAGCTCATGAGGCTGACTCTAGGTTCCAGGCATTGGTGGTAGGGATGAAAGGAGTGCTACCAACACAAACTTTGAATTAGGGGGATCAAAAGTAGAGTAGAAACCGTTGGATGAGTGAAGGAAAATAAGGTAAAATTTGATGCCATGTGGATTAAGTTTGGGGTACTGGTTCAGTCACTGGGTTAAAGTGGTCTCAATGAAGGAAGAGACATGGACCTATAAAAATACAGACTTGGGTGCTAGAGTATTGGTTCAGTGGTAAGTGTGCTTAGTGCACAGGGATGAGGACCTGAATATGAACCCCACACTCACGTAAAGAGCCAAGTGTGGCTGTGAATAAACCAGTGTTACGAGGTGAGGGCAGAGACAGGAAGAGCTCTGGGGCCCACTTAGGGGCAGCAGGCACTCCAAAGCCACAGAGCAGCCACAAATACTGGAGAATGTCATGAATCCACAGTTACAGCCAGATGCAGACAGAACTTTTTGTTGCTTCCTACCGCAGCATCACAGTTCTGGATCACATTCTACCATCCTTTCCATCCCCCTCCGGGTCCACACCATCCCTTCCCTGCACTGACTGCCTACCTCCTAACTAGCCTTCTTCTTCCTCCACATTCTCTCACTATTTCTTCTCAACAAAGTAGTTTCAGGAACCCTTCAAGAGTGTGAGTCGTATCATGTGGTTCCTGCTGCCACAGTAGTCCAGGGGGCTTCAATCTGTCTCTAAGGTTCTGCTGGTTACTGGTCAGCTGGTCACTAGCTCCTTGGCAATTTCTAGAGGTAAAACCTGCCTCTGTACACCAATTGACCTTCCCCTGTGGAGTGCCATCTGGTGAATCCTCCATCGCTCCCAGGCATTCACTCAAGTATTACCTTAGTGAGCTATTCTACTGCGCAAACTCCGGACCCTGCCCACCCACTTCCTCACACTGGATTGGCTAAGGTGGTACTGCTGCTTTGCAACACGTGCTGTGTCTCACGCTTGTGTGTATATGGTGTTTTTATCTTCCGATTCCATGTATACAAGCTCACACGTTTGAGTGTCTTGTTTGTTGATACATCTCCAGCATCAAGATGATGTCCAATGCACCATAGCTGCTTGGGAAATATTTCTCAAATGAATAAAGTAGTGTTAAAAGTTTAAAAACATTTTCAAGCATAAATAAATGGGGCAGATGCTATGACAAAAATGTATACCCAAGGACAGGGCGTTCAGAGGACCTGCCAAGTGCAATTTGTTTTGAAGTAAAATTACATAAGCATGCATCTGGGGTGCTCAGAAACTTCCGTTTTCATTTGCAGAATTGTATATGAGCCTCTGTGGGCGACAGCCTGTCATACAAATGAGATGTGTTGTAAAAAACCCATATCCAAGCTATTTTAAAAATGGGGTTTTAAATGAATGTTTAAATATTAATACTGAATATTAATATTTGAAATTCATTCTTTTTCATAAAATAGAGTTAATCTTGAGGCTAGCACACTTTCAGAACTTTTTTGTTAGCTGGATTTCAAGGCACCACTCCCCAAACATTCTAGCAATCACGCCAGCCTGATTGGTGGATACTTATTTTATTCTCTTATCACTACCTTTTGCTGAAAGTTCTGAATGGCAGTTAAATGAATTATTTAATGACAATTATGATTAATCTCAGAATTTCAGTGGCTTTCAGTTGTCACTTAAGCAGAAATATTTTATATTATTAGTAGGAAAACTTTGAATTTCTTTAGCCGTGAAATTAAGTGAAAACTCATAGAAATTATAAATAAATTTCCTCTCTCCTTCATTTATCTGTTTGGAGACAGAATGGCCTCCACCTTAAACTTGCTGCATAGCAGAAGATGATTGTGAGCTCCGGTCCCCCTGCTTCTGACTCTGGGGTATCGGGCTTGCTGACATGTGCTACCATCAGGGATTTGTGTATCTAGACACACATTCTCCCAGCAAAGCTGCACCTTTCCTCTCCTTTATTATATTCAAAATGACTGATCGAGTGTGTCCCTCTGGGAAAAGTAGATCGAAACCTTCAGCTTATTTCAATTTGTATCTTTATTTTCTGGGACTAGGGCTTGCACAGTTAAAGTTGATTCTAGATTTTTCTAAATCAATAGGATAAATTAAAGTTTTAACCTTAATTTTGAAAAAAAAAAACTCTTTCAACTTTCTTCTATATTGATATGGAAAAAAAGATAAGTAAACGTAAAAAAGCACCCCTCAAATGTTCCTTTCCGTTTATAAACATGCTAGATGCTAACAGATTCAACGGTTATAGGAAGTTGGTGCTGCTGTTCCATGTAACCAAGAACCAAATGAAACTTGTAATGAAGCAATGGCCAGGAGTGACAAGATGTTGAATTCCCTCAGATGCTGGAAACGCTGTTCTATTTATCCATTCATTGTAATTCATCTGTAGGAATATTTAGATGACTTCCATGTTACTTAGGTTCTTAGCTGACACATTATTCTGTAGGGAAAGAAGTGTTCTCACCCTGGTCTGGCCAGGCTGAAGTGACTGGGAGGTGATCTTCCAGGCCTTCCCTCTTAATTTGGAATGTCAAGCCCCATCTTATTCCACACACTCTTTAGTCATTACATCTCCAACAGAGGTATAAGCTTTGCACCATAGCTGAAGGGTTTCCTTCTGTAGGGTCATTTTAGAATATCTAATCCAAGAGTTTTTTTTTTTATTGTTGTTGGTTTTTTTTTTTTTTTTTTTTTTTTTTTTTTGGAATTTAGGCATTTGATGATGGTTAACAGCTAGGAGAGGATTTGGAGCATCTCAGAACCCCATAACATTATCAAGTCATAAAGATTGCCATCTGACTCTCCCAAATATTACTGGCTGCTCTTCTTATTACTATGACCAAATCCCTGACAAGCAAGGGAGGGAAGGCTTTACTTTGCCTCAGAGCCTACAAAGAAGGGAAGACAAATAAGCAGAGGCATGAGGTGATTGGTCAGAAAGCAGAGGTGGACAGGAGGTGGGCCCGAGCAGTTAAATGACACGGCCCAGCCGCTGCAACTCACTTCCTCCCTCAGGACTCCACCTTTCAACAAAAGCACCATTGGTTGTTTGACTAGATGGCCTACTATCAAACAACCTCCTTAATATGCATGCTTACAGATGTGTGCTTCTTCCAAACATCGTCAGATAGACTTCCTTCTGCAGTAGGTTGTGGTTAATGCAGAGGCTCATAAGAGGTCAAAATACTGAGAACACATTACTGTGAGTGCTCGTGGGTTATCTTATTAACATCCCTTGATCCAAGTCTCTGGGAATATCACAGACGACTGAGAAGAAAGAATGGGAGCCAGCAGACAAGGAGGAGAGTTGTGAAATGTTGTCATCTGGATATGACATGGCAGATGCACACATCAGTGAAAAACTGTTAAGCACCATCATGTGGGGAAATTGTTTAAACATATGAGCCTGTGAGGAACATTGCACATTGTTCAAACCACACATTGTCATGGGTCGGGACAGGTCAAGTTTGATAAAAAGCTCACTTCTGTGAGTGCCACTCGCAAGTCTTTCTGAGAATGTCTGATTATTGCCCCACCTGTATTTGGACTGAATCCCACAGCAGCTTGCTTTAATTCCCACCCACTATTTTATGTGCACCTCACAGCTTGGGACCTTCACGCACCACGAGATCTGGCTCAACTGTGTCTAGTAATAGCACTATTTGCTGTATAGCTCATCCTTGCCATAGATCCTGGCCGCTTGATCCTTTGTCATCTCTCACACTGTCCTATTGTTTCTGACACTGACCTGCTGGGCATCAAGGCATTTCTATGCCCTGTACTAGGTCAGTCCCTGCCTTTCTTTAGTCTTACAGTCCCTGCCTCTCCTAGCTGTACCTACTGCCATCTCTATGGAACAGTGAAGGCCCAAGCAGAGGCTTGGCTCATTTATACCTCAATGAGCAGGATATAACTGCCCTCTATTTACAAGGGAAGAAGAAATAAGTAGATGTATATTATGTTTTTATATTCTACTAAAATTAATTAGAATATTTCTACATTCTACAAAAAGCAAAAGAAAAATTTCTACAGGGGAGATATTTTCTCTGACACCATTGACTATGGCCAGGATAGTGAGAAGCAGTTTACTTGGACCAAACACTTTAATCCATTAACATCAATTCGTGATGAACATTATTTCTATCACTTTATACACAAGGACACTGAGATCAGAGGGGCTCAGTCAAATGCACACCTCTGGTGAGAAGTAAAAGGAGGGAGAACCCATGTCTGTGCAGCTCTGGGACTTACCTCAGGACCACTGGCTCATAGGTTTCCTTGTTTTCAAGTACTTTTGTTAGTAAAAGGAACATCCAAGATCTTTATACTACCCACATTTAAAATGTGATAGGCCTCTATGCTGATATAGAGAAACAAGCCCCATCCTGAACAACTTGGAAAGGCTTCATGTGGTAAGCTCTACCCTTTCCTCCTAACTCCCCGGTAGTGGTGTTAGGGGGGACAGAATGGAGGCTTCTTTGTAGGAGTGGCCAAATGAAGAGAGAGGCATTAAACGGGTCCTCATCAAGAGGTTGTTGATCTCATGAAAAAGGAAACTGGACACGGACACACAGACAGACTAAAGAGATGCAGAGAGAAAAAATCAGAGTGCCTGCAGTGAATAGACTTACCAATAATGGGTGGAAGATACATGGAGGGATTTCCATTTCCAGGATTTAGAGGGAGTATTTCACTGCCAGGACTTTGGTCTTTTTCTGTGAGGCCTCCAGAACTCTGGACAATGTGTTCCTGTTTTAAAGCCACCAGTTTGTGGTACTTTGCTCCAGTAGCCACAGGATGCTAACACAGCACCACTGGACTGCCTGCCTTTCTGCACAGATGACCTAATCAAAGATTACAATGCTATCTTCTACTGCAAGGATGATTAGGAATAATGAGGCAGTTTCAACTGGTTAAAAGGACATTACCACAAAACACTGAAAAGAAAAATGTGGATGAAAGAAAATAGACCCCACTTGCCCATAATTTTGCCCCAAGAAACATCACAGTATAATTTATAAGTGGTCTTCAGGGTCCTGACTCTCTTTAAATGTGAATGCTGCTATTATCGTCTATCCTCACTTTTGCACAAAGTGAACATTGCTAGCTGCACTAGCATCACCTTTCATTGTGTCTTACTCTTTAGCACGAGACATGGCAGTGATGAGGTATGATCGCGGACTTGAGAACAACAGTGCACAGATAGGTGGGCAGTAAGGGAAAAATCTCAGAAGACCCTGGGATTCTCTGTCTTCTCTACTACACCCCCCAGGACTCTCTCGGCTTTTCTGGGTCCACAGAACACTGTCCTTCACCCCATTCCTGGCCCATCTTTCCATACACGGTTAGTGAACCCATACAATTTTGCTGACATCCTGGCAGGGTCACTTAGGAATAGTCGCCATACCTACCCTTTCCTTGGCTGGTGCCCGAGATTGGAAGATAAGTGCTGAATCTTGGACAGTTTGGGAAGGATGAGCATCATAAATGAATCACTCAGATTCATTTGTGTCATGTGTATCCCCAGCAGACATGGACTACCCTGGGAATTGAAAACACCCTGCTTCTCATCTGGAAGCCCGACCCACTGGATCCAGTCAGCTGACCCTCTATTTCTCTTTCCTCCTTTTTTTTCTCTCCTGATCTCATTTGTCTTTGTCTTCCTTCTCTGTAGGTATGAAAATGACAAGCAATGTCAAGACAATTTTATTTTTAAGTCCAGGCATATTGGCATGAGGCAGTGATCTGTGGGTGTATTTATACAATAGATGATATAGTTCCAGGTACTCAGTAGTAGCAGTTGTTGAGTGTAAAGAAATTTTAATCCAGCAATATGGCTGCTCTGATCACATTCAAAGACCTTCCAGGTCTGTGTAATCTGGATGGAATGCAGACACCTTTAATCCCAAACAACGAAGGTAAAGTTAGCTTATAAAAGGAAGCACCCATGTTTGAAAGTGACATGTAATTGGGTGGCAGACAAAATGATGAATGAAAGAAAGATTTGTCAGAATAGTAGATACACCCAACTCTTATGAGAACATGCAGGAAAGAGAAGCTACTTAAGAGCAAGCAGTGCAGTAGAGTTGAGGCAGTAGAGTACAGTCGAGAGCTCAGTAGGGACAGGAGTTCGGAGAGTTGCCTGACTTCAGTCAGTCAGTTGGAAGTCAGCGTGGAGGCAGTGCAGTGAAGATGAGTTTGGTGTAGTGACGTTGAATGCCATTGAGCTTGTGCAGTCAGGGCAATCCAGTTTGTGGAGTCCAGAGGCAGTTTTTCCAAGCAGGGTAATTCAGTCAGAAGCAGAGAGAAGCCAGTTAGAAGCAGTCCATTCAGAGAGGAGTTTTGAGTCAGAACAGCTGAATTGAACTAGAAAGAACTAGAAAGGGCAAGCATATTGAGCAGTAAGACTCTGAGAGGGCAATCACTGCAGAAGAACAAAAGACGACGTTTACAGTTGGGCTTGTGTCAGACAGTTAATTACCACTATAACTTTGTTTTTCTATATTCTCAATTACTGACTTCAGGTGAACCCTTAATTTAGGATAAAACAAAACAAGCTATGACATGATTTGTCCATACTCATCTCTGCAAAGGAACAGAAGAGCCAGTGAGTAGAATTAGGAGGCAAAGAGGACACCTGCACAAGCATTGAATTTACTGTGTGGCCCTTCACCTTCACAATGCACCTGTACAGTACCTAACCTGAAAGAATAAGTAAAACATTTTCACCACCCAGCACAATGCCAACCTCATAGTATGTCTCAAAGTATGTTTGGTTAATAGGAAATGTTAGTAAGGCAGAGAAGAAAGCTGGCCCCATGGACTAGAGGGAAGCGTTATGTAGGATTAGGCACTAGAAGCATTTGGAGAGTGAACTAGTGTTTGTGGCCAAATGCTTACACAATTCCAAAAATAAGGTTTAAATATTTGGAGTTATCAATTCTAAATTGAGAAACTTAGCATTATATGTTTACATGTGCACACACACACACACACACACACACAAGTTTCTCATGTTTAACATGAGGCAAGAGATTCCAAACACCTGCCTCATTAGTTTGACAATTAAAGAACCAAACCATCATTTTCTTTCCTAATGCAGCAGAAAACTTAATTTAAAATACATTAAAATAGACTGTTGCTTTGAGCTCTTTGGTACCACATGTAAAATGAAACAATTGATTAGCTTAGCTTGTTAGAGTACACTCTTAGCTACTGTTCTGTCGCTGTGATGATGCAGCCTGACAAAAGCAATCTAGTAGAGAAAAGGTTTGCTTTGGCTCACACTCCCAGAGGATACCATCCTTCCTGGTGGCTAAGATATGGCAGCAGACCAACAGGTGGTTGGTTGGTCACATTGCATCTACACTCAGGAAGCAGGGGGTGAGCAGGAAAAGTAAGGCAGGACAATGAAATCTCAGTGCCTGCTCCTAGGGACTCATTTCCTCCAAAGAGGCTCCACTTTCCCTTGATGCTTCTACAACCTTCCCAAACAGTGCTGCCAGCAGAAGAGCAAGTGAGCCTGCAGGGGGTATTTCACCTTCAATCCACGCCAAACCCTAAAACACAGCAAGAGTACATGCTTAGTAAAGATGAATGCTGCTTGACACTCATATTCACAAGGAAAACAATGTGTTTTATTTGCAAATTAGCAAATAGAACCTATGCAAAGATACTGAGATTATAGAGGTTCAGTTTTCCTGTTATCAAATCTTAAAAAAATGAAATTGGTGCACCACAGTAACATTTCATTCTTATGATTAATAGATCTTTTAAGGAAAGTATCAATAAATTATATACTGTTTTTCATTTCTGCTTTTGTGCTGTGTGTACAGGAAAACCCAAAACACAGCTCATGCATGAATTAGAAGGTCCACAGAGTTAGGGAGTTTACATTTGAAAACAATACGCCATCATTCTTCCCTATCTCATTATAGGTGACTAACATTTGCCAGGGGAACAATGACAGTAAGAGAGAGGAAGGGAGAAGAAGGGGGAAATGAAGAGAGAAAAGGAAGGGTGGAGAAGAAGAAACAGCGTACAGCACCCCTGACAGTCAAACTCTGTAGTAGTTCTAGACAGGGCCAAAGACAAATCACTGCTATATGATGTTATCTTGAGTCAGTCAGAAATGATCCCAAGGTCATTTCATCCAGCATTCATGGGAACAAGTCAACTTTAAGATTCTGTTTTTACTAGATTCAAGCTACTGCTTAATCAATGCTAACCTCTAGGGGAGGGGCCATCTTCTTTAAGAATTACTTACAATATTGTATTTCAAATTATTTTCTTTTGCATATTGATTTACATGTTGTATATTTAAAGGAAACTTTCTATGCCACTGAATAATGGAATTAAGTCTCAAAATTATAAGTAGGGTTGTCCAGTAGAAGCATAGCTGTGCTCTTTGCTAAGGCTACCCCTTTGTACTTTGGTCCTGGTTCTCCAGGACTATCACCTATACACAGAAGCAGCGAACAATGAACAGGGCCAAGGAAGCACAGAGTCAATGGGTTCAGATAAAGCTGTGACGTCACAGCTTTATTATTTGCCATGCCACTGAATGCCCACATTTCCTCGCTTTAAAAAATATTTTTAAATAGCAAAATAATAGGTAGGGGTTTGGGTTTCTGGATCTCAGAGAATGCGCACAGACTTCAGCAATAGCTATATTTCTGTTTTTCAAAATACAGATATCTCTTATCACTGCTAGAGACAAATTACTTAGCAAGAAAAATTCAAGTATTTATCAGTAGATATAATATCACATGCAAAAAGTCAAAGCTAGAGGAAGCCCCAGAGAAGGAAATAAATCATGCAGTGCAGTCTGAGCTGCAGAACCTGATGCTAAGCGCTGAGCTGAGCTGGGTACCACTCTCTACCTAGTCTCTGCAAAGGATGATGCATGCTGCTTAACATGGCCCTTCCATGTACCTGAGCCCTTGCTAAACAGGGCTATCTCCTTAAAGATGCGATACGATTTAGTGTGGTTGTTAGTTCAATTCCGGGACTCTCTCGAGCCTAGACTATCAATCACGCTGAAAGGTGGAATTATTCATACAGTTCAGTACTCTGGACTGCTGTTCACAAGAGACCAGAGAGATACGATCAAGCTCATTTAATTTAGACTTGAAGCTGGACGTGAACTTCACTCCCAGTGGGGCAGAGCTGTTTATCTACTGAGCCACCCAATTCCGTAGGCTTTGTTAAAGTGGTTTCTGATGTAGGATTCTTTCAGAATATTTTGCTTTAAAGAGGAAAGGGTAATAGTATGAAAATTTGGAAATCTATACAGCAACAAGGGATTCCCAAGTTTGAATACTGAGCTGCAGAAAGGGGAAATGGATATAAATAGGTTCAAACTATTGTGTGACCTGTAACAAAAGTACACAGTGTAATTTTAAGTTGTACTTTTTTAGTGTTGCTTTATAATAACAGACCAGATCAGCAACTAAATAAATAATGGCTGAGAGCACACAGAGAAGAGCTAATTTATTAGAAAATAAGTCCCCATGCACAGAGACTCTCGGAAGTGTAGAGAATGGATGTCACCCCTGTCCTCTTGGGTTCAGCTGCGTGGGAGCTACTCATGCTTCTGCTTAATCACAGCCCTCAGTTCTTTGCCTGGGAGGTGCACAGTGTTTCCTCAGATTTATCAGCACCACGCTGGGAAGCAGAGGTGAATGCTCCAATGCAGAAAGCAAAGCTGATGGGGTGAGGCAAGGGAAGCCATGCTGGCCTCAGAAGGAAGGCCTCTTTCCCTCTCTGCCCTGATGGCTAACTCTGCCCTTAAAGACAATGAGTAAGATGTTGGAAAGCTAAACAGCCTTGCCTTTCACAACAGTCATCTGATAGAAGAGCTGAGTTGATTCTCTGGAGTGTGTCAACACTATAGCCCATGAATTGGCTTAAAATATTAATATATGAAAAATTCCTCCTGACTAAAGTTGATTAGATGGCCTAATCGACCATCAAGGCCATATTCAATGGGCAGCGTCCCATTGCAGAGGATAAAACTATCCTGTCTAGTCACCGGAAAACTATCATTCCATCTGCGTCACTGTCAGTCTTCCTTGTATCAAAGCTACGTTGTCTTTCCCAACATGTCATTTCTTTCTCCAAGTGTGGGGCCAAGTTTGCTCTCAATAGACAGTTTGTTGTGCTCTGTTTCCTGCTTTCTTCTGTAACTGTTACTGTGTTATTTATACTGAGGGTGGAGAGCAGAGCCCTGTACATGGCAGGGAAATGCCTGACCACTGAGTTACCTCCTCACCCCTAGGTCATTCTTTTTTGAACTGAGAGAGCTTCAGGGTTGCTTATATTGAATTCTCTCTCATACATATTTTATGTTTTAAAAAGTCAATTTTCATTGAATCTGGAATTAATGAAATATTTGTGGTGCTTTCAATTCATTCACGAAAAGCAAATATATTTTAAAGAATTAATATTTTCTATTAATATAATAGAACAAAGTATAATAATGAATATATTTCCAAACCCAACATATTTTAATTTGGGGAAGAAGAAATGTGCTTCACAGGACATAATACAGACCTAATTATTTTCCCCAGAAACCAAGTGCAGTGGGACAGGTCTGTATTCCTAGCACTTGGCATGTAGAGTCAGGAAGATCAGGGTTTCACAGTCATCCTTGGCTACATCGTAAGGCTCAAGCCAATCTGGTTCATGAGACCCCATTTCAACAACAGTAACAAGAACAACAACAATGTTGAAGAGATATGGAGAGAGTGGGCAGCCTTGCCTTGTTCCTTATTTCAGTGGGATTGTGACAACACATGCTGGAGAGTTTGTGGAGAAAGGGGAACCCTCCTGCATTGCTGGTGGGAATGTAAACTTGTACAACCACTTTGGAAATCAATCTGGCACTTTCTCAGACAGTTAGGAATAATGCTTCCTCAAGATCCAGCTATACCACTCCTAGGCATATATCCAAAAGATGCTCAAGTACACAACAAGGACATTTGCTCAACCATATTTGTAGCAGCTTTATTCATAATAGCCAGAACCTGGAAACAACTCAGATGTCCCTCAATGGAGGATTTGATACAGAAACTGTGGTACATTTACACAATAGAATACTACTCAGCAATTAAAAACAAGGAAATCATGAAATTTGCAGGCAAATGGTGGGATCTAGAAATGATCATCCTGAGTGAAGTATCCCAGGAGCAGAAAAACACACACAGTATATACTCATTTATAAGTGGGTACTAGACCTATAAGATAAGATAAACATACTAAAGTCTGTACATCTAAAGAAGATAAACAAGAAAGAGGACCTGGGATAAGATGATCAATCCTCACTTAGCAAGACAAATGGGATGGAAAGGGGAAGTAGGAAAAAAACAAGTAACAGGACCGGAGCCCACTGCAGAAGGCCTCTGAAAGACTCTATCTAGCAGTGTATCAGAGCAGATGCTGAGACTCATAACCAAACCTTCAGCATAGTGTAGGGAATCATATGAAAGAAGGGGGAGATAGTATGACCTGGAGAGGACAGGAGCTCCACAAGGACCAAATGTATCAGGGCACAGGGGTCTTTTATGAGACTGTTTCTCTAACCAAGGACCATGTATGGATAGAACCTAGAACCCCTGCTCAGATGTAGCCCATGTCAGCTCAGTATCCAAGTGAGTTCCCTAGTAAGGGGAACAGGGACTGTCTCTGACATGAACTCAGTGGCTGACTCTTTGACCACCTCTGCCTGAGAGGGGAGCAGCTTTGCCACAGGCCACAGAGGAAGACAATGTAGCCAGTCCTGATGAGACCTGATAAGCTAGGCTCAGATGGGAGGGGAGGAGGACCTCCCCTAACAGTGGACTTAGAGAGGGGCAGGGAGGAGATGAGGGAGGGAGGGTGGGATTGGGACGGAATGAGGGGAGGGGGCTACAAATGGGATACAAAGTAAATAACCTGTAATTAATATAAAAAATAAAAATTATTTAAAAAAAGAAAAACAACAATGATTTCCCCTTGTATCAGTAGAAGTTAATACAGGGAAATACAAAATTTCAAAGAAAAATTAAAAATAGAAATTTTAGCTAATAATATATTATTTTTACAAGTATGATAATACAATATTTAACAGAACAGTGTATTTTGTGTTCCTCTTTTGTGATATCTTGTTGATAATTTTTTGACAACTGTATACTTGTTTATTGTGTTTGAATTAAATTCAACCCAGACACTCCTTTCCAGCTCCTCCCAGATCCTTCCCAACAGATCTCCCTCACATCTTCATGTCTCCCACCCTTTATTAATTTTTAAAATCACTGAGTCCAGTTAGTGTTGCTAGTAAATGAGCATTGTACTATCCTCTGGAGCATGAGGCATATCCTTGAAGAAAACTAATGTTCTTTCTCCCAGCAGGCATCAAGTACCAAAAGTGCCTCAGATACAGGTGGGACTTGGTGAGACCCTCCCCTGTCTATGCTAGAATTTTGGCTGCCTTGATATTGTACAGGTCTTGTATAAGCAGCCACAGTCACTATGAGCTCATATGTGCAAGAGCCCTGTCATTTCCATGAAATACTATTTCTCAGTGTCTTCTAACAACCCTGACTCTTATCACCCTTTAGGCCCTGTCTCCATGATGATCCCTGAGCCTTGGGGGAAGGAGAATGGTATGGATGCTGCACTTAGGACTAAGCATAAGACAATCTCTTATTCTCTGCAGTTTGACCTGTGTTAAGTGTTATCTATGGTAAAAAGAAACTTCTCAGATAGGGGCTGAGAGCTTTACTAACCTCTGGATCTAAGGATAAGTATTTAGAGAATATTTTGATATTATATCCATTTAGCAACATTATAACAGTTCTGCCTTAGGCTTATGACCTACCTACTCATGGGTTTTTGGCAGAGTTGGTAGTGCCAGGTGTGAGTTCCATTTTGCAATGTGTGCCTTAAATGTAAAATGAAAGTGGTTGATTGCCCCCACAATATTCATGCCACTATGGTACCAAAGGGGATATCTTTCCCGAATGGTCATTATTGGGTTCACAGTTGGAAGACTGATGATGACTTTTCATCCATAGCATGCTACATGGCATGTTCTAGCACTATCAATCTAAATAATAGAGTTTTTAAATGCTAAAAGAAATAATTTAAAAGAAACATAAAGTGCATAACATTGCGAATCAATTTTTTTTCAAGAACAAAATTAATAGGAGATTTAATGATTCTTCCAGCGAATATATTTATTTTAACCACACTTTTAAGTGAGTATGCTTAAAGCAAGAGGAATGATGAATGTCATCCATTAATTGTACTATTTTGTTCACCATGGACAGATTTCCACAAGACAATACTCAGTGGGCAAAGCCCAGCACCCCAAACAGCTTCAGGGTTGTACTTTTCTTCTGTGTTTATTGTGAACTCCAAACAAAGAAACCACAAATTGTTCTTTTAAAAAGCCCTTCTTGTTATAAAACTACAGTGCTCTAATTTTACAATGTTACTATAGCTAAAAGTAAGATCAGTAAGATAATAGGAAGTAGCTAAGGGTTAGGAGTGTTAGAAGGACTAGAAACCACTCAAGTTCAATATAAACTTCTCCAAGGAACAGAGACACATGGAAATCTAAACCCTGAGAGAGACCACAGTTACTTTAATCTCCCGGGGTGTTTCTTCAGAAGATAGAATAGGATGGCTGACTTCAAACCATCAAGGTCTCAGAAACACATTGTTCCATGCGTTTGGGGTCAGGGATACAAGAAGAAAAGGGAGCCCTTAAAACAATCAATATCAACTTCTAGGTATCTTAAACTAAGTCTTCTACATCAAGTACAAAGTTTCTATGAAAACATGCTCTTTGAAGGCACAAATAACTGCAACTTTTAGGACTCCACACACCAGCATCCCAGGAAGAAGTAAAAACAAAACAAAACAAAAAAACAGTGAAATTTCCCCTCAAGATATTTTCACTGATTTCACTAAAGAGTGAGTAGGAGGAAGACACTGGTTTAGCTATTTCATTAGTGTGTGGGCTGGAGAACAACACTGTAATTCGGGTGTCTTGGCAATTATGGCATGAACATAGTATCACCAAAAGCTGTGAATAAAAGTGGATAATTTAAAGTGATTGGTAGGTAAGTTGGAGATATGTATATAACTATTACTGACATGCTTTAAAAAAGAAAATAGGAAGGGTTTCATGGAAGAACTAAGACATGTAGAGAATCAAGGATAGTCTAGAGAGAAGACATCTGACCTCACTTTGCAACCAGGATTTCAGGGGGTGGAATCAAGAGTTCACTCTCCATACTGCAGAGGTGACCATGATTAACAGGCAACAAGCGTCTCAGCATCAGGATAAACACAGAGGAAAAAAAGCACAGGATGGAAAGAAAGTGAAGGAACAAGTAGGAGAAACATGACATGGTGAGAAGGGGGTTGGGCAGTCCTAAGGAAAGCCTAAGGCTGTGATCATTTCCCCAAACCGAGAACAGCCCTCTATGCCCTTGGGTCTTCTCCAGCATTTTAAGTAGAATGACTCTATTCTCCAGCTGATTAAAGACGTCTTTTAGGAGAGGAACATTGGTGTGGCGGTTAAAAGCATGTGCTGCTCTTACATGGACTCAAGCTTGGTTCCAACACCAAGGTTGGGTGACTCACCACTGCCTGTAATTCCAGCTCCAGGGGATCAGACACCTCTGGGCTCTGTGAGTTCATGCTCACACACACATATACTCATAATTTAAAAATGCATTTAAAAATGAAGTAAAAACAAATATTTAGAGACTTGATCTTGCTCAAGAAATTTGGTTTTCAAACTAATGGTCATTGGAATTTTTATTATTGGTCTATTTACTTATTTATAGTTAAAGGTTGGATAAGGAATAGAGGACTACTTGTTCAGAAAAGCTTCAGTTTGGATTCTGTTTGAGATGGTCTGTGTAAGGACTGGATAGCTCCTCTGTTTCACATGGAAGAAACAGCCATTTCAGATTAGACTCTGACAGGTAAAGAGCTGGGGACAAGGGGGCTTTGAATGGTAAGATGGAAACTTGGAAGAGTCACATGGACAAAATAGTTCTCATGTCACAGAAACACAGGCTGGCTTGTCGGTGTCTAATATTTTTATTTTCTTGTGCTTTGATTTGCTGTGATGTGATGTGCTGTGTGCTCTCTGTAGTTCCCACAGTCCTTAGTAAAGGTAGTTGATGCTTAAAACCTAGAGCCAGTGATCCCTTAAAGGATAACAGGGCATTGCACAGTTCAGGACACACATGGAAATGGGCATTGTGTACAAGAAGTAAGAGAGAGAGAGAGAGAGAGAGAGAGAGAGAGGAGAGGACATAAAAGATGGTGGCCATAGAAGAAGCCAGAAGAGAATAATTAGACTACAAAGTTCTGGGAGCTATAGCAGTGAAGCAGGAGGAGTTCAGCCACAAATTACATTTCTTATCATCAACAGTATGTGATATACTCCAACACTTAAAAGAGAGGGGACCCCAATGACCATAAAGCTTAATTTAGCAGCCCCTCACACATGCCAGCAAGGGACCCATGCTGCCACAGTATATAACATGTGTATTTAGAACTTAAACTTTATTGTAGCTTCTGAAAAGTTACAGATTTTCCCAGATCATGCCTGCACTGCAGTACTGTGTGGAAATGTGGGGAAGGATTGCTGATCCTTCTAACACTTTGCCCTTCAGAACAGCCACACATATAAATCCCAGGCAGGAAAAGAAGTTGTGACTTGCCCCTGCTCCTGAAAGAAATGAGACCTACTGGCTACTGAGAGCATAAGACTCAAGAACAGTTGGTCTCCCTCAGTGCAGACTGGGCCAGATGTCCCAATGATGTCATAGTCATGTCCAGTCCCTCTCTGATACTATCTGATTCACAGGGAAGCATTTCTCGTATCATGCTGGATACTGACTTCAGTTTGCATGGGGAGAGAGAGACAGAGACACAGAGACACAGAGAGAAACAGTCAGAGAAATTGAATGAACGGAAAACCACTTACTTATGGCAAGTAAGTAGACAAAACAGGCCCCAAAATAAGAATCAAAGAACAGAAAACAGCAGTAATACCAAATTCCATTCTTGCCTAGAACAGAGCTAGGGCTGCAAATGTGTTGGATTCCTAGTCATACATTTCTCCTCAACCAACCCTGCTTTTAATTCATTGTCTGACCTTAAGGATCAGGGTACCTCTGAGAGCCTTAGCTTTAAGAGTTTCTAAGAGGAGATGAGTAAATTATTTGCTCTTTGTGTGTGTGTGTTTTCCACTTTAGTTTCCCATGGCTCCAGGCCCATCATCCAGTGAGAGCAGAAAATCTGTTAGAAGGAGTGTTTATGTGCAAGTAGAATTAGAAACAAACTTAAATTATGGGTTTGGTTCCACTTCATTTGAGAAAATACTTTGACATTGGGGTTTTGATTTGCTTCAACAGTTTTTAGAAAATATAATTATCAGTAAGAACTAATTTGTTGCATAGTTCTTAATTTAAGGGAAAAGACTGACAGCAGGCACTAAATAAATTTTGCAAATTAACAACTTAAATGTAATTATGAATTTAAAACATACTTAAATAGAAATAAAACCAAGCACAAAAGACAGTATTCGATAACATAAAAATTAAGAAAGTATAAATTCCCCTGCCATATTAAAATCATTGAAGCGCAAAAATCTCCCCATTACTAAAACTGTGACTGTTTTATTAGAGCAACAAACGTTAGAGAAAATACTCTCTCCAAGGCGTTTAAACAACTTGTGAAGGAGAACAGCCTACATACACAAACTAAGCAAACAGGAGAGACTAGATTTAAATGGGAAAGAATAAAGAATGTGAGAAAAAGGAGGGAGGATAAGAAGAAACGATATAGGTTGAAGAAGAAAAAGACACAAAAGAGTAGAAAGAGGAGGAGGAGTTAAAAGAGGTGATGAGAAGGAAGAATGAGGAAGAGAGGAAAATCCTAAGTAGAAGGCTCTTAGTTGACACTGTCTCTCTACGCCAGGAACAGTCCACACTCTGCGGTGGCTGGCTGTGGGCCCAACAGGGATAGGCGTAAACAGAGTGAACAAACTGTAAAGTGCAAATGATATTGTTCCTTTACACCTTTCTCAGACTGTCCCTTTCTATGGTGAAGCCATAGTCTAGCTGTGACAAGGGGTTTCATGACTAGACACGTCACAGGAAAGGCCATGTCACAGAAGAGCCCCAGCGCTTAGTATTGGCTTTTCATCTCATTTGTAACCTTAGGGCGACTCATCTTTTTGATGAATGGAAACTGGTTTGGGGTGTCAGACTTGGTTAGTTAATAAAGTGAGCCTACCTTTTACTTAGCCTTGAACCTGGGATCTAGAAAGATCTTTGTGAACTTCCTTCTGAGGAGTCTCTGCTTCATCTATTCTCCTGACACTGGGGTTTCCTGGGGCTTCACAAGTGCTTCAATCTCGTGCTACCCATGTACTATTTGGTAAGTACAGGAGAGTGTGAGGTTGAAATGTGGTTAGTGCTGCGTGCTGAGATGATTCATCGTTCTTGAGTGTTTGACTACTAGATAAAGGAATCTGAAAAAAAACGTGTGCTTCATATTCTACCCATTCTTCCTGGCATCCCCACCCCTGCCATACCTTTGCAGTTGCTCAGACAATAATGGCAGATCAGATCTTCTGAGCTTCAAATCGATAGAACCTTTGCTATTCTAAACAGTACTGTCAAACTCAGAGTGTTCCAAGTTCAACTTATCTATTACATCCTCACTGTGACATTGTTCTTTCCACTCATTCTCTACCATTCACCCATTACATATATATACATGTGTGTCTGTGCATGTAGATGTGTCTGTATACATGTATGTCAGGAGTTGCCCTTGGCTTCTCTTCCATGAATAAGGAACTTCATCTTGTCTTATAGATACATATTTTTTTTTTAAATTCTGGCAAAGCACAGATTAGTGGGATCAAAAAAAATGATGCAGTTTCCTCATAAATGAATATAAAAAGCAAGGCATTTTCAGTTAAATTATAGATTCAAACATTGCAAATGAATTATTTACTTTTTGTAAAATATATAAATACTTCCTGAAGCAAACTGCAACATCAAGGGCAATATTGAAAAAATTTGCACCAAACACAAAAAATGCTTTTTTTGGGTTTTTTGTTTTTAGTTTTTTTAAATAGGAGCTTCTGTGTAGCCCTGGCGGTCCTGGAACTCCCTTTGTAGATCAGACTGGCTTCAAACCTATTTTGGTTTGAAGAAATTTAAAGAAAACATTTTTAAAGAAAACATTTTAAAGAAATGTTTAAAGAAAACATTCTTACGGAGACAGAATATTGGTAAGACATCTTTCATCTTTTGGATATAGCAAAATTTTCCAAAGCATCACCTGCTTAGAGAGATTTGGTGCAGAAAGTTTTGTCTTACTCTCAACTCCGAATAAGGTGCAAAGCAAGGCTTTACTGTTAGGGATTACCTAAGTCATAGCCACATCACATTAATAGTCTTAAGATACACAACACTTTGTAAAAAAAAAATCATGGTGAGTGAATAGCAAGGATCATTTAAATCTATAAATGAAATCCAACTTTATTGGGAAAGGACTAAGGAACCCTATAAATTCCATTTATAAATGTAGCCATTAGAAATTGCTTGTTCATTGAAAAACAGGAACTATTAGATGTGGGTTTTCAGTGCTCTGAGTTTTAAATTTAAATTTGGTAATATGTTATCCAATTTTGTCCTGTCATTTGATGCCCCTTTAAAATTTCTCTTTTTCTTTTGAGGTACTTATTTCAGCTTTCTAAACTGCAGTAACTGTATTTGATACTGAAATATTAAGAAATACTACTAGTTTCTCTTGGATGATAAGCAATATTATACTGCTTTTCCTTCAGAATACTTAACAAATTCCCCAACAGATACTAAGCACCATGGATCAGTGATAAAGACAATTTAAATAAAACATGAAAGCTCATCCAAGAAAACATTGGTTTGCCAGCCACCATCACAAAACTGTCAACATTCCAGTAACAATAATATGCGAAATATATACAACTCTCTACCCTCGGTGGTACGCTTTTTGTATTTTCATAAATGTGCTGAAGATCTGCATGTTTTGTTGTTGCTACAAAAATAACCTACAATACCATGAAAAAACAAAAAACAAACAAACAAACAAAAAACCTCAGTTCTATTTTAAAGCAAAATCATCTCTAGACCAGGTCAGCTTCTGCCTACGGCCAAGATGGAGAACCAGAGACTGGATCCCTCATCCTCCTTTGAACATTAGCAAGAAAGACAAGAAAAGGACAAAATGGTAGTGAAAGGTGGTCTGGCTGCCAGCACGGGTGCGTCTGACTACTTAGCACAAAGTGGAAGCCTGGGATAGGATGGCTGAGGTGCAGAGATATAGCTGAGTGTCTCTGGAGGTCACGGTTAAAGGCACTTTAAGGATGAAGGTAAATAGCTGGGTGAGTCAGTTAGCAGTGTGCAGAGGTTTTTCAGTGCACCTGAGCCACCCAAGAGGAGCACAGGAAGCTAGACCATGCTCTCCCCAGGCAGAACGAAGACTTGCGCAGTTCCAGGACCCAGGGAGTCAGATGTATCATCTCAATGTACCTGAACTAGCCCGTATGCAGAGCTTGATGAGCAGAGACTCAAACGAAGCCTCGGGAAGATGAAGACATCCAGATGATTTAACCTCAACCCCAAACTACGCTAAAGGATGTTTACAGGTATCTCAAAGCATCTGGTACTGAACATGCAAATTTCATATTTGGAGTTTATAGAATTAGTGGATATGTAAATAACCTGAAAAATATGTTATAATGAAAAGAAAGATCCAGCTAAGCTGACTCAATTCTGTAACAGTTGGAAAACAGACCTGAGTACTTTTAGAATCATGACTCTACCTCCGCAGTTAAAAGCTGAGTGATAAGAGACTTCTGTGACACCAGGAGAAGTACACAGCTGGAGCCGAAGGTAAGAACAACAGAGCCTTCCACAACTGACCTGAGAGAAGCCTTGATAGATATGACAAGAGCATTGGTGAGCTCTGGGGCTACCTCATGCACTCTTGTTCATACAGAGTAAATCTCCAAAAGGAAGAAAGCCGGTAAAGTGAGGGGGGGAAATATTCTAAGTTAACAACGACCATTTTCTCCAATCATAATATAACTGTATGTCCCTCGCCCACAAGCCTTAATGAAAGGCAACCCAAGGTGCAGCATAAGCAAATGACATGGAACCAATGAAGAGAGAGAGGACTGTGACATCAGAACCAGGGCAGGAGTGGTGACTGATTATTCCTCAGCAACAGCTTGATCCAGAAAACACAGGGGCAGATTCTCTACACAGTAAAGGACCAAAACTCTGAGCCCAGAATTCCAAGCACATCAAAACACCTCTCAGAAATAAGCTTTAAAGAAAACACAGTTGAAAATAGAAAAGCTAAAATAATCCTTCTAAACATACTTGAACAACAGGGAGCTAGTGAAGTTTTTTCGGTAGAAGGAAAATGATAGCAGAGATGGCCTGTATGTACACAGGACACAGGGGATGAAGAAAGACTCGAGTTAATACGTCTCTTATTTTCAGAACTGGCGACTAAACATAGGGCCTCATCTATGCTAGGAAAGCACTCTACTTTTGCACTATAACCCTAGAAACTCCACTTTGGGTTTATATTTTTTAAAAATACTGAATTAATACTGCAAAATAATAATGTAGTAAAGTGTTTATAACGTACAAGGAAGTAATATTAGACACTAGGGCAAAAGGCAAGAAAATTTCTGTTCCATAAATAAGTTTGTATAACATTATTTGACCTAGCTAAAACACTTCTAGGATTATGATCAAAGGACTTGACATCCTATTCCATAGCTATTTGCTCAGCCATGTTCACTGCTTCTCTATTCACAATAGCTAAGAAATGGAAACAATCTAAATGTCCTTCCAGGGACAAATGGTTAATGAAAATGTGGTACACGTATATTATGGGGGTCTATTCAGCTGTAACTAAGAATGAAGTCATGAAGTTTATAGGCAAATGAGTGGAAAATTATATTGAGTGAGACATCCCAGACTTGGAAAGACAAACTTCACCTGTCCTGTGTTATCAGAGGTTCCTAGCTCCGAATCTTCGGATATAAGTGTAGTCATCATCCTTCATAAAGTGAACTCTGTTTGCAACAGATGCAGACCATTACAGAAAACCACAACCAATTAAAAGGCAAAGTTGTAGAGCTCAGTCACAATGGATACATCTATGAAACACTCCTGTACCTAAAGCTTGGGGAACAATGTGGAAAAGGGGGCAAAATACTGTAAGAGCCAGAGGATGAGAGGGTTTGCTGGGAAACCTGTCTCCTGGTAATGTGAGAAGTGACATCCACAAACTCTTATCAGCATGACTGCCTGAGATAACCAGGACAACAGCAATAGACATTCTAACATTGTAGACAAGGGACAGCCCAGGAGGCCTCATTCCTATACAAAGAAATACAGGAAAGCAAGACTATTGAGAAATAGTCTTCCTTAGAGAAGAGCACACCAATTAGTTATCCAGTAAGAAACAGTCATCCCTGAATACACTTATATGTAACATTACACTAGCTGAGCAGGTTATATTAAGGAATATATACATATATGTGTGTGCATGTAAAAAAAAATACAGATTTGAAAGAAAGGAAGGAGTGTTATATGGGAGGGCTTAGAAGGAGGAAAGAGAAGGGAGAAATGATGTAATTACAATATCAAAACTAAAATTAAAATAATATAAGAAGATTATGTAGTGCACATGTTGTAAATCAGAAACAAATACAAATAAAACCAATAAATCAACAACGAAAACAGTTATAAAAATTTCAGTTTTCTCAAAGAAGGCAGAAAAATGAGAGAAGGAACAAAGAACATAAAAATAACAGAAAAATAGTGAGATGATAGATGAGAACTCAATTATATCCATAACGAATCATGAAATACAAGGAGACATGACTGAACAATTAAAAGGCCTAAAATACCTGTATGGCACACACAAAGAGATCACAAACAGGATTCATGGATCACCCTGAAGTGCTGAGAGACCTGCTAGCCAACCTCCCTGAGTGGTTAGAGAGGTGGGAGAAACAGGAACCTTAGCCAGGGTGCAGAGTGATCTGGAGGAATAGATGAACCACCTTGCCAAACACTGCTGCTGCCTCATCACACCTGGACCTTGGAAAGGATGGAAGGTACTCTTTCCTCCAGGGCCTTCCCACCTAGTCCCTCCTTTCCATTTGAGTCCCTCCTGAAGGTCAGAAACAGTGGGGTGTGTCTCCTGTTTACTTCCTTGCCTTGTCCCTCTTGGAGCTACAGACAAGGCCTCTTGATAAAGGTACGAAGTTTAATTTTTTTTTTTAAGTTTCTCAAACATTCTAACATTTTTTTGCAACAGGATTTTTTTTTTCAAATAAAAATCATTAACATTCAACTTCAGTTTAGTGGTTTAGCTAATTATTGCAGTTTGTTCCACTGTTTAGTTCAAAAGTCCCTGAGTAGAAATATATATTTTAAATTATCCTCACAAACACGAAATATAATAGATACATTATTTTGGAAATGAACTGCACTTTTATGAAAGCCTTCGGCAGGTATAATATGAATAGCGTTTATTTTCACATTTCCATAGAATTTATAAATAGTAGCTTTTGTTCTCCCCATTATCGAGAGCAAAAACAAGCTCTAATTTAAGTATGGACTAATGACCTTTGCCTTCTGTTCCACTGCATAGCAGCACTAATTTTAACAGCCTCCTGTGTCTCTGTGGTCGGTGTGTTCTTTGCAAAGCTATGGTGCTTTCGCTTGGTAATGTGAGGACCACTTGTAGTAGGCTGCTCAGTTAGAGAGGTATCTACAAAGTCAGAAGAGAGTTCTGAGTCCCTGATCTTCCTTTTCTTGCTCCAAGCTCCACACCCAGCTGATGGTTTGAAGAAACACCTTCCTGGTAAGGGAGCATGGACACATTAATAACTCCACCCCCAGGTCTATAAAAAGACTTGAAGTGTAGATGCTAGAAATACACACCCAAAGACTTAACGGATTCCATCGTCCACATAACTGCCAGACTCTAGGGCTGGCAGCACCATCACAGAGACTAGTAAAGGACCAGAGAAGGAGGTGGTGTGAGTGTGACAGAACATAAGTAATGACCCGTGATATGACAGGATGGGGTACGATCTTAATTGACTGACACTATTGTCCCAATACAATAATTCAGTCCTTTGTCATTTCCATAACTTCTGCTTCACAGAGAAGAACACTCAAACTTCAGGATGATTAGCTTTTATGATGTCATAAGACAGATAGGGGGATATCTTCTTCTCCTCTCCTCCTTTCCCCCTCTCTTTCCTTCTCCCTTCCTCCATGATCGCCTCATCCAGTGAGTAGGAGTACACTCCTAAAGTACACTCAGGACTCTGCCTGGGGAAGTGTGATGATGAGACAGGACAGCGAAGACTGGGCCACAGAGGAGTGCAGCGAAGTCTGTGTGTCAAGCTAATGTGGGGTCTGTGGACTGCTGCAGTCCTGGGCAGGCTTGAGAGGACATTCCCTCACTGCAGACAAACACTCATGGATGTCTTTAAATTGTGTGATACACTGACAAATTATGTACCTATTTATATTACTTATTATCATGTAAATACATTTAAATTTTAAAATGTTTAACAAATTTTTGTGAATCATGATATATACATAAAAGTGTTCATTTTCTACAAACAGCATGTTTAGTGAAATTCACTGTAATGATTTCTTTCAGTTACTGTTGATTATTTAAGTACAGCACTATGTTTGGAATGATTCGTTTTAAACATTTGGCCTAAACATTTTCCCTCCCAAAGGCCACTGTTGTTTGCCTGTAACAAGCACCTCAACCCCTTGTTTGGGATCTAAGACCCTTTACATAGTGTTTCAGGGAGTGCTTTTCTGCAGCCTGGCTCTGGTCCTCCTCGGCTCGCAGTTTCAGTCCTTTCATGGGCACTCACACGTAACCTCTACTTAGCACCTGGAGGATCACCAGTGAGCTTCTCTGGTGGATGATGGGGGTCATGTGTTTCTTCCTTGTGCTTGTTTCCTATGGATTGTAGACATGGACTCAACACATCTTAATATCTCTTCTTTCTAGAAATATAGTTCCTTTTTGCTTTCATGAATTCTGTGCCACATCCCACATCTTACACGCACCCCTCAGCCATGGGTTTGTTCCCATGTTTCATGGAGTATGGTTCTTCTCAGAGGCTGCTTCTTTCATTCAACCCATGTCCTTGCTTGGTTTGCTGACCTGGGTTCTTGTCCTGACAATTTCCCAAACTCACTCACTTGTCAATGTCAGCCTTGTACCCTACAACATGATGATATTACTACAGTGACCATTATGTATGAACCCAATGAAATGCCACTTTGCTATAATATGAAAGCTTATTTACCTTTGAAATAAAAATAGAATCATTTATTTAGTAGTAGATGGCCAAACCTGCTGTGGAGCTGCACATTCTATTGTTAATCCACTAAAGAATTTTAAGTATATTCTTGAGTTATTTCCTATTAATACTTACGTATGCTAACCTCCTATACACATAAGAGTCAGTTTATTCTGCCCTATAAACTGTCTATCATTAGCCTACCTACCAATGTGCTCTGTTGAATCCATGTATATCTACCCATCTAAATGTTATACTACATTTTGCAGTTTTCTAAGTCATTTTGTGGATGTCTGAAATATGCAAAAACATGATTGCATACTGGGTCTAGGAAGCTAGCAACAGCTCTAAAAAGCTATCCATGTCTTGTCCTTAAAATTGGTGAGAAGATAACAGATTAGAAATTCTTTCAGTTTTTCATTATAAATCAGATTGACATCTATTATAGTATAGTTATGTGTTCATTTGATGTTCATATAGATGTATTATGTTCCTTCAGAAGTAGCAGAATATAATTCAATATTAGTAAATGGTCACTAAAAATAAAACATTACCAAATTTCCTAACAGAACATATTTTAAATGAATTTAACCCAGGGAGATTAATAGTTAATACCTATGACAAATGAACATCCCTCATAATAAGAAAAATCAAATTTCAATTTATTGAATATTATTATATTAAACAATCTAAATAAAGGTGCATTGAATTTGCTGATAAAAGAGCAAGAGCAATGCCTTCAAAGTGTGATCATTCTGGATGGTCTCAGATAAGCACAGCTGCCATGTGAGCTGTTTGCTGTGCGGGAATCAGTAATGATTATGAGCAACTTATGCAGCCACAAGTGAAAACCTGGAAACAAAGCACAGTTCATTTCATACAATGAATATCAGAGAGAAGGAAGAAGAGAGAGGAGGGAGAGGCGAAGAGAGAAGAGAGGTCAGAGGAAAAGAGAGGAGGAAAGAAAGAGAAAGATAGATAGGGTGAGGTTAGGTGAGAGCAAGGTTTCACAGCAATGAGTGGCCAGGGTGTAGAAACCAGGGCTCTAATAATGCCTTGTTTTTGTTTTTGTTTTAAGATGTTGATTTGGATTTATTTTATTTGAATTGTAAACATCTCAAGAGTTTATTTTTTATTATAGATTTGGGTGATATTCATGCACTAAAATGGAGGGAGTATTCCTCTGACATGGGCCTCATAATAAAGAGAGCAAAGGTAGACGAGAGATATGATTGCCTTCTTAATTTGCGGCTTTGGGGTCAGGGTGCATGCCATGATCTAAAGTCTGGACACATGGACTCAAATTTGCCTCAGAAGCAGAGTTGGAGACATGCGGCTTCTGACTCAGATGCAAAGGCCAGAAGGCTGACTCATCTCCTTCAGAGTCACATATTCTATTTTCCACTCCAGAAGCAGGGCCATTAATTAAGACTGTAAAGTTTCCAAATTTCTGGGCAGGGGTAGAAACGATGGGAGGTGGACATGTGTCCTGCAGTGCTGAAGCTGGGAATCACAGAGACCTGAGCTTCAGTGACCCTGTGCTCGATTCACTGTGCTTAGCGACATCTGAATGCATGCGATCTTTACAGAACCCAACAGTGTGGGCAGAGCCACTGCAGCAATAAAGAGATGGGACTCCTCAAAACAACATGACTGACCTGAGGTACACACAACACGGGAAGAAAATGTGAACTTGGAAGGTTCAGTCTACTAAGCCAAATACTCTAAGGCAGAGTCAAAAAGGAGTGTTCTCAAATTGTCACTTTTTAGAAAAGCAGAAGAACAGGAAGTATATGCAGAAGAACTAGAAGCTCGTGAGCTATGAAAGGGGTACTCGCAAGTACTTATGTGTGGGAAACAGGGTACACTAACTTACTGGGTCTGTTGACAGATTTTAACTGTAGGGAGACCCTGCTGTGTGTGAGGATAACTAACAAAGCAGCCAGGAGCCTATATAAGTTGACTACAAGGAAGGAGAGAACTACATCTTGGACAGGTTTAGAGAAAGTGAATATTCACAAAAATATTCTTTCTTTGTACTGAAGTAGAAAAGTCCATGAGATTATTGGCAGTCTCTAGCAAAGTATGGCAGGACATAGCCTCTATCAAATAGTAGAGTGCCACAAGGAAAGCAGATGAAAAGTAAAAAAGCTGACAAGAAAGCAAAAGGTTGCTAGGTAACATAAATTTAATTTTGACTGTACAAGGAAAAGAGAAAGAAATAGCTGAAAAAAATGGACAAAATCTCCCTAAATTTGGTCCTAATCGATAAGCATAAATTCTAGAATATCAACATACCACAAGAAAAAAAAAGCATTTCAAAAAAGCCATACCTGGATACATTCGAGTCTAAGTGCAAGAGGCTAAGGGCAAGGTGGAAAGTCTTAAACAGCCAGGAAAGAGAACATTCATACAAAGGAATAACAATCTAATGTTCACAAGTTAAGGCAGCAAAAGACGGGAGAGCCACATCTTTACGATGCTCAGAGAGAACTGTCACCTCAGGAGCCTCCGTCTGTCAGAAATATCCTTTGAGGATGAAGGGTGAAGAAGGACATTTTTTAGATAATGAAACACCAAGCATCCCACTTACTCTACTATAGAGAAAACTTCAAGCTGAAGAGACTTGGAACTTCAGCATTAAGGAAGGACAGATGTGGGGTTATCTGGGTAAAGATGGAAATCATGTTTTCCTTCTTCAATTCCTTACACATGTATGGCTGATTAGCACTAAAAGTCTATTATTGTCCTGTGGTGTTTTTAGTGTTAGTAGATTTAAGCCAAACCTTCCCTCAAAAAAAAAAAAAAAAAAAAAAAAAAAAAAAAAAAAACCTCCCCAAATCAAACCCCCCACAAAAAGGAAAAACAGAAAAACAGGTGGGGACTATTGGGAAGGGACTCATGTGTGTTAAGACACGCAAGCTGAAAAGCCTGAGGCATTTAGATTGTAACCCACAAAGCAAACACAGAATAGAAAAGAGTGGCCTGTCTCTAAGAGATACATTAAACACTACAGAAGTTAACTAACCTTTAAAAAGAGGAAGGTGAAGGAGGAAAGAAGGGAACAGGGTAACACAAACACAGACGCTGAAAAAAAAATCGAAGAATAGCTCAGACCCCAATTCAGCTTCATCAAGTATCACACTGAAGACCAGCACTAGACAAAAGCCTGGAAAACTGTTCCACAGACCAAGCATGGCCAGTTTCTGGCGTGCGCGCGCGCGCGTGTGTGTGTGTGTGTGTGTGTGTGTGTGTGTGCGCGCACGCGCACGCACATGTGTAGATACATGTATTTGTAAATATTCTAAATGCAGTAGCTATTTCAATCAATTGGTTGTTCCAAAATATTGGAAGAAATATTTTCAATTAAGTAACTTCAAACTACTGGCACAAAAGGTTTCATTTATTTTTGGCAACGGGAGGCAGAAAACCAACAGGTCCCAAAGTTTGAGTAGGAATTGTCGTTGGTAGAGAACGAAATCTCACACACTTGTTCATCTTCTTGAACTGTCCATCTTCTTGAACCCAATGATTCTTCATGTATAGACAGCAGAGCCAGTTTAGCATCTTGATCACATTGCCATGCCTCTGCACTCCATGCAAAGCAGAAGTGAATGAGTGTGAAATGAAGCTGTTACTGAAAATAGCATAGCTCCTGTTTTACTTACGCAAGCTGATGAAAACAAACTGGTTTGGGTCCAGCTGTTTATAGCGACTCAGAGCATCAACTACCCTGCTCAAAGCACTGTCTGTCATGCTCCTAACACTTCTCAGTGTGACAGTGTTTGCTCATGAAGACCTCCCTGGCTATGGGCTGGTAAAACAATCCACATGGAATCCTCAGAGTCACTGAAACGAGGTGGTGCTCAAAGGACCTTGTAGGGAGCAGAGCCTTTCTTAACCTTGGTTGTTGATGAGTAGGTTTTCAGAAATCACCTGTAGAGGAAACTATGAGCCGTGAACTATATGATTCCATGCTGCTCTTCTACAGTGTGCTGGAGCCTCGCCTGTTTCTATCTGTACTGACACATGGGAATGGGGAAGAGAAGCCAACCTAACTACACCCTGAACTGCTACCATTTGAAACTACATACACTTAAAAGTAATTTTCTTTTCTTCTTGAAGTTTTAGTTTTATCTTTTTTTTTTTTTTTTTTTTTTTTAAGACAGGCTCTCACTGTGTGACCCTGACTAGCCTAGAATTTGCTATGTAGACCAGGATAACCTTGAACTCACAGTTGTTTGCCTGCCTCTGCCTCCTGTGTGCTGAAATTAAGGGCCTATGCCGCCACACTGACCTTGTTCTCTTTTTGGATGCAAAATGTTAATATGTATAGAACTAGAAAAGTAGTACTTTTTCAAAATAAAAGTTTTTTCAATTGAAATAATAATTGGTTATTTATTCATCAACTCTCCAAGTCTGATTAACCAAAGGGATAAACAATGCAACTCAAATGAAGCTATATCTGAAGATGTTTGGTTCATGTTACATTCTTACATAGAAGGCCATAAAGTAACTATGATAATAAGAAAAATATTTCCTGTATCACTCCTCCTGCTAATAAAATAAATTGTGAGGCTTCAGGAATTTCAGGGCAGCTGAAAGCATATGTGCTTTCTTGCTACCCCATGCCCTACCCTGCTCTGCTCTCCTGCTCTCTTTCTGGCTTGGAATGGAACCCAGGGCTTCACACATGCTAGGCCTGCATTCAATCACCAAACTACACTCCCAGCTCCAAGGTGAAGAACTCAGAATCAGGCAGTCCTTGATTAACTAACATTCCTATTTTTTAACCCTGGTGATCTAAGGCACATTCTCTAAGCATGCTGAACCTCAGTTTGCTCGCTATATAATAATGTATTTATTAAACATCTCTGGAGAGTAAGGACAGGGATAATAGGGCAAAGGTGGACACTCTCACCCTTCTTTTTACATCGGCATAACTAACCAGCATTCTGGGTTACATTCTTCACCTGCTGTCACACAGCTTAAGTGAATGCGGCAGGAACCTGCGTCGTGGCTTTCTGTGACCTTGTACTCACAACACTACATATGTGCTGACTTCCCAGTGCCTCTTCTCAGAGCTGTTTAACAGCGAAAACAAGGCACTGTTTGGTAGTAAACTGGCCCAAATTAATTTAGTCACTAATACACACATTCACTCTTACAACCACTCATAAAGTGCCTATTATGTGCCAAATACTGGGGGACAGTTCAGATAAGTCATAGCCCTTATTCTGAAAACATTCATTTTTCATGGGGAAGAGTCACAAATAAAGTGTCACAAGGCAGTGTCCTATATCCCAAGGGTTCTTGTGTACACACAGGACCACAAACATATAGAAAAACATCCCTAAGAAATACCTCACAAGAAAAAGAAAGCAGGAAACAACCTAGGAACCTCCCAGAGGGCCTCTGAAAGGCTCTGCCCTGCAGACTATCAAAGCAGATGCTGAGACTTATGGCCAACTGTTGGACAGAGTGCATGGAATTTTATGTAAGAAGTGGGAAATAGTAAGATCTGGAGAGGACAGGAACTCCACAAGGAGAGCAACAGAACCAGAAAATTTGAACACAGGGGTCTTCCCAGAGACTCATACTCCAACCAAGTACCAGGCATGGAGATAACCTAGAACCCCTGAACAGATGTAGCCCATGGCGGTTTAGTGTCCAAGTGGGTTACATAGTAATGGGAAGAGGGACTGCCTCTGACATGAACTGATTGGCTTGCTCTTTGATCACCTCCCCCTGAGGGGGGAGCAGCCTTACCAGGCCACAGAAGATGACAATGCAGCCACTCCTAATGTGATCTGATAGACTAAATCAGAAGGAAGGAGAGGAGGACCTCCCATATCAGCGGACTTGGGGAGGGGCATGCGTGAAGAAGGGGGAGGGAAGGTGGGACCAGGAGGGGAGGAGATAGGGGTTTATGGAGGATACAAAGTAAATAAAGTGTAATTAATAAAATAAAATTAAAATAAAAAAGAAATACCTTTAAGTCTGTCTGAGAGGGGATAAGAAGTGTGGCCAAAGGAAGAGATTGAAGATGACTATGCCTAAGGGTGGTTTTCAATAATAAATCAGAAAAACATTGTGGAAGGATTGTAAGCAGAAAGGAGAACCTGAGCAAAGCCATAGTGGGTAGAAAGCAGTGTAGGAAGGAGTCTGCTAATTCATAAAAATCATGAGTATTATGTGAATGGAACTCGAAATGACAGACAATAAAAATAGTATATCAGGAAACAGAGGAGTGAGGTCGGGGGAGCTGTGTGTACTGAGGAGTCTTATCTGTCTTGACGGTCTTGATAAAATGGTACCATTTTGAAATTTCATACTAGGAAGGTATAAAAGTTCAGCATACAGGATGGCATTCTGATGATAGTTTCCTATCTATCTACACTTAACTCCATTTTTCCATGTGTGCTGATGGTGGGTCCTTCCTGTGGAAACGCCACTCATAGGATAGGTTGGACTGATCCCATTTGTAGTGCTTGATCCCACTTGTAGTGCCGCAGTCACAAAATGGGCACCTGACCCATGACAGTCAAAGTACTGCTGACACCGGTCCATGGTGATGGACCCTGCAAGTTCATATAAGGCTGCTAATCAGAATGCATTCCTGCTCATTTATGCCAGTGATTTGGATGAATGCTCTATCTTCTGGAATTACTGAACCCACAGAATATGCATCTTCAGTCACCAGCTCATGCCATCTGCCTCTTGATAGACAGTCTGCTCAGATACGATGCTCTAAAGTAAAGCACCCCCTGGACTGGCTATACCTGGAGGCAGTATGTCATTAGTCTTTGGAGTCAAAGGATTCCCTGCTTTGAACTTGGGCTAAGGTGGGTTTCTTCAAGATGCAACCCAAGAGTCTTGAAGATTGTTCTGGTCTAGAGCATAAAGGTAAACATACCTTTAGAAGTACAGAAATGCTGTTGTAGATGTAAATTGGACAACTTGGCTAAACTCAAGGCTTCAAAATCATGCCACCAGCACATACTTTTATTGTCTCTGCATACTTTTAATCTTTTTAAATTTATTTTTTATTAATTACAGTTTATTCACTGTGTATCCCAGCTGTAGCCCCCTCCATCGTTCTCTTCCAATCCCGCCTTCCCTCCCTCTCCTCTTCCCATACCCCTCCCCAAGTCCACTGATAGGGGAGGTCCTCCTCCCCTTCCATCTGACCCTAGTCTATCAGGTCTCATCAGGACTGGTTGCATTGTCTTCTTCTGTGGCCTGGTAAGGCTGCCCCCTCAGGGGGAGGTGATCAAAGTACAGCTACTGAGTTCATGTCAGAGACAGCCCCTATAATCTTCTTAATAGGAAAAGTTTTTAAAAGTTGTACATAATATCACCTAAGTATATGCCTCCCATTTAACTCCAGCAAGTACTCTCAGGAAATTTTGTAGCAACAAACCTAAGCCACAGCTTTAGTGTATTTAAAATGCATAGAAATCTCAAAATTGGCAGGAAATGACAGAGTTTTCCTACAACATATTGTCATATGAGACACTAAAATCTATGATATTTTAGTCACTAAAACCATGGTCTAAAGCCTTGAAGAAGATAGCTTCATATTAAGAATAGACCTTATGTTATTATTCATGTGTGCCCCTGTGTGCATGCATGTGCAGGTTCAGACTCATGCGTGGAGGTCAGAGGTCAGCCTTGGCTGTCATTCCTTATACACCATCTACCTTGTCTATTTGAGACCGTGTCTCTCACTGACCTGAGTCTTGCCAGGTAGGACTCGGTTTGAGATCACTGAGCTCCAGGATCAACTATCTCCGCTTCTCCAGCACCAGGATTACAAGTGCATGCTACTGCTTCCGGCTATTTTACCTGGGTTCTTATGCTTATATGGCAAATGCTTACTGACCGAGCTCTCTTTCCAGCCCTGATCTTTAAAGTGTATCTACAAAATTTCAAAAAGTACACTTTGAGCTCACCAGTATACCTATAGAACAGACACAAAGCAAAGATGTGAGAACTTGTTTCTGAAATTTGTTGTATGGTGTCAATAGGATTGGAATCCAGTTCAATTGTAAATGTGATTTTTAGAAATAGCAGTTAAAAAAAATAGGTTCCCACATCCCCCCAAAAGAGGCACACATAAATATTCATAGGCTTTGCTTTTTGAGGGCTGGAGTTAAAGCAAATGACATCACCCTTTCCCCCACCATACTAGAGACACCCTGCCTGCTGAGCTTGTCTGGTTGCTGCTTAGTCTGCTGGAGAAATTTTTTGTTCTTTCTCTTGCTTGACTAGGACTAGTCTTCTTGGATAGATCCTATGACTTCCTTTCAGATTGTGCAAAAGTTTTTCTGAAATAGAATTTAATTGGAACGAGGAGAAATCATTTTATTTTAAGCCTACTTTACGAATGGGTTCAGCTAATCATTTGCAAAACACATAAAAGTCAGCATGTATTGATAATGTTTGCAAAGAACATTATTGAATCTAGACCACTTCAAAAACATAGATTAGAAAGAAGCCATGTTTTAAATCAGCATGACTTAAAGGACAAAATTTGCATAAACAATGCATATTTTCTAGGACAAAATGTCTTGAATTAAGAAAAAGCTGATATATGCAAATAGTGGAAATAAAGAACTCATGGTATATGAGCAAAGTGCTTTTCAATAATGAGACTTAGTGTTATTTGAAGAGCTTTTTAGTTAAAGCTTCTGCTTAAGGAGCCTTTCATAAAATATCATAACTCCCAAAACCCTAACACCTTTGATTCCTCACACTGATGGATGCCCACACATTAGTGTAATTTACATTTCTGCACATCCATACCTTTTCCCCAAATTCATTTGCTTCCCGACCCTGTGATGCTCTGGGTTCTAGAACCTATTCTGCATTTCCCATAACTTGAACATTTTTTTTTCTGATGTGTCAGTAGATGAGACTTGCCTTGATGCTCAGATTCAAATAAAATTTGGTAATGGCATTGATCCTGTTCCTTAACAATATATTGATTGCCTACTCTAATCTCTTAATGACTCCTTTGGAGAAGCCTTGAGGATTGCATGTGAGTAGACACTGAGGGAAGGAAGACTCAGCTCTGCCATGAGGAAGGAAAGGGGCACAGCTCACTAGATGTTTGTCAGTACTTTGCCCTGCCATTATGACCAATGTGAATGTATATAACGCTAATGAGATGATCTTTGAAATACAACCTGGTATTTAAAAACTGTTGAAAAGCTCCATTCTTTACTGATTGTTTAACTTTTACTGAAAAAAGAAAAATCCTCCCATGTCAAAGTTATTTCCTAAACTATAAAAATGCCTCTGAAAGCAATGAAAAAGCCATGGGAGAAAGAGGAGCTAAATAAGAGTCAGAAGAAAAGAAGCTGAAGAGATGGAAAGGCAACACTCACACACTCATTTTGAGTTTCTCTTTTGGATCAAGGCAGAGTAAATAAAGCAACTATTTGGATTACTTTTTAGAAGTAAACAATGATTAGTATTCAGTACAAACAAGTAATAACTCTTCCAGGAGAAGACAAGAGTAAAACATTCCAAAGCCTCTGCTGCTGGTATCCCATTTGTTGTGGTGCCGGTTGCAGCATTCATCTCTTACTTATGTTTAAGTATGTGGCTCAGTTGATAGATGGCTTCCCTAGCTTGCGAGAAGCCTGACTAACACTAAGCCAGCAGCAACACTAAGATCAGTGCATGGGCTATGGGCTCTCACCTTGTTTTTCAGCCTGTTGGCCTGCCCTATGGGTTTTGGACTTGACTGTCTCCACAGTCATATGAATCACTCACTTATGTATGTCCTATCAATTCCACTCTTCTGGAAAGCCCGAAGGCGCGGCCACTGAGCACCTTGGCTGGTAACTCCACCACATGGGAAATAGGGACTATGTGGCTTTCCAAATGAAATGAAGCAGACACACAGAGTAAGAGAAGTGCACCCATTTCCTAATAATAAACATATATTCAAGTTAGGTTATTGATACAGCACTGTTTGTTTTGTTTTTTTTTTTTTTCTCCTGAAGGAAAATACATGTCAGATATTCCTCAATCTGCTTTCAGCTTCTTGAACACAATTTGACACTTCTCATTTACATAGGCAGCTATGAGAGCTGATCCCAAACCTAGCACATAAGAAAAATCCATGGCATTGCTAGACAACTCACATTTAGTTGAGGCTAGAGATTTTTAGGATCTCCTTGAAGTTCAGCTTTCTTTTAGTGAAAAGGTAGAAATGATGAAACGTTTCAGCTTTGTATGTTTGATCTAGTTCAGTCTGAAAGGTTGGGAAGGGTTAACACTATGGTGTATTACTGAAATAGAAATGTAGAAATAGAGAAAAAGGCCAAATGACGGGTACATTATCTTCTTGCTTTGGATCACAGTGGTTAAGATGCTTTTGAAATTGAAAAACAAGGCCTTGAGGAGAGCATCTGTAACAGGGTCATTTTGATCAAAGGATATTTTTCTTTTTGTCAGTTTGAAAGAAAATAATTTGATAAAATATCCAACCATAAATTTATTGTCCGTGATACTGATTTGCAGTAGAGTCAAACAACGTTTTGCTCTTATTGCTAAGATATCATTTATAAATAAGACTCTCCTACTGAAGACAAAATTAACTCATGTGTGCTATACACAGCTCATTTTGCCTTTCTCTTGATACATTGTCAGAATGGCAAGCCCTGGATGCACTAATAAGATGGAGCAATTATCTGTCAGCTCTTTGGTCATAGATACAAAACAACAAATTAAGAGCTATCCATAGAAATCACTTAAAAGCACAAAAAGATATGATGCAGATAGTTGTGCACCCTATGTATGCTTAGATTTCTACGGCCACTCATGTAAAATAAACTCTGTGATCTGAAGGCTATTTAAAGGTATACAAATCAGCCATAGAAGACATGAAAAGGTTTGCAAAGTTCTCACATTACCCTGGGTCATCAGCATTGATGGTCTTGCATTCACAGCCCTTTTCTTTGTGACTACAAGGCTGGAATACATACAAAACATGTCTATGCATTGAGCTGCAGACATACAAGAACTGCATAATGAATTCCCAAAGTGCTGTGAGGAAAGCCTTTGAAATGTCAGCAATAATGTTTATTGTAATTGTAAAGGTGTTTGGTGACTAAGGATCTTCTTGTCAAAACAAACACATACTATCAAGTTGATCAAGGTGGCATCATGGCTGCGTGCAGCGAGGCAGGGGGATGAGGCTTTTTTAGAACACCCATGCAAATGCACCCAATGTGCAATCCCCTATAGAGGGGATTTTAATGTTTCTGCCATTGTGAGAGTTTCCTTCCTAACTTTCGGCATGTGGGAATCCTCAGTGGAGATGCATCTTTAGCATCAGGAATGGATTGAAGCAAAATGCTTTTTCAATTGAAATTTAATAAATTGTATGACAGACTGTGTAATCAATAATGCCATCAACATCACACTGAAGAAATGCCATCGTCTCTTTCCTATAACTCATAAGTGCTCTGGGTCACATGGAGTCACAAGCCTTATGATGCTTCTGCGGTCTGATTTCTTCCTATCTCTCTTAAAAAATTAACAAAATATCTCTTTGGCAGAGAGGACCTGGATGCAGCTGAAGAGCCTAGTTCATTTACCCATAATCCTTTGCCCTGTCTTCATCCTAGAACAAATTACCCTGGGGTGGGGAGGATGCCACAACTTTCCAAAGACAAGTACTGAGAGGAATTTTCAAAACCGTTAGTGAAGGATGCTATGAAGCTCCTTTATAACCTTTCCCTAATTTCCTGTCTAGCTATAAATGGCAACAATGACAAGAAATTCATCCCTCTCCCAAACAGGCCCTTACATCTTTGGAGTGCTCTTCCTAGCAGAAAGCCTTTCTGTGAGTTGAGCCATTTATTCTAGCACTTCTTACAAGGGAGACAGAGAATCAGGTAAAAGCCCAGCCTCTTCATGACAGTCCTCTAGATGCTAGAATGTTAGAAGACAGAAGCAACATCTCTTCTGGTCCCATCTGTGCCAGGTTCCTTAGCTTTGTGTGTCTTGTCACCCGCAGCTTATTTCTGAGAAGACTGTATTTCCAAACCTCAGGCTACTCACTCCTGTCTTATGCTTCCTAACGTGAAGTGAAGAGACCGCCTTCAGCCAGGAGGAACAGCATACACAACAAATGGTCCATCCAGAATCTCAAAGTGACAATACAGATGCAGAGTCCAGATCGACTTGCTCTGTAAATACTGGATAGACAGCAGCTTCTCTTGCATTTCTTTGTAAGTTCGGTCTACTCTGTGGGAGAGTAAATCTTTAAGCCAACTAATATCATGTGACCCCATCAACTGCAGAAACTTCAAGTACTTGAAGGAAGATAGGGTGAGTTTAAATTCAGTTTAACCTGGGGTTTCTAGCTTTTGAGAAAAATCACCTAACGTGATTGATGCAATTTTGTAGAGAAGACTGAAAGATAATTCATCATTTCCTTTAGCATTGTTGGTATAAAATTTTTCTTTATTAATGATAGCTTGAAGAAAATTACAAGCTTGCAACTCAGGAGTTATAAAATGCATATTTCAATTTCATTTTAGGGGTTAACTGTTGTGGTTTAGATAGGAAGCCCCGACCCAAGTCTCAAAGACTCATGCACTGAAAGCTTGGTCCTGTCCACAGCCATTCAGCTCTGTTCAGAAGCAGAGCCTTGAGGTATTACTATGGGTGAACCATCTTCTTCAGAGGCCTTAGATATAGATGGACTTCTGAGGCTGGGGTCTCCCTGTAGGAGTGTGTTCACTGTCCCTTCTCTTTCCCTGCTTCCTGACTGTCCTTATGTGTGTGCCTTTCCTCCATTGTGCTCCCCTGGCACGATGCTCTGCTTCATCACAGACAGGCCAGACTCTGATGGCCATCAGAGGCTATTGACAGAACTTGTGAAAGATTAAACCAACCTTCCTCCTTCTATAATGTCTTTCCTCAGCACTTAGTCACAGGGAGACTTGAGTTATACATAAATTGAAAACTGTGCAATAATACTAGAAATTCAGATATGTCAAAAGGCTTTGGCATTACTTACAAGTTCCAGGTGAGATATATTGACCATAGATGCAGGAGAACAACTGTATAACCACTGTGTCAGAACCTCAGGGAAAAACTGCAATAAATTATATGTTTGTGTGTGTGTGCGTGTCATTTTTTTCTTTAATTGAAGAGTTCATTAATAGTCTGAATGCATATTTTGCATAGTCCTTATTTATTTTTTTATTTCTCTTAATGAATGATTGGTTTAGGTTTGATATATGTGCTGTTTGGACTGTCAAGCTTATTCAAGAGGCAAAATTAATTCAACTCCACACAGACTACTCACTAAAGTGCCTTTGTAGGTTTATGCCATACAAAGAAGGTATCCTGATGAATTTAATTCACTCCAAAGTAAATCAATACATGAGTACATTTATACTTTGTGGTATACTGGACTGTTGATGAACATATAATCTTCCTCATAAGTTCCCTATATAACCAATGTATTTTATAATTCTCACATATCTAAGACAGGCTGAAATTTGACTGTCTACTTTGGGAGCATACTATGTTTACATGAAGACACACTACTGAGTTTCACACTTAGGAAGAGTAAGCCTCAAAAACAATCACACAAAACTCTCACCTCCAATTTCAGTTTCTTGAGTCCTATCTCTAAAATGCCAAGGACTACTACACATGTGAGAAATGTCCTGAAAGGGAGTCAGATAAGAACAAAACAAAAGTACAAATGGAATATAGCTGAACTATCTCACGATGTAAACTTTATAAGAATATGTGGCTACCTTGCCTGTGCCCTCCAAGTTCTGAGGAGAGGGTAGCAACATTGAGAGTCCCTTTGAGCTTCATGGGACATTCATCTCCACCCAGAAATGATCAAACAATACTAGAATCAATCCAATGTTCATTACCATTTCTGACTGCACTCCTGAACTCTCTCCTGGTGTGTATTATTAAAATACCATTCTACAAGACAAGGGAGAAGCCTGACTGTACTATTCATCTATCCTTTCAGCACAACACTGCAAAGAATAGTTGCCTGATTTGGGAAAAGAGGGTTGTAAGTCCACTGAAGAGAATGAATTTGAGTGTGTTGCAGACTGAGTGATAATCTTGTAACTATCAGACAGCATGATAGTTACAATCACAGATTTTTCCCAAATTTTCAAAATAAAAAATGATTGTCAGTGGAGACTTTGTCTCCAGACTATATAGGTCTTAGGCCTTTAAAGTCTAAACAAGGAATCCAAACACTGACTTGCCTAGTGCCTGGCATTACTGTCAAGATTAAGCTAGATGAAGAAAGGATTTTCACAAGACAGGAGATCAGGTAGTTCACAACCTCATGGAATGCTACAAGAGACCATAAAATCTGGGGGAAAGATGCCAGCCTGAGAGCTGGGCTGAAGAGCTGTAATGTATTTTGCTTTTGTTATCAGGAATTATTACTTGAATAGAATGCGTATTCATACAAGAGTGTATTTTATAATTACCTAAAGGCTACAGTTTGTTGGGTGGTATGTTCTGTTTAATTTTCATCTTCAGTATGGTTGAATGAGTCTTTTGACATCTTTTGTGTAGGTATTATCATGTTTGGTGAACTTAATGAGTACTTTCACCATGTTTCATAAATTCCTTTAATAGCAACAATACATGTCAACAAGAATTGTGACAGTTTCTACCAAATTTTTTGTTAAGCTTCAGACTGTTTGAATGAAAATTTTCCTCTAAACCACTATGATGGCATAACTTCTTCCACACGTGCATCGCGTATATGTGATGAACAGGGAGAATTCCAAATCAACAAGGTAGACACAGTTATAAAGCCTCTCTCTCTCTCTCTCTCTCTCTCTCTCTCTCTCTCTCTCTCGACTCCACCTAAGGAGATTCATATCCCCTGAGAATGTCATATCACTGTCTTCTCACATCATAGGCAGTTGTCTACTATTTACAGGTGAACAGATAGCCAGATGGTCCTGGAAGGTGCCAAAATGGGGCTACACCCTTATGCCTGAAAGATCTTCTCATCCTTTAGTAGTTACCCTCACTTTCCTGATTTTATATTACTTATTTTTAATACCATTTAATTTTGTTATTAATGATTCAAAAAGGTATCATACTATATTCATCAACTTGGTGCCTCCTTTCCAAAAAGACTATAATATTTTTAGAGAGTGAGACATGTTTTAATTGCCTTTGTGTTTTCCACCTGCCTGACTTAAAATGAAACCCTATAATAAAGAAACATTTTTTGATTAAGGTATATTATTTGATGCTATTATGCATATAATGTCTTGGGTTGTGGTTCGGGACTAAGGAAGAATGTTACAGAAATATTTTCATATATGCCAGGCATTTGTGTTGTTCAAATACAAAGGAAGGAGGTTCAGTACCCTCCAGGACCAAAGTCAGCACTTTGTACTAGGGATGAGCAAGAACACCCGAGCAACTGAAGGAAAATAACAATCAAACACCCACATTATGTTTCTGTCAATCTCCACTGTTCTGAGGCATTAATGAATGCATTAGTGATTGGTGGCAAGGCTAGTATAGGGCAAGTCTATAACTATTTTGGCCAGTGGTAGAGGACAACATGATTGCCTTCCAGGGAAGTCATTGATTATATCTGTTAAAGTCAAGGACAATTTCCACACCATATTTCTGTTTGGATGACTCCAATTATGTGGCTAAGTTGCCACAGGGTGAGTGAAGGGCACCAAGGGCAGCATTGCTTGGAGATAACATCACAGCCTTCTGAATGAATCATGGGTGGTGGTTAGGAGCATCAAGGGGATGCATGGAGGAAGGAAAACAGTATGATGTCTGACTCACGTAAGTCCTGGAGCATGCATGACACTCTTGACAACAAAATGTTAGTTGCAACTGGTGCCCTCAACTTGGACTTTACAATTTTTTGAGATCTTTTTAAAGGGATTTTACTTTCACTATTCTTGTTGCATGTATTGTTTTTTGAGATCTTTTTAAATCTTTTTAATTGGTGTACTTTGACAGTAGCTAAAATGTAGACTCCTGGGAAGCTGGTAAGCTTAAAATTTCTGATTGTGCTCGAATAACTAAGCAACATCCTTGATTCTGAAGGGACTCCTTAAGAGCCATAATCTTCCCACCTCCATGTGTCCTTACAACCAGCCCAGGTGGCAAACATGAGCTGCTTTTGCCAATAGATTCCTCAGTAGGTCACAGAGCAAAGACAATCTAGTCAAAGCTGGAAATGATAGGACAGCAGTCTCATCAGTCATATACCAGTGAGGTGAGCTGTCTCGATACTTTCCTTCAGAAGCAAGGCAGATATTAGGGATGACAGTAAAGAACGAAGTTCTCAGCATCCCTTCCTGTGGAAAGAGGTAGTTGTTCTTCCTCAGCCATCAAAAAATCAGTGACTTTGATCCCAACACTCTTCTCCTCTCTCGGATGCTTCACCTAGGAGGATGGATAGGGACAGGGCACTTAGAGGATTCTCAAAAAAAAAAAAAAAAAAAAAACACACACACACAGAAACCTATCACTCATGGGAACTGATGTGCGGTTCAGTAGACAGAACTCTGCTGTGGATGTCCTCTCCAAATACCAGTTCAGTCAGGGCAAGCCAGAAACAGGATATGGATGGTTGGCTTAAAATTAGGCTGAGTCCACTGGTGTGTCAACCAATCATTCTCAGAGTGCTGGCAGAGTAAAGAAAGAAGTACTGGTACTGGGAAATGGCTTGCCAGTTAAGAGTGTGTACTGCTCTTTGAGAGGACCCAGGTTTGGATCCCAGTACCTACATGAGGTGGCTCAACTACACCTAAAACTCCACCCCCAGGGGGATCTGATGCCTCTGGCCATGGTGAACACCCACATTTGTGTGTAACATACCTCTACACACACATGTGTAGCATACTTATACATACAGATACATAGAATTAAAACAATACAAATGCATCTTTAAGAAAAAAGCATTGCAACTGAAATGAGCTGAGTGAACATTAGATTTTTAAGATAGATCTACAGGGTTCCTTGCCTCTTCATTGTGATCACTACTCAGGAAGCAACTAAGAAAAGAACATTCCTCTGCAGGGATAGCCACATTCAGTGGTCAAACTACAGTGGCCAACTACAGTGTACACACATGAGCTAGAATTTCTTGAGTCAGCTTTAGAAAAGTCCGTTCAAAATAGTAACCACTGAAGATTATCCCTCAGCATATTCTGGGAAGCTTCTGTTGTCCAACATATTACTTGATAGAGGCAAAGATAAAACTTGACAGCGGGAACAGGTGGTGGGGCTGGTATGATCGGGTCAGGCCAGAATAGCAATGCTGGACCCTGGCATAGTGTTGGTGGCAGTGAAAGAGGCCCCAACAGTCCCAAGGGGGTATCATAAGTACAGGGTAATCTACTTTCCAAGAGGAGATGGGTGCAAGACCCACCTCCTGAGGTGTGAATGAGTCATATTTTATCATGCAGTATAGCATCATTCCTATGTGGTAGAAGGCATGCTGATTCTGTCCAGTGAGACATTGGAGAAAGTGGTCACTATGGTTATGTTGGCTTGGTCAGCAGCTAGAGTTCAGTTAGTCTCATTTGAAAGCAGGCTTGTACTTGGACACCTTCATGAGCAACCCAGACAGCTCACTCATCTTGGTTTGCTTCTGTGGCTTGTATTGTCCCTCTTGCCTATTTATAGTCTTCAAGTGGTAGACAAAGATCCCAGGGCACTGCCAATAGCACAAGAGTCAGAAAAACATGATGTAGCTTTCTCAGTGAAGTTCCATCCACAACTCAGTATGGCCGGGATCTGCTCATGTCCATCTTCTACTCTACCTACTGGGGCAGAGGCCTAGAAGATAGCAAGTGGTCAACTCAGCTAGACTCAGAAACTTAGGGGATCTTCTGTGGGTCCCTCAAACTTTACCAGTTTCTCACATTGGATCACTATTAAGTTTTCACAGAAATAAAGTTCTACTGGGGTGAGGCTGGCTGTGTTCCTGAGTATGCTTTGTTTATTTAACACGCAGGTTGAAGAGTCCATAGGAAACTAATTGCTGCTTTGCAGCAAGGCCGTATCTGGCAGCTGAGTCAGGGAAAGTCAAGATATTAAGAAGTTCTTCTGGGTGGATCTCACACTGTTCCTGGCTTCCCAATACCAAAATCATCAGTCACAGAGTCACATAGCTCAAAGGGGTCAAGAAAAGCATAAGGCCACATGAAGAATGAACATAACACAGCTTGCTTGTTAGACAGCTTCCAAGACCATCCGCTATTTGAGGTTCTACCCCAAGGATGCCAAACATGGTTACCTGCTATTAAGAACAAGGAGAATGTCCACATGGCCATAGACTGTTTCCAGCACCCAAAAATCAAAAGCAACATAAGACAATTTTTGTGCAGAGTGGAGACAGAATGGTGAGCAAGCCTGAGAACAGAGGTTAAAACAGTGAGGATAAGTAGACATTGGAATGAAGCTAGCTCTTAAAGACCAGACTAGGCAGCAGTAGATGTAGAGACAAAAGGTAAAAATAACCATTTATGGCAGTAATGACTAGTACCAGAGACTTTAAATGCTGGCAGTGAGATGACATAAAAAAAATAAAGAGGAAGTTTGAGGATTTTGAGAAAAAACAAACAATAACAACAACAAACCAAGCAAACATATCCACACAGGTAGTTAGGATTGTAGACTTAGGGTTGGTTTCTTTGTTTCATGTTATTCCTCAGGCTATAAAAATGTATGCATTTAATAAGGCTAAACTTTTAATTATTTATTTCTTGCTTTTTTTTTTTCTTTTTCTAAAGAGCAATAGAAGGGTTGTAAGGCCCCAACATAAGCACCTATCATTTAGGTCTCAAGACTAAGATAGGTTTTTTTTTTTCTCTCTCTCTCTTTTTGCTCAGTGACAAGCTGTAATTTATGACAATTGTCTCTAAGGTAATAGATCTTGACCTCATAAAGTAGCTTGCCTGAGTGCTAATGACTAGCCATTTCTTTCTAAAACATCTGCCAATTTTTCAGAGTCATCAGACCGTTCCAATCACTTTGATGTGCTTTAATTTAGGTGATAAAATTCTGCAGCACCATTATGTTGCCAACTGACCCTTTCTGCTTCTTGCAATCTTACTAACCTTCTCCTGAGTATGGTGAAATGTGTAGTAGCAAGTGCTTGTGGAGCTGTATGCTCAGAACAAGGTACCTTTTGATACTTCATATGAGTTTAAAGTACTAGAGGGTTTAAGCCAAAGGAGAAAATGAGCAGGCTACAAAGCTCAGTTAATGCGCTTGGTGGATCCTGATCTAAGAGAAAGCCACATTTTTACAATTTCTACAACACGCTGAAATCAGCTAAAGTATAAGAGAACAGAGAGTGTCAAGGCAGGCTGGACAAAGAAGACTGCGGAGTCTGGGGAGCGCAGCGTGGCCAAGCTGCTGCACACAGTAAACAGCGATCACGTGCACGGTGCAGAGGACATCCCTGAGATCTGGGTTAACAAGCTATAAAGTACTGTTTTATTGCTTAATGCGGCAACCCAGAAGGGTTTGAGAAAACACGTCTATTTTTAAACTACTTCAGTGTTTACAGCTGGTTTCCATTTGTCAACCTATCTGAAAAACTGAATGTAATAGCCTGATTATGGGCCAGCAGAATTCAAGGGAAGATTTTTTTTTTAATGGCTCAATGGTGTAGAAAATTTGGTACCATCTGAACAGACTTAAAATAGAATATGTGTAATAGAACACAATAGAACCCTTCATTGCTGTAAGAGCCTTGATTAGTAACAGGCAGCTCCCGGCATTCAACAGAAACCTGAGGGCTATGCTGCCTCTTCAGGTGAGATGAAGTCTGCATCCAGCCCACTGCTTCTCACAGTGCCACTGTGGTGCTGTTGCAATGGTCATGGCTTTACCAGTTTTGTGTTTTCTTATAGAGGAATGGAGTCTAATGCTGAAAAAAGCTGACTAGGGCAGTGGGGGAGTCTGACCTCCACAAGCAAGCACGCCACAGAGGTTGGATGGGCCTATGTATGTTTCCTCTGAATCCTCTCACAGGCATGGCCATAGGCCACGTCGAGACCATCTTCTCACAATGCTAAATTGTGCCAAGTCAACAAACAAAACTAACAAGTCCAAAGGCTCTACTCTCTATAGAGGGGACTAAGACCTCTGTCTTTAAGGGTCTGGCTGCTTTTGCCTTTTGATAAACAATGACTGTGTTTCTCCTTTCCAGTGGGCACAAGGTGTCCTAAAGGAAATAAAAAGATCTTTATCAGATGCCTGTATGCCAGTTCTGTGCTGTCTAGAACTTAGAGAAATAGGTCTATTATTTGTAAATTACTCCATCTCAGATGTTTTGTTATAGCATCACAAATTAACTAATGCAGTCACCAGTACTGACAAGAGGCCTTTATCTACCTGTGGGGATTGGGCACTTTGCAAACAGTTAACTAACACTATGGAATGTGTTGAAGAACAATGGTTGGGTGAGGGCAAAACTTTCTGGGAGTATCTCAGGACTTATCTTAAATTTAGATAAGATAAAACATAGTTACATCTAACAATATGCTATATTTTTATCCGGGGGTAAGTTTGGCCTGAAATATTAATTCTTTCACTCTGAATATTAGTAGAGTTTGACATCAACTTTCCAGACAGACACTGACATAGGAATACCTTGATGATTGCAGGTGTCACTTGCAATACAGCAGCAAATGTACATGTGGTCCCATGTTCCTAGAGAGTCCTCATGCACTGAACATTTGAATCACTGTCAGGGTTAGACTGAGATGCTGAAGACATTCCCATTATCCACTCAACCAATCTTTCACCTAATTTTCAATGACTTCCCATTGCAGAAGGAACTTGTTTCAGTCTGATTACCAGTAAGGAATACATCCACAGCATCAAAGCTGCTCTTTAAATATAACTGGATTCACACCAGCTCCCCATGAATAACATTAAGATAGCATTTAAAATTTAAGATTAATAATATCTAAGAGTAATCATTTTGTTCCTATATGTTGACCACCAAGAAAGAGACAAGAAACAGAAGTAACTCTTGCAAGGGAATATCCTCTCTGAGGCATGAAAATGGTCAAAGCTTGAGAAAATAGCAGACCTTTGAAAACTATTAGTGAAGTGTGTCCTGAACTCAGATAGAGTCCTTTGGTTCTCCTTTGCACACTGCTGCTGTATCAACAGTGTTCACACCTGGAGGGTTGAGGAGCGGAGATCAGTGCTTCATAGGAGGGGCATTGGGCTTTTTGCTGGCATTAAGTCATTTAGGACTTCATCAAAGAGCCAGCCTCTGAGTTCATGTCAGAGACAGTTCCTGTTCCCCTTACTAGGGCACCCAAATGGATACTGAGCTGCCATGGGCTACATCTGAGCAGGGGTTCTATCCACGAATGGTCCTTAGTTGGAGTATCAGTCTCAGAAAATATTCCTGAGCCCAGATATTTTGGTTCTGTTGCTCTTCTTGTGGAGCTCCTGTACTCTCCAGGTCTTACTAACTACCTCTTCTTTTATATGATTCCCTGCACTCTGCCCAAAGTTTGGTTATGAGTCTCAGCATCTGCTTTGATACACTGCTAGGCAGAGTCTTTCAGAGGCCCTCAGTGGTAGGTTCCTGTCCTGTTTTTTGTTTTCTCCTTTTTCCAATGTCCTTCCCCTTTGTATTTCTAAGTGAGAATTGATCCTCTTACCCCGGGGTCCTCCTTTTTGTTTACCTTCTTTAGGTGTACAGATTTTAGTTTGTTTATCCTATCTTATAGGTCTAGTATCCCCCTGAGGGAGGAGCAGCCTTGCCAGGACACAGAGGAGGACATTGTAGACAGTCCTGATGAGACCTGATAGGATAGGGTTGGATGGAAGAGGAGGTGGACCCACCCTATCAGTGGACTTGGAGAGGGGCATGGGAGGAGATGTGGGAGGGATTGGAAGGGAATGAGGGAGGAGGCTACAGCTGAGATGCAAAGAGAATAAAATGTAATTAATGTAAAAAAATAAAAATTTAATTTAAAAAAGACTTTTATCAAGACTTGAAGAATGTAGAAAATTGCAAAGTGGTTCCAAGGAGAAAAACTAGAGTAAAAAAAAAAAAACAGAGGCCACAAGAGCAGAAAACAGGATAAAGAGTTGGAAGAGAAAGCAGCTCTCTTAACCTTAGGAGGACAACCCTGAGGAAGAGCTATCCATGAAGAAAGAGCCTTTGGGAACAGGGGTTGGTCAAACGGTCAAACTCTGCAGAGCTTGGAGGGGGTTCATTGGTGGTTTATCTTCCTTGCGTGTCTAGTGTGCATACATAACAAAGGCAAGAAGACAAAATTTAATTGAGAAAATTATGGCACTATGATAATGGTGTCATGACTAATACTCAGCTTCCGACTGAGTCCTCCAGTAGGCAAAGCACACGTGTGGATAGCCTGACAAGCAGGCAGATAATGCCTGTGACAGTAAGTGTGCCACCACTCGCATTCATTTGCACAGGCTGGATTTGTGTCCCAGGAATCTCAATTGTCCCCTACTGAATTTTTAGTGCTGAGACAGGTTAAACATTAGAAAGTTGACGAACTAGAGATTCCAACTCCCTACCCACTCCGTCCACATGTGCCTCACTATCATTCAGTAGGGGAGGTGGGGCTTCTGCTCCTGTTTATTCCTAAGATGCCCAGTGAAACTTATGACATGATCACCTTTGCTTACCTGGGTTTTCTTTTACTATTTATTAGGAAGCAATCTTAGATTTATCAACAGTTGCAAAAATAAAAACAACATACATGACATTTCTATACTACAGAGCTTTCACCCAGACTCATCTTTCATTTTCTTTATAGTTTACTATATCCATCGCTTATCTCTCTGTGTTTGGATGTACATATCACCCACTATTTGAAAAATGACTCAGTGCCTCCTCCTGAAACACTTGACATTTCTTCTGGTTGCATAAAGATCATTGGAACTGAACTTACCCTAAGACTAGAAAAACATTAAGAAGCTGACAAAAATCAAAGATATAATTGGAAAGAAGTATAAAGTCGATCTCAAAGCTCACTCACACTATTGAAAGTTCTGCAAATAAGCAGGGGACCTGAATAATCCATGTCTTCAGAAGAGTGGAAAGTGACTTCATGTTAGTGGGCATTTGTAAGGTGAGAGATGCTTCAAATACCACTAGCAAATGTGTCTTTCTGATGGTATGAAAGCGTACTTTCCAAATTTGAGAAATTAGTTAGTGGCCAGCTAAACAGTCAGTTAATACCAGTGATCTGTGCCAAGGGAAAAAAACAAACAAACCAAACTTCCTTTCCATGGGGCTTTTCCCATGTGCCAGAAAAGGCATGACATCAGAAAAGATGCCTCTCTACTCATGGAAAAAATCTAGGTAATGAGTGGTCACCTTAAAAAAAAAAAAAAAAAAAAAAAAAAAAAAAAAAAAAAAAAAAAAAAA
>NW_026592890.1:9383240-9453010 GCF_907164565.1 Psammomys obesus | reverse complement strand
AAGTCAAAGACTTGTATGAAAAAAATTTCAAGTCTCTGAAGAAAGAATTAGAGGAAGATATGAGAAGATGGAAAGATCTCCCATGCTCATGGCTTGGCAGGATTAACATAGTAAAAATGGCCATCTTACCAAAAGCAATCTACAGATTTAATGCAATTCCCATCAAATTGCCAACACAATTCTTTACAGACCTGGAAAGAAAAATTCTCAACTTTGTATGGAATAACAAGAAACCGAGAATTGCTAAAACAATCCTCTACAATAAAAGATCTTCTGGAGGTATCTCCATCCCTGATCTCAAGCTGTACTATAGAGCAACAGTTATAAAAACTGCATGGTACTGGCATAGAAACAGAATGGTGGATCAATGGAATCGAACAGAAGACCCAGAAATAAACCCACACACTTACGGACACCTGATTTTTGACAAAGATGCCAAAACCATACAATGGAAAAAAGATAGCATCTTCAACAAATGGTGCTGGTCCAACTGGATGTCTACATGTAGAAAAATGAAAATAGATCCATACTTATCACCATGCACAAAACTGAAGTCCAAGTGGATCAAAGACCTCAACATAAAACCAGACACATTAAATCGGCTAGAAAAAAAAGTGGGGAATACCCTAGAACTCATTGGTACAGGAGAAAACTTCCTGAACAGAACACCAACAGCACAGGCTCTAAGAGCAACAATCAATAAATGGGACCTCATGAAATTGAAAAGCTTCTGTAAAGCAAAGGACACCGTCATCAAAACAAAGCGACTGCCTACAGATTGGGAAAGAATCATCACCAACCCTCTATCTGACAGAGGACTCATATCCAATATATATAAAGAACTAAACAAGCTGAAAAGCAACAAACCAAGTAATCCACTTAAAAAATGGGGAACAGAGCTAAAGAGAGAATTCTCTGTAGTTTTCTTTTTTTTAATAAATGACACTGCTTATGGTATTCAGTTACAGTAACACAGAATAAATGAACACATAAAAATTCTGTCCTTAAGGAGTTTAATAATCTGTCAGGAGGGGTGTTCTAGTAGAGGATCTGCTACAGGGCTAGCTAGGAAGGTAGTCAAGATTCTGAATTTTTCTGTCCCCTTTCATTCTCAAGGACCACTGCTCATCAGCGTGAGCAGCTGCTAAAACCAGGACAACACTATGTACATACATGGGATAGCCAGAGCAAGTGTGTCTTATAACCACAAGATTTAAGTGGCTTTACCTCTGCCTCCATGCCCTCAAACACCATCTAGCCATGTATTCATGCTTTATCACTTCCATTTTCCACTCACAAAATGTAAGCATTGCTTACATATTGCCACATTAAGATCAAAATGATTTGTGGTTTAGAAGAAGACACTAGATAAGCACAATTTATGGTGAATTTTGTACTATGTACGAGGGATAATGCTCTGAGATTTCACCTTACATCCATCAGAATGGCTAAGATAAAAACTCAAGTGACAACACATGCTGGAGAGGATGTGGAGAAAGGGGAACCCTCCTCCATTGCTGGCGGAAATGTAAAATTGTACAACCACTTTGGAAATCAATCTGGCACTTTCTCAGACAGATCTTGAGGAATATGGCTACCTCAAGATCCAGCTATACTACTCCTAGGCATGTATCCAAATGATGCACAAGTATACAACAAGGACATTTGCTCAACCATGTTTGTAGTATATTTATTTGTAATAGCCAGAAGCTGGAAACAACCCAGATGTCCTTCAATTGAGGAATGGATACAGAAATTGTGGTACCTTTACACAATGGAATACTACAATTAAAAACAAGTAATTAAAAACAAGTAAATCAAGAAATTTGCAGGCAAATGGTGGGATCTAGAAAAGATCATCCTGAGTGAGGTGTTCTAGAAGCAGAAAGACACACAAGGTATACCCACTTATAAGTGGATATTAGACATCTAATATAGGATAATCATACTAAAACCTGTACACCTAAAGAAGCTAACCAAGAAGGAGGACCCTGGGTAAGATAACAATCCTCATTCAAAAGGAAAACAGGTTAGACATCAGAAGAGGAGAAAACAGGGAACAGGATAGGAACCTACCACAGAAGGACTCTGAAAGACTCTACCCTGCAGGGTATCAAAGCAGAGGCTGAGACTCATAGCCAAAGTTTGGCAGAGTGCAGGGAATCTTAAGAAGGAAGAGATAGAAAGATCTGGAGAAAACAGGAGCTCCACAAGGAAAGCAAAAAAAAAAAAATCTGGGTACAGAGGTCTTTCTAAGATTGATACTTCAACCAAGGACCATTCATGGATATAACCTAGAACCTCTGCACAGATGTAGCCCATGAAGCTCAGGGTTCAAGCGGGTTCCCTAGTAAGGGGAACAGGGACAGTCTCTGACCTGAACTCAGTGGGCTGCTCTTTGATCACCTCCCCCTGATGGGGGTGCAGCCTTACTTGGCCACAGAGGAAGACAATGCAGCCAGTCCTAATGAGAACTGATTGACTAGGATCAGATGGAAGGGGAGGAGGACCTCCCCATTAGTGGACTGGGGGAGAGGCATGGGAAGAGAAGAGAGAGGGAGGTTGGGATTGGGAGGAGACGAGGGAGGGGGCTACAGCTGGGATACAAAGTGATTAAAATGTAATTAATAAAATGATAAATAATTTTTAAAAAAGAAATGAGAGATAATTTTATTCTAAAATGAACCTAAGTTTTACCTTTTATCTTTTCAAACATTCTTGCTTACTAGTCAGAACTGACCTTGTGCTGTGTAATCTCGTATTTCCTGAAAGGCTGGGAATATTACATTTTGCTATTTTTGTTTATAATACAAATCTGTGGATGCTCACCGCCATCCTCTTCAGATATTCAAACTCCTGCAAAGATTTATTCCTCTGCAGCACAGTATGTGACATGCTTTGTTCTATTTCCCTCCTTTGCTTTTGCTACAGTCGACAGGAGCATTGGTGTTGCAATATATCTAACAATAGTCCTAGGTGAATCCCCCTGAAACTAATGTCACAGAGATGAACTGTTATGTAGATACCTATAAGGGTTTGGTCATATCACAAATTCCCAAGTAACAGCCTTCCATCATACTTCAGTGGGGCTCTATTTGACTAAGTTTAAACCCAGCACTCCCCAGGGTTGCTGCTGTTTATGTGGGGACAGCAAGGCATCCTGTCCTACAATTTATGTCTACAGTCTGAGGCAGCTATGTCTTGCTGGACCCTATTTCCACTTCTGCATTTTATTCTGTGATCACTCTTTCTGATGCTATGATAGTTTAATCAATGAAACAGTGTAATGAAGGCTCCAAGGTATGGCTGGACCATGACATCACAGAAGAGGAAGAGGCTACCATGTGCCTAGAATCTGCCATGTGCCAAGTGCTTTGCTGAGGTCTCCAAAGATCGATCTCCTCACACTTTCCATTGCATGCACTATAGAGAGACAGCCATAAGGATACCAGGAAGCTGAGACCCTGAGGGGGAAGTAATGCAAAGTATCCCAACTCTTCACTAGCCATGGATATATCTTGGTCAGCATCTTCCATATTTTATGAAATATTGAAAGCAACATATCCATTGGCCTTGTTTACTGTCTTTTCTGCAAAAACTAAGCCAGGGTCTAGCACATAGCAAATGTTCAATACCCATCTGTTGAATGGATGACTGAGTGGATGGATGAATGAAGTGAATTTTCCTGTGGTGTTTAATCTTGATTTTTAGATTGTTGGATTGAGAGACGCCAAGGAGACTGGTAAATCATACCTCAAAGTGTGTCTCAGCAGGGTTGCCAGACGCAATTACCTAACGTAACATTCCTCCCTAAGTGCTGGCAACACATGTCATGTGTGTAGAATTACTCTGGGTTGGCAGACATGGAAGTGGTAGGTCTGTTGAGAACAGGCATTCTTGCCTTGCTTCCAGTGTCTATGACATGAGCTGTTTATTGTGGTGGGAAGAGGAAGCCTTCAATAAACTGGAAGCCACAATAAACTGAAACCTCTGAGATTTTGAGCCAAAACAAACTTCCTCCCTCATGCTGTATATGCCAGGTATTCATCACAGCAACAGAAAGTGTGGCTAGCATGTTTCCCACTTGGTCATTGATCGAAATCCTTACTAGATTATCTTATGCCCAAGAATTCATAATTCCATAGCTTTCCCTGAATTGTCTATCACCCCCTGTGCAGTTTCCTCATGGAATAATGATCAATTTTGATAGCAGGGATTACTTAAGACTCTTGAGGAAGGTTAAAAATAGGCTATGCTTCTTCAGCTACTAATGTAATATTTAGTACATATTTACATCAAGTGCAATATTGTGCTTTGTGAACAGTCACATATACTGGGTTTAATTTTGAGGTTTATCATATAAACTAAGAGGTTTATCAAAGTAAAGGAAGGTATTTAGGACATGCTGAAGTTACTTTGCACACAATTAGCTTTTATAAGAAACATAATGTTTGTGAATAAAAATTTAAGCAGGGATGAAACTTTAATATTGAATATAAGAACCACTCCATAAAAGCAGCAAGGCTTACAGAACACAAGCTAAGGAAAGGAAGACACCTTTAAGATTGTTATCACAGTATTTCATTCTCTTAAGATTTACAATGATGTGTGTTTCACGCATGGAGTATCTTAGGAGACTATTAATCATGACACATTATAAGCTGAAGATAGGCTATTTTGTATGAAGCAGAAGGTTTAATTTTTAATTTCTCCCATATGTGTTAGCTTTGTCTTAACATTCAAAGGTTTCTATATTTCACTCATAGCATTCAACAACCCTCCCCTTGGTCTTGGGGATCAAACCCAAGACTCACACACCTAAAACCACTTCAGTGTATAAAGTAAGTAACTATTTAACTCTGTAGACAAAAAAGGAAAAAAGAATTACATAAAGTAAGAATTATTCTAATATTTTAAAGTGTCAAACACTGTAAGTTAAGTAGCTAATCCTTACTAAAATGTTTGTTGTTATCGGTTTATTCAGAAAATAATTCATCATGATAGTTGTGTTGGTGAAGTTTTATTTATGGGAAGAAACATCAAAAATTACATTTAATTATTTCTTTCTTATTACTTACAAACTTGACTTTAAAAACTGCTTCTGTAATTTATTCTCCATTCTCTCAATGCTATAACATTAATTTTTAATTATACAATGGAATATGAATCATAGTATTGTATTTTATCCACACAAATAGGTTAAAAAAAAACCCTGAAATTTATGTTTAGAATTCTCATGAAACAACAGTCTCAGAGTTACTATTAATATTGTTTTTTTCTGATACTACCTATTGCTTATTTATTAGCATTTATTACCTTTCAGTTTAGTATTTAAAGAGTTACACTAATTTATTTTCCCAAAATAATGTCATAAGAAACAATTTACAGCTTTCAACTTTATTGCCATGGTGATTGTACTATCTAATATACTGGGATAGGAGACTGTTCATTGTTGACTATAATTCTATAAGGGAGAAGATCGTACATCTTTATCTTTTTAATGAAAAGCAATGAGTCTTCTGATAAAAAGGAAAACCCTTTCTGCACAAGGAGGGGTACCACTGTTTGCAAACAAAATGACACTGCGAAATGTTTTCTCTAGATATTTCTTTAAGATATCAACCATTCTTGGCCTGATAACCTATGACTAGACAAGTCATAGGCTCTAGGGGAGAACATATTACTATTATGCTGTTAAAAATACATAGCTTTAAACAGCCTCATAATGACTGATTATTATACCTACAGATCACAGCATCTCTCAACTCTCATCTGAGAAGCCTCTATATGCAGTAGATGGTAATTAACACAAGAGACCTACAACTGCACACCAAAGTGCAGAGAACAAAAGACTATGGAATGCTTAGTCTTGATGAGAATATATATACCCCTCACTCCCAAGTCTCAGTGATCTTTGATGAGGTGCCAGAAGGAATTTCAGAGCTAGAGATGTAAATGAACACATGGAAACTTCTTCACCTGAACACGCAGCAGTTGTGGCAGTATGCACAAAACCCATTTAAGCCTAAACCAGACCAAATGTAAACATGGAGAGAGAAGTTGGGCACACAACCCTACCCTTGGTGAAAGAGGGATTGTTGGTCAACTGCTGAGGAAGGAAGAGTCAGTTTCCCCTCAGAGTTACTCTGGTAACCTGATCAACATCCAGTGGAAGACCACACATCCAAGAATAGTTGAGCAGCATAAATTGATCCTGAAAGATTTTTTTTTTAAATAAAAAAGACATGATGTTGGAAGGGTAGGGAAAGGGGGGTGGATATGGGAAGAGACTGGAGGTAAATGTGGAAGAAAGAAAGAAAGAAAGAAAGAAAGAAAGAAAGAAAGAAAGAAAGAAAGAAAGAAAGAAAGATTACATTGTATATGACCCAAAGCTCTATAGAACTAATACAATTAAAAAGAAGAATCAGAACTAGATGCAGCTGGAAAAATATGATAATCCCTGAAGATGTGAAGAAGTCATTGTTCATATGTGTATTTCCTTAGGCTAAACGCAAAATGTGAATATAAAAGGCAGGTTCTTACAAATTAAAAAGAAGAAGAGGAGGAGGAGAGGTAGGAGGAGAAGGGGATGAGGAGGAAGAGGGGAGGAGAAGAAGAGGACAGGAAGAGGATGAGAAAGAGAAGGAGGAGAAGAAGAAACATTAGTCCCAAAGAGCTCTCAACTAACCGACGACCACAGATGTTGAAGTGATTTGATACGTAGGGAAGAGAGGGGTGTTTGAGAGGTCTGAACCCCTCTGGATGCTTTTGGGTATGTTCTGCTGCAGGAGGCTGAGTCTCTCTTGCTCTTCCCTGTTCCTGGAAGGTGAACTCTCAGTGTGCCCCACCATCACAGCTGCCTTTCCACTTTCAACTTTCTTCTTGCCAGAAGTGTGGCTGAAAGCCTCTTTGGTAGCCCACAATGAGATGCCCCTAATAGGTATTTTCTTTGGAGCTCATCCTCATGATGGTGGTCATCAGTGAAAATTTTAACACTACCTTCATGAGCTGCTCCCTTCAATTTGTGACACTCAGGAAGAACTGCCGCAGTGCAACTTCTGTAAAGTTGAAATGTTGAGTTCTATCTAGAGAAGGAAACCTGTACGTATTTTCCTCTAGAAAAACGTTATGTCAAACAATTAGAGACAGACCCAAGGGCTCAAGCTCAAAGGCATGAGAACATTATTTCCAAGGCCAAGGAGTCAGCAAACACTGAGCAGAGCACATTGAAAGTAGGGAACTTTCTTGAAAATACAAGTTTAAAAATACTTTAAAATAAACCAGTTTAAAATGGAATTTGGAATATTGGCAGACTGCCAGGCTCATTTCTCCCTGCATTTGGTGCTGAGCACTGTTGAGTCCAGGGCACAATCACTGCATCGGGATAGAGACCTCGTGTGCCGTTCCCATGTGCTTCCGCGTGAGTTCACAGAGACCTGAATTCTAAGGTTATTGGGCCTTTCCTACTTTACCTAATTAGCTGGTCTTTTTAATTGTCCTAGGAAAAGAGCTCTTGTCTGAAACTCTAAGCAGGTAGATGAATAGGAAACATCCAGGACTCAGAGTCAACACTGAATCCCTGGGTAATGGTAAAAGTATACAGTGATATAACAGTTATATTTCCACAGTAGAAAAATGCTAAATAAATTGGACAAAAAGTTCTGAAGTATATAATTAGTTACTTTTATCTTTCTTTGGTTAAATACCTTGGCAATAAAAGCAAGCTTTTATTTTGGCTATTTCCTCATGATGGGGAAAGCATGGTAGCAGGAATATGAAGCTGGCTGATCATGTTTAATCTGCACACAGGAAGGAGAGAGAGAGAAAGAGAGAGAAAGAGAAACAGGAATTGGAGCAAGGCTTAAAAGTCTCAAAGCCAGCTCCAATGATGTCATTCCTCCAGCAAGGCTCTGCCAGCTAAATGTTTCATTCCTTGAAGAGGGCCAACTCTTGGGGACCAAATGTTCTAGGACATGTGCCTATGGGAGACATTTTGTATTCAAACCACAAGAGGAAAGTTAATTTCTCTTTTTTCTCCACATGGATATGTCTTATTTGACTTACTAGAATACATAACAATTATAAAAGAGCCTGTTCCAATATTGAATTCATGATAGTTTCTGAAGTAATATTGTTCTGTGAGGCTAGTCACGGGTGCTCTGATATTTATAAGTTGTGGACTCTGCTCGTAGCTGAATCTCATCTCCTGGGAAGACAGGGATCTTACTGTAACATGGCGTCTGGGAGGAACGGTAACCCAGCTCTTCCGATCCTAGCTGGGCAGCGGGCAGCTACCACTGCCTCGTGCAGCTCTGCTTTTTCAGACCTAACTTTGGAGCAGCAGTTCCCATGAGACAGAAGTCCCTGGAAGTCTGGGTGACAAACTGGCCTTTCAGATAGCTAATTTCTAGAAGATGCTTATCTCAGGCACATGTAACACCAAGTCTCTCAGACTGGTTGGAATAAAACATGATGTGTGATAGTTTAGTGCATTGAATAGCAGTTAGAGTCTTCCTGAGTCATAACAGGGTCATCCTGGTTTGCTTCCTTATTGGTTTTGTGCCTAAACAATTACTGGTAGCATCCCACTGTGACCTCTGAAGGCTAGGCTTTGCCAATAAATAAACAGAGTGGTAAACATCTTACCAAATTTATGTCTCCCACTGTGACTAGATTTAAAAACTACACAGCGCTGCATCAAAACAGTATGAGAAGGAAGGCCTTGCTAACCTGCAGGGATATACACATAATAGCTGAGGAGACAAAAGGGTTTCATACATAACAAAACTTCACAACATGTGACCTGGGCCCCCCCCCCCCCCCGCTCCCGAATCAGTCAGCATTTAATGGCACAAAGTAGTGAGAAACAATGGGAAGCCAGAAGTGAACTTGGGAGAGCACAGAGTCAATGCATCAGATATCTGAAAAACATCAGTTTTGGATTTAAGTATCTTTAATTTTTTTTCTTGATACCCACATAATCCATGTAGATGAGAGGAAAGAAAATTGGGCAGAAAGCTTTAGTTTAGCATTTATTTTTGGAATCTCAATCTTAATCAGGCTTATATTAGCACTGTGAGTGACTGAATTACACATTAAACTAGTTTCTGCAACTTTCCCTTCTTAATTGAGTAATTATGTTTCTGAATACGCTAATAGAACTGAGCTCATGACCTAGTGATGGTCAGTCCTTGAGGCCAAAATCAGTTTAGTGGGTGATAATAAGGCACTGAGTACATCCGAACATTTGTCCTCCAAACGATCAGTTTCCTTCTATGCAAGCTGCTCAGAATGGATAAGCAGTCTTTAATGTAACTAAAAATAGCAGGATGTGTGGTGCTTTAAGCCTGTAATTTCACCACTCCAAGCATTCTGGAGGCAGATGCAGGAAGTTTGCAAGTTCAAGGCCAGCCTGAGCTACACAGTGAGCTTCGATGAGTACACTGTTGAGTTTTACCTGCACTTGAAAGAGTGACAATCTGTCTACATATACAGTGTCTTGGAGACTAATTGTTACCCAAACTAACAGATCTCTGCAAGTTAAAATAGTGACCACACTTCAAATATGCCCTAATAAGAAATATGTAGGCAATGTAAACATGACTTGTATACAGCAGCTGTCAAATGAAAATAGTATAGAAAAGACAATTATATACTTTATATTTCAATATTTAGAAATTCTAAGAGACCTGTAGTTTTTGTACTAGCTTTTACTAAAACTTGAGATTTACCCTTCCTTGGCTGGTTTACCTGAAGTGGGTACCTGCTCCCATATCACTCTCTTTTAATTTTCTTCTTGTAATTAACATTTTTGAAAATAAATTTTTTTTCTTGATTTTTTTTCTTAATCCTACCCTAGTAACATTTCACGAGACTTCAGTATTAGCTTTTGCTCATAGTTATATCCCAGCACCACATTAAATGTCTGGAAAACTGAAACACCAATCAACTTTTTATACGTCATAGGAAAGAAAATAGTGGTTCAGAGAGGAGGGGAGAGAGCGAAAGTGTGAGTAAGAGCAAGCCTGAAAAGAGCCATCAAGCAGCTACCTTTTGTGAATCTGATGATATATGTGTTATAACTTTGCTGTTTACTACATCCAGAAATTTCTACTCTATGGCACACAGCCTTTGTTCCTAGCACTTAGAGGGCAAACATAGGTAGTTCTTGTGAATTCAAGGTCAGCCTGGTCTACAAAGCTAGTTCCAGGGCTACCAAGGCTACACAAAGAAGCCTGGTTTCAAAAAAAAAAGAAGAAGAAGGAAAGGAAAAGAAAGGAAAAAAGGAAAAGAAAAAGGAAAGGAAAGGAAAGGAAAGAAAAAAGGAAAAGAAGGAAGAAAAGGAGAAAAAAGAAAGAAAGGAAGGAAAGAAGGAAGGAAGGAAGGAAGGAAGGAAGGAAGGAAGGAAGGAAGGAAAGTGCAGTTGTAGTTTTACTTCCAAAAGCAGGTGGCCAGACAAGAGCAGGTTCACTAAGTTTTGTATATATAAAGAGGAAAGCATCTTGATGTATAATCAAAGCATGGTAAGAAAGGCTGCTGGGATATATGCCAACTGAAAATTAAAAATTAGACTAGAGAGCTGCAATAGTCAAAGAATAGAAAGCAATACAAGTAGCACAGTGTTAACTACCTTTTAGAACTGAATTATTGCCAGGCAGCATGTTAATGGCTCTGAATACATTCCCTGCTTATAAGAAACAGACGAGTGAAATATAGATATACGGTGCAGGGTCTTTTGACAGTAAATAAAACTGCCCTGGGAGTCCAGGATAATGAAATCCAGAAAGAGCACCCAGGAAGGCTACCCTTCTGCCGCCAGGGACCTTCCAAAAGAAGACACCTATCTTTTCTAGAGACAAAGGGTTTTATTATATTTTTACATCAATTGTTCATTAATTTGCCTTATTTTTTTTTATAAAACTGTATAAACCACAATCCCTGATATAGCAATCAAGAAAAAAAAAGTATATCAAATATTCACATAAAGTTCTAAATGGCCTCAAGATGACTCGTGTCTTCAGGTAAATTTCTAATTACTTGCAAATTGCAATGTTTAATTAGTTTCAGAATGATAATAAAATGTTATAGAAGAATATTCTTTGCTGAAAATCTAATCTTATTTTGCATATGGTATTACTTAAAATTAATTTATCAAGACTCAGGCATCACATTTTCTGGCTTTCCAACATTGAGGCTATATTAAAAATAAATCTGTAACATCTTACAAACTCCTCAGAAAACATGTGAGGTATTAATTTTATCCTGGCAAACAAAGGGGATCCTACAAGCTGCCATGTCTCCCTGTGACACCAGTGTTTACCTTATGGAGGGCAGAGCACACAGCTTCCCTGCATTGTCTCAGCACTGAACACAGACTCATTCTCTTTTCTGACAATAGGCTAGATGGTAAGGCAAACAGCACAAAAATTAAATCTCATAAAGGAAAGATTAGCACACTTGAAAGTAATAATATGCCATGGACTCAACATCTTTTTTTGCTCTGATTCATTATTTCCAAACAATAAATTCCAGCCTTTCGCAGACAAGGTATTCTTCTGGGATAAACTCAGAAAATATGTGGTAAGACTTTAATGGCGGTTGAACTGAATGAATCATAGCATCATGAATACTCTAAGCCTGAAAGGACCTACAAGGGAGTCTTGTCTGACCTCTTCAACATCTGGGCATTTGTTTTTGTTACTCTTTGGTGGCAGCACCACCCACATGGCCCTCCTGCTCTTTTTCCTAATAGATGTGGGGAAGCTTCATAGCTGGCCTCAGACACTATGCATGGGCTCCTCACTTCAACCCTGCTATATATAACTGACACATAGAAATGAGGGGTAATTAAGGGGCCAGCCAGTCTCACTCAAGGCAGTTCTATGTGTGCTGTGATTTCTCAGCAGCAACCAAGACTCATTCAGTCAACATGAAGCATCAACCAAAGACCATTCTCGAACTGGACCTACGCCCACTATAAAAATGTTGCAGCTTAGGCTTCAAGTGGTCCTCTAGTAAGGAAAGTGAGGACTGCATCAGACATAGATTCACCAGCTTTTTGATCTCTGCCCCCTGGCTGGACTGCTTTGCCTGGCCACAGGGGAAGAGGACATGCTCAGTCCTGATGCAACTTGATTGAGCTGGGGTGGATGGGAAAGGGAGCTCCCCTTTTCTGAGGTATAGATGAGGGGGAACGGGATGGAGGGAAGGTGAGATTGGGATAGGAAGAGGGATGGGGCTACAAGAATGTAAAATGAATAAAAATAAATTATTTATTTAAAAATCACTAAGGAATTTGGTTTCAGGTTCTAGCACAAAGTTGGAAAAACCTTGTCTTTCTTGAGCAATGGATTGAAGAGTTACTCCCTGGTTGCTTGGTAATCCAGGAGAGTGCTTTCCATGGTGGAAGAGGACAACCCCTCAGCAGACTATGTGTGTTTGTGGGTGGGGAACAGGCCACAAAGTCCCAAGCCCTAAGAAGAAGGGATGAGGTGGAGACAGAGCATGGACTAGCAGCACAGGAACTGAAAACTAAGAGTAAAGCAGTTGCAGAAGCAAGACCCAAGGTCCACTTGAGGCTAGGCAGGGTGGAAGAGCCTCATCTCTTTGTATTTCTTATTCCTCCTGGGGAGGGCCAGGTAGTATCACTTCAGCTGCTGCCCATGCAACTCTCAGAACTCAAATGTTATTTCCTGTTTCATCTATTTACTGATTTTTTCCTCCTTTCCAAAAATAATGTGAGGGAATTTAAAAGTCATAACTATAATAAGAGTCTGAATGAGAGCCAGGTTTACAGAAGGGTTATGCAGGAGAAGGCATGATCAGAAAGGCAATTTGCTAAAGGACACCACCTATCATTGCCCATGAGTGACATGGGACATGAGTAAGCACAGACGGGGACAGAGCTTCAGTTGCTGCATATGCTCAAACATGCAGAGCACCTGCCTAACAGACAGTGTCTTCCACCAAAACTATGATCTCTTTTTTCTGCCCACAAGTATTTTTCATGTTTCATTCATCCATTTGTTAGCCCATCTGAGAAGTTAAATCAGAGTGCTAGAAGAAAAAAATAAGTTAGGGCTCACTTGATTTCTTGTTTTTCAGAGAATAGCTAGGAAGCCAGTGCTGTGCTCAGCCTTTCGTTGCAGAGAGCATTCTCCACATGTCTCAGGCTAGCTTTTGTGCCTTAGCAAACAACATATAATTTATTATTTCTTGTGTCTGCTTCATTACTGAATGTGAATCATGTTATGGGTCTATAATATGAAATCCTTGCTATCTAGTCACTGACACAGCAAAACTTTTAAAGTTGGTTTTGAAAACAAATACTTGCTTTTTTGTTTGTTTCCTAGGGATTTCAGGCTCTAAATGTAGAATGAAAAGAAAAAAAATCTAGTTAATTAAAGATTCTATTTCACTGTGTTCCAGTTAATTTGAGCCTTTCTAAATACTAATTGCATGAGGCAAGTTAAATGTATTCTGGAGAAGATAAGCCTTTGTGAAACAAACTTAAGGAGTCCTCAAGAAATACAAAACAGTTTTAAACAACTGAAATGATATATAGTGTGCTTAAATGTTTCCAGGATCATATCATGAGGCTGAGTGGACAGAATTATGGGTCTGGACAGCCACAATTGAAAGGTGTTTTAAATTTATTTTAGAAACTTTAACATAGTCGATACAGTTGCAATTTGTCATATGCACTTTGGAAAAAACAAAAACAAAAAAGCCTGTTTTCACTGTGACACACCTGATCACCTCTGAGAAGATTTAATGTAATTCTCCCATGGTGCTGCATCCCTGTAATCATAATCAAGCTTAGAGAACAGGCACAGGAACATCTTGAGAGTGCAACCATCTTCTCAGTATGCCCAGGCATCTTAACAAAGGCTCCTCATGCCTGTGGCTGCAGAGGTAGACCCTGAGCAAACCCCAATGCTCTTCTTGAACAGTGCTCAGACTGGAGCAGCTGATGCTTCAAAGGAAGCATGTTCCCCGTGCATGCTCTCCCCTGTCGGTTAGTAACTGCTTCAAGATCTCCTAGTTCTGTGAATGCTCTTACCCTCATGTGTAATTCTAAAGAAGCTTCAATTACCAACAAAAATTGTCAAAGGTAGAAAGAATTATTCATTGGGTATGACACATAAAACAAAATAGCATAGCCTTTAGGTCAGTTTGTACAATACAGTATAGTACATGAAACTTGCCTAGAAGCAATGCCTAGCATATGTACTCAGCACATAGGCAACATGCATGAACATGAGCAATTAGAGGCAGAGAAGACTCCTCCCTGCAATGAAATCTCCATCATGAATGTTGACTTTAAAAGCCAATGTGTTTATGATAGTGAAAGTTGGGCTTTCACATATGAAAGTACTGAAGGCTAATCTAAATTGAAATTCAAGAATTAAGAAGAAAGTCATTTTTCCTTAACATTTTTTATGAACATTCATAGAAAGAGAAATAATTGGGCAAGTAGGAAGACCCCACCCCTCACCTCACCCACACACACCATTCCACTTCATTTTGTAACTATTAGTATATCTTTAAACTTTGGGGACCAATGGGATGCTAAATATCACATTTCAGCTCCTCTAAGAAGGCCCCATATATAGAAGGCATCATGAAACAGACAGGGACTAGAGAAGTATTTGTTTATCACAGAGGGTATTTTTTTCTGCTTTCTGTAATAAATAGATTTCTCTTTAGAATATCTTTCATGCCAAGTTATGATTTCATAATCGAAATCAAGCTGCAAAATATGGCTAGTTGGCAATGAGACTGTTTAAACTGTTTGTGTAGCTAATGTGTAAATGGCTTTATAAACTGTCAAAAGGCAACATAGCATACAACTTAGAGGGAGAATAGCAAAACACACACACACACACACACACACACACACAACCATTACTTGAAGGCCCCATTCAGCAGTATAGAGAGTGCCATTGGTACCTAAGATTTCTCTATCCTGCAGAGAAATTGGGATGGGGTACAGTGTCTCAGGAGAGAAAATAGATGTATCAAAGAACAAAGGGGAAATAATGCCACAAAGGAGTCAAGAGGAGGAGATAGTGAGGTTGTGTCAGTGAGAAATACAAAGAAGAAAATAAAAGGAGATAGACAGAAGCCTTTGAAATTAAATGGTTCAGAGAGGTTTGGAAGCAGGGAGGCAAAAAAGCATGAACAGTTGACCCAGGCACACATTCAATTTTGATTTATCCGTTTATTATCTATGTGACTTTGGGCAAATTTATCTCCCTAAGCCATGTTTCCCTATTTTTTAAATATACTGTTGCATTTCTAGAGATCTTATAAAATGACACATACTAAAGAGCACAGCGTAGGATTCTGTAATATTGAGTTTGCTCATTGCATATATGTGGTTCTACACATAAGCCTGAGCTAACCCATCTCTCAACAGCAGCTTAGCACTTTATACTCAGGGCCACTCGCTCTCTGTTGATCAAGAAGAGAAGCTCATTTTACCGCTTAGGGAAGAAAACGAATGCTTTGCTCACATGTTCTCAAATACCTTTATGAATGGTGGCGGGTCATTTGATTTTAGATGTATCAGTGCCAACCTAAGGCTTGCATTTTCTTCAAAGTCCAACAATGCTGGTTGTACTATACACAGATCTCGGACTAAAAACACACACAAGCTGTGGGGTTTGTCTCTGATTTTATAAATGGGAGTGATTGAGGCCTAGTTAATTCACATAGTTATCTGATTATTCTCTCAATAAATGTCAGCTGAATGCACACTGCACATTTGGCATGATACTAGAGCAGCATGTCATCCAATACCAAAACCCAGGACTTGTCTAGAAGGTCTATAGGGCCTTCTGCTTGGCAGCACTCATACGACCACTATAGGACTTGGGGTCGCATTGCTAGCCTAGTTTATCTATGCCACAAAGAGTATTTTCCTGATACACATTTACTTAAGCATGAATATGATATAAACAGGAAAACTGTGTGGCCTTGGAATTCTAATCACTGTGTAGCTAACACAGAGAGAGAAGCAAAAGTAAATGACTTCATATAAATCTTCAAACAAGATTTAAGCTAGGAGAAAGGTCACAGACCCCCAGTGGAGTCTGCCTTGGGGTGGAGTAGACTCTGATGCCCACTTGGCTCTTTCTGTATAAGGATCAGAGAGCCATAATCAAGTCTTGAACATGATGGCATGCCTTCAAGGTAGATGTCTTCTTCCTGGCACATGATTTGTGTCTTCTATTAGTTGTTACATTCTACTTTCTCATGAAGGGAGCACGTGAGAAATCTGCCAAACAGGTCCAGCTGTCCCAGTAACTGAATGGACTAGGCTCAGTTCTTTGGGTCCGTTATAGGTAACATCCTAGGTGATAAAGACGGCCTTTAGCCCCAAGAGGTGCACAAATGGACACTGCTTCAGCTACAGCCTAGCTTAAAACCATTGCTTCTTTCCTGTAAACTTTCCCATCACCTTTCTGAAAATATCAGTCCCCTGCTGTATGGAGTGTTGAGAGAGTAAAGGAAGGTCCCTTCCCCTCTCTCACAGGGGACAAAGTAGGTTCTGGAAGGCCTTTTCCTGTGCTGTCTCCTCATTTCCTATTATAAGCACATGGCCAAAGCTCTTTCCTTCTTCCCTATGAGTCTGTGCAAGGTAAAAGAGGACATGGTGGTTATGTGGGGGACCCTCTGAAGCTGCAGACCTCATGCTTTCTACAGCTTGATATCTTCCAAGTTCTTAAAGCTCCTCACAGCACATGTGTTTCTGGAGTCTTTCCACACAAACAGGGATTCTATCTCCAAAGAGTATGGATCCTCAGTGGAACAGAAAGCTGACTGCATTGCAGATGGCCTTTCAGTGAATCCCCTCCACAGTGCACTTAGGAACATCACTACACATGGAACGTTATACAGATTATAGCAGAAATACAAAGCAGTTTTTACTAAGAGTGATTAGCATGCTTTGAAAAGATATAAAATAAGCAGATTTACCCAATACCTAATCCAACATTCTGTGACATTACTTCTCTAGTCTGTGATACAAAGGTAAATGGCACTTACCGAGGCAGTGGCAAGAGAGAAGGATATAGTTTTGAACTCAGCTGACTTTGGGCATTCCCCAAGGTGATTATTTCATTGTCTCACATTCTCTCTCTCTCTCTCTCTCTCTCTCTCTGTTTCTTTCTTTCTCACTTGTCCATTTTTTAAATGAAAAATTAAAATCAATAATAAAAATTTGGAAAATCTACAAGATTCCCAATATTTCTTAGTAGAGCTTAAAAATTAAATATTTTTACTAATTCAAAGTCCTAGAACCTTGAAAATCTTAAAATAATGTTAAATAGACAGCTTAAAGTCAGCCAGCTGGGACTACACTCAGGTACTCAGGACCCAAGTGTAGCCCTAAGAATTTAGAATGAGGGGCTTTCAAAGGCAAAAATCACATGCTGGTATTTCACTAGCTAGACAACTGCAGGTTAAGGTTTTGCATGAGCAAGCAGTTTAATAGAAGCTAACAAGTTAGCTGTGGTATCTTGATATTGGGTTTCTAGAACAGAGCTGTGTGACTTTTCATAGGATTCTTTATCAAGGAGATCAAACTCTAGTAAATCTGATGGCCTCAGCAAGAATATAACAAGAACACAACCTCTGCACTGCCTTGCTCTGTCATGATATTATTTAATATCCTTATTTTCTAATTTTATTTTTAGTACTGGGAATTGAACATGGGTCCTTTCACACATGTTCTGCCATTGAGCTACATTCTCCTCAGTCTCTAGAACAATTGTATCAACCTTTTCTAAGATTCACCTGTGAGTAAAAACAAGGATCATATATTACCTAGTTTAATAAGATATTGGGACAAGAATACATTATTAATGAGTCATCAAGAAGTACCATTAGCCCTTTCTGATTAGACATGGGATTGTTTCAGCTCATACAGACACTTTTTGGTGTTCTTTCCTGCCAGGTGGGAGTGTGATAAATATGACCAAGGCCTGTAAGAAGCAACTTTCCTTGTCCATTGTTTTGCTCACTGATGTGTGTTCAGAGCAGATTTACAGGAAGTGGCCTCATCTAATTTGCATCTGTATTGATGTGTTTGGTGAGTAGGAAATGAAGTCAGCAGATTACATTGTAATCAGTGGAGGGTGGTAGGACTTCATACTCTCTCAAATAACTACTCATATGCATTTAAACCATATTCTTACACAGTAAATGATTTACATGCAGCACCAGAACAAGGGCCGAGTAATGACCCACTTAGACTCTCTAGGGCTCTCATCCAGAACGTGTCTGGTGTTTTCTCATTCATGACACACAACCAAGCATTTCAAATTCATATCTCTTGATTAAAATTTAAAAGTGTGCAACAATTAGAATTTGAGAAAAACCATTACATATTATATCTCAGCTTATAAAGGTAAATGCTGTATTTTGTCAAACTTAAAAAAAAAATCTGCTTAAGTAGGTAATCTAGCCACAATGATTTTAACTCCACATAAATACAAGCAAAAGACTCCTTATCACTTGTTAATTGAAAATACTGTGAACAGTGTGGTAAGAGGGTAGAGCCTAGAGGAAGACATACCAAGAAGCCAGCTGGCAGAAAAGATTGGTAATCCTTCCTCATGGGTAGAGAGAGGGCTAAAACTACATTTTCAGTTTAAATTACTGTATTTACGAGATACATAAAACAAAAATGCCTCTAACCTGTAAGCTCCACTTGCCCAAGGACAGAGAACTTCCTGGAATGCTGGGGGCTGTTGTTCTTGTAAGACAACCACCCACATGTTTTCACTTTTGTAAACAAGGTTGATTGTTCCAACTGAACAGGATATGCTTGATCACATGTAGGTGGGAGATACATAGACAGGAAGTATGTCAGGATATATGCTTGCCCCTGGTTGGACAAAGGCAGGAAGTACCTAGCCTTGTGGGTTTTGCCTTTATGAGCCCCTGTCTAATGTAATTCAGTATCATTCTCTGGGAATCCTACATATGGATCTGGCCAGTGTCTACATTCCTGGTTAGTATTTAATAAAATTTGCTTCAAATTTGGTTCAAAAAATTGTGGCAGTGGTCTAATTCTCACCCAGTGGTATTCACAAGGAACAGAATGCACCCAAGAGAAGGCTGTAATACACAAATATGGCCATCATTGGTATATGCAAATGACCTAGAAAAGCCCTGACTCAGGAGACTTGGAGCACAGCATGCTGTCCCCCCTGATTACTAGGCCACACCCACTCTCAGGAGTGCTTTCTCTCCTCATACACTTCCTCTAGTTCTGTTTCTAACCATGTGTCTCTGATCCAATTCTCTACCCTGGGACAAAAAAGCCTAGATACCTCAGTAGGTGCTCAGGGATTCAGAACCATGCCTGTAACTACAGGACTAAACTTTTATATTGCTGTCAGGCCATCAAGTTGATAAAATTTACTATAAAAACATCACATAAAAAAAAAACAAGAATCTAAAATTTGTTTTTCCACATTATTATTTCATATTGTCATTATTTACATCTCTATTTGGTGATGATAACAGTGTACTTACAATCATTAAACTTTAGAGAAGTGAAATTCTGTTCTCTATAAGATTTTTTTTTCCTACTACAAGAAAGTTTTCCTTATGAGAAAGCTAGTAACTTCACTCTTGCTTCCACTTACAGACCATATGTGATTTAAGTGAATTAAAATAAGAAGATCCCCAGGGCCTGAACTCCTTTCATCCTTGTCTTGTGTTGCCTGTCCGTCCAGCATGGTGTTAATAAATCTTCTAGTAAATCTCTTTCTCAGAGGAAAAAATAACTATAAAAGATTTCTGAGAAAGGATTGGTTTTTTTTTTCCCTTTACTGCTCTCCCCTCTTTCCAGACCACTCTGCCCTTCAGTGACAACAGTCCAGACTGTAAAGCCTTTCCTCCTAGAGGGGAGAAAACATGATCTTTTCCCATCCCCCCCGCAAGGATCCTGGCTCATAGATCTGAAGAGAAAAGCTTAGCAAATGTATCTAAGCAAAGTTTTATACACAGAGAGGAAGACCCAGAGACCCCCGGAACCAGCCCTGTATCCTGAAGTTTACCTAGGATTACAGAGAGCTGCAGAAATTCCACTGGGACAGAACGTTTGTTCTTAGGAACAGTGATAAAGGGGAGGGAATCCAGCCAGTGTGCTTTCTGAAGAGAGCAAGATGCTCGTCATAGCACAGGCTTGAGGAGAAAAGAAGAGGTCAGAAACCAGACTTGCAGGTTTCTGGGTGTGAACAAGTCCTTGATTAGAGGCATTCTAGTTTTATTGCCAACAGGAATGAGGACAGGGAAGGCCAGAGAGTGACCTCCAAGGAGCCATATTTGGGACAGTGATTCTGTGCCCTACAACTCCTTCAGTTAGGATCTGTAATGAGTTTAATTTCTAGCCATGTTAATTCAATTGAAAAAGATAGTTCTGTTTGGTTTAGATATAAAAGCTCAATAAGGCAAAGCACAAAAGTTCTCAAATAGTTGGCTAGAATGCATTCTATCAGACATTAAAGAAAACAAAGATTGAGGCATTGGAATTTTTACATGAAATTTTATAACTCTACTTTTTTTACAGTGACCCTGGAGATTTTTAAGATCTATTTTTAGATGAGGGAACAAAGGGAATTGCAAAATGGCAAAGAGAAAAATAGAGAAACTCATTCTAGTGGCCACTCAGTGTCTCCAGTTGAAAAAGTTTCTGAAAACAAAAATGATGCTTGAAACATGTACGTGTTCCTACACTCTAATTTTAATTTTGTAGGGGCTACCATATTGTCAGGGCTCAGAATGTGAAGCCCCCAAACACCCTTTTCTCTATTGAGGAGTAACAAAAAAGCAGAGACTGCAGAGGGGGTCCTGCCTCTGCCCTCTCTCCAATGGGGGCCTTGGAAATTGGAAGTCCCTCACTGTCTTCCCAAGGCAGCTATGGAATCCGGGAAAATCACTCTTCTTTCTTCCTCTCCTCTGTGGAGTCTCATGTGACAGGAAAGAAGGAATGTGATGCAGGAACTCTGGGAAAAGGGTGAGCACAAGATTTTACCAAGTTTCTCAGTTTACTGCCTCCACAAGCACATTGAACAAGTGTCTGTAAACTACACAGATAAGGCCATTTCCTAGCCTTTATTTCTGAAGGACTCCCATGTCATAAAACACCCATGTTGAATGCATGTGATGTTCTCACTTGTTCATTTGTTTGTTGTGACAGTGGCCTCAGTCCTGTTCCTTGCAGTGGAACATATGTGAAGATACCATTTCTTCATCCTGTAATATCCTTAGTTATTACAGTCTAGGGCCATAGACAGCATTCTCAGAATATTAAAGAGTTAAGACTCATCAGCACAATTACCATATCAATCTTCACACTTAAATTAATAGTTGATGTTTTACAGTAAGTTTTCATAAAGCATTTAGTTGCCAGATAACGACAAGAATAGCTACACATTTATTTTTAAAGAACCTTCTGTCGAGTTGCATGAAAAGCAGGTTGTGATATGATGAGCAAAAAATTTAAATCCATGGGACAGGTGACACAGTTGCATTCCTCCAATGCAGTGTGGACAACGAGCATATTTTATATTTAAATTAAGTTTATGAAAGGGACCCTAAACTTTCAAAGAAAAAAGTGCAAACGAATCACCTGGAGAAATCAGAGTCTAAAGTGATTAATTAGACCTTATTTTGTCTTGAACAGATTTACTAAGCATTTTTCAAATAGCCACAATGTTTGTAATTACCAGAATCACACCTCCATTGGCCGGTCTTAGTTACTTCATGCATGAACAGCAATCTGATTGAGCACTCTTGTTAGGGTTTCATTCTTCGTTGTAATTAGCCATAATCATAGCCTTCCTGGGTGCATGAGAATGTGCAAGCGGCTATTCACAGACTCAGCCCATTTGAATATGAATCTTCTCAGTGAGGAGCAATAAAGCAGGAGAAACAAAACAGTTTCTCTAGGGAATCCTGTGAAGCATCTCTGCTCTGATTCTGCCCCCTTCAAAATGTTCTCTCTCCAGTCTCTGGATTCTATTTGCTAAAACAAGGGTGGCTTAATGAAGACAATTGGCTATTCTTCCTTAAGTGACACAGGAGGGCCCAAGTATTACAGGCTTAGTTCTTTCAGTCTTTGCCAAGGACACAAGGAACAAAAGAACAAGCAATTGTGTGTGTGGAAGAGAATTTGGTCTGGGCTCCACTTGGGGACCGCTCAGAGTGAGATGGGGCCATGCTATTCTTATGCTCTGAGGAGGCTGGTGCATGCTTGCTTTCTTCTCTTTCTTCTCCTCTTTACCCTCCCTGCAAATGACTCAGGCATTACAGAAAAAGGCTCCAAGCAGCAGGGATTGAAAACAAAGGCTAAGTGGAGGAGGGGTGACATTTCTGATCCTGTCCCAAGCACATACATAGTGAGCCACCTACTGGCAACTCCTCTTTTCCGTCTTTCATGCTCTAATCCCCTCACCTCTTCAGAGAAGACCTAGGTAAACAGGCTGGAATCACTTCACAAGTATTTTCAGCCCAAAAAAGGAGAAATGAAATTCACAGGGAAGGCTTTTAGGCAGCAATGAATCTTTGAGAGAGAACACAGTTTGGACTCAAGTAGAAGTATGGCAAAACGTGAGACATGGAGTTGTTTAAAATGCTGTGCGCTGCACAGAAAATTAAAGATAACTCAGATAACTAAAAGGTATTGATTGCTAGACTCATGAAGCTAAGTCAACTAATCATTTAAACCAATTAAACCACATCAAAATGGCCTTGCCCATGAAAAACTTTTTTTTTCCTTCAATGCATTCATTTTGTAGTATTTTTTGTAGTATTGTCATTGTTGTTGGTTGGTTGGTTTTTGAGGCATTGCACACAGTTAATAAAATATCTGAATCCTTTGTTACCATTTTGCCATGGGAAGCTCAAGGGCTGTGATGTGACCCTAATCATTTTCTGATCACCCTCCTGGTTAAGGATCTGCGTTATCTTGAAACAGTCCTCTAAGACTACATGAAGGAATTAGTTACTGGAGCCTCAACCTATGATCCTTTTGATAATTGTGTGTGTGTGTGTGTGTGTGTGTGTGTGTGTGTGAGAGAGAGAGAGAGAGAGAGAGAGAGAGAAAGAGAGAGACAGACAGAAAGAGACACACAGAGAGAGACAGAGAGACAGGGAGACAGAAAGAGCATAATCACATTTTAAGGACTGAATAAGACTGTGACATAAATTTTGCATTTGCTAGACACAGCCAAAGGCACTTCACAGAAGAGAGCTGAGACAGAAGCTGGACATGTGGGAAAGGGGTCATGACAATTAGTAGGATCTATTGCTGATATTGAATTGTCCCCTACCAGGTGTCCACTATGGACCTGGAGAGTCCTACAAAGCCAGGGCCACACTTTCCTAAGAAGGTAATCATTATGCTGATGTGGGCGGCAGCAGGCATCTTTACCGTATTTGTAGGATCTGTTTATTATTTGAAGCCAGTTTAACTTTTTCATAGATAAAGATGTGATTTCAAACAAGTTTAGCATATTTTTCACTCTGAAAAGCATAAGAATCTCCATGACTGTAGACAGTTTAAATTAAAGGGCTGGCAGAGGCCCCCATTCCTAATACCTTTTTCTTTTTTAAAGATATATTTTTTATTTAATGTGCTTTGGAGTTTTACCTGTATGTATGAATCACCAGAAACTCACATGTGGCTCTGTGGCTGGTGGGGTACTTTAATGTACATTGGCTTCCAAGCCATTTGCAAGCCTTTGTAGGTGTGGTCAAGCTGATGCCATTATCCCCACGGTTGTGGACAGTGCAAACCCCAAAGATGCTGGAGAAAATCAAAGGAGTGAAAGATTCAACAGCTGCCCAAGACATAGGACTAGTTGGTAGCATGTTCATAATTAAGTGGATGGATTGTAGTTTAATACTCACAAGCCTGAGTGAGAAGCCATTAGCTCCTGGGAGTGAGTCTGCTCTGCAGGCTAGCAAAACCTGAGGATTGTAATTATTTTTTGAGATTATGTAGTTGAAAGAGGCTGTCAATGGCATAATAGATTATTAGTAAGTCCTGGATTTTCATGAATAAGAAGAAACAAAAGCTTTTACACAATTCAATTCTGTACATATTAAATGCTCATCATGGGCAAGGTACCTTGCACAGTAGAGAAAGAAATATGAACAAAACAAAAACTTTTAATTGTTTTGAGATCAGAAATGAAACAGTCCAGTACTTCAAAGAAACAGTAAAAACTATATAATACAAATACAAAACAAATATGGTTTAAGGCATAAAATGTATAGATCTTACCAAGATTGCAATAAATACAAAAAAGTCTCTAATCTTAATTTATGTATTCTTTCATGCCCCGGACCCAAACCAATGCCTGTGTATCATTTGCTGAAAGCAGTAAGTACAGAGGTTGAAATCTATCTTATAAAATGAATATACTCCATAAATGTTGTACTCAATGTTAAAAACATAAATGTTGAGGACAACATTTATGGATATTCGTTGATAAACAGTAACGTTTGTAGTACTGTTTGCTGTCTGGGTCAGTTGGAGCCACTGACTTAATCCCTTGCAAAACTATGCTAAAGATTTCTGTGAAGTATCCCATTCTTTCCCTATGTCAGGCTTTTAGTGTTGTTCAATATAAGAGAGGGCAGAGCCTTTTGTTAGGGACAGACACACAGTCACACAACAGAGAGACAGGCACAGGGTCAGATTCATAAGACAACCTTCAGTCAAGCGCAGACTCAGACTAACCTGACAGAGAGAAGACAGAGGACTCAGTGAGCATGGAGTTGAGAATTCAAATCTAGGCTCACCTTTGATTACGTGACTCCAAGGGGAAGTGTTTTGCTCACTTTCCTTAATGTGACACCATTGCATTACTGGAGACATAGAGTTAATCATTAATGTGTTTAATCCATGTAATGTATCTCTGCGGAAGTTTCTAGAAAGGTTATTTGGGAAGGCCATTCTAAACGTGAACAGCCATCATCCCATGGTTTGAGTCCTTGCCAGAACAAAAGAGAAGAGCAAAGCAAAACAATGAGAAAACAAAAAGGACACACACACAGTGTGTGAGCCAAGCTAACACTAGAGTTCTTCTTCTCTCTCTACCCGATGTAGGCACAATGCAAGTAGCTGCTGCCCCACCCACCACTGATTTTACTTAAGCACGTGAAGACATTGGTAGGTCTTATAAAATATATGTGAGCAGCTTAACTGCATAATCTGTAATATTCTCAGATGAAAGAGTAATTAAAAATGGGAGTCACAAACATTTCCCCCAGATAGAACTGCTCATTCTGCTGCTTTGTGAATCTAGACACTCAGTGTTATGAATTCTTAGAACTACATGACTTTAGTTTTGGACAAAGTTGTGATAAAATTATGCTAGTCTATTAATAACATCTATTAATTAGTAACATCTATTAATGAAGTTATAATAGATAACAATTCAAACCCAGTGATGAAGTTTTAACTAGTTAAATTATCCGAAATTGCTGAGCATTGAACTGTAAGAAAATTGTTTGTTATTTACTATCATTTAATGACTAGAAAGCATGCTTTTTCTCTTTAATATATTTTAAACCTATCTTAACATTCAGGTAAGTCAAAATGTTAACATTTAGTAATTAAGGATATGGATTAGCAATAGAGTGTCTGCCTGGCATGCATGAGGCCCTGGGTTCAATCCTCTTTGCCCAAACAAGTAAAATTTATGTTATTGTCTAATCTGTGGCTATCATTTTTGCAATTATCAATACTTATGATTGTTTTAAACAACCTCTACAATTTTAGTAATGTGACAACAGTGAGTTGAAGAATAATTTAAGGGAATAATCTACAAATTGATAAAGATATAAATACCCACATGACACCTACACAGACCACCAGCTTAGCTGAGGGTCAGCTAGGTAGGCCCCCATTGCTTCCTGGGATACACTATTTGCATCTGGGACTTTTCTTAGCAGTGCATCATGGGAGAGAATATAGGCCTAACTCAGACCAAAGGAGCAGGCATCTGGCCCTGGCCCTGTGGAGACTCCCTTCTTTTTTGTTTCTCTCTTCCTGCTCCTCCTACCTCAGCGCATGTCTGGTCCTGTGATCTTCCCACTCTGTAACGTGTGTGTATTAAATAGGCTCAATAACAGCCCTAAAGGGTCTTTTTTTCTTAAACTATCCTGCACTCCTAATGTGTCAGTGAACCAAACTGCTTGCTCTTCTCAAGGAATCTCCATTTGCTCCTCTTCTCAGATCTCTGTGTAGTTTCCTTTGCCTGAAAGGCTGTCTTCTCTCTAATTCCGTTTCTTCCTCTTGTCAAACCTCTAGCTCTCCCATGGCATCACCTGAAGGACCAACTTCTTAGTTTACAAGGCCCCGGATTTCCCCAAACTTATGGGAGTATTTCCACAGCACTTGGTTTTATTTACATCATTGTTAAGAATGTGAAATTTACACCTACATACGTGTACATGCACATATGCCATACATGCAGCTTTCTGACTTTCATATTAAGCACCTGAATGCCTGTCATTGAGGACAATGGCTCACATGAATTTTACAGCCATATCATCCAATAAGCCGGTATGATCCACTTGATTAGGCATGATATATGCCTTATGCTAAGGTGACAGAACTAACATCCAAGAATCCTGAGTAAAGTCACAAAGAAGAGAAATCAGGTGTTTCAAAATTTCTGACTTCATAAAAAATGGCTTAAGGGAGTCTCTGAAAGTACAGAGATTGGTAACTAATTTGAAAGATGGAAAGAAAGAATTCCAAATATTTTTATAGAGCCTTTGCTGATACTCTACTATGTGACAGAAAATCTTCTGCAACTGCACTTCTGTAAATTTGTACAAGTGGTTTGTGTGCCCATACAGAAGTGGTCAGGCGGACTGTGAGACTGGGCCTAAGAATCATCTCCTGTGTCCACTGTTACCCTAGAGTCCCAATGTGCCTCCTCTTGACCAGCTGGCAGACGGGCAGCCTCTTTGTGTGTGTGTGTGTGTGATTCCAGTCCTCCCAAAAGCTAAAGGAAGATGCAAAGAAATGATTGTATTTCCCCCTAGTGTTGCTCTGGGAGAGGCAAAGTTCCTGATCCCAGTGGAAGTTGAGGTTTGGCAGCTTGTCAGAAGCAAAGTCTCCACCCACCAGGTGCTAACCACTTCCCTAGCTTAGTAACTGACCAGGAACTGCAGGGCCTAGCTTCCTGTTTGCTCTGCTTGTACTCTTTGCCCCCTTTACATGTTGGGTCAAGTTTTCCTTCACTGTCAGTGAGTACTGACAATGCCCTCTGGGCTTCTTGTCTCCAGTTGATCTTGACACATCATCCACCAAATTTCTTTTAGAGAAAATATTTCTAAAAGACAAATCTGGCCAGGTCTTTCCCATCTGAAAACTTTCCAGTACACCTCACTAGCTTTCAGCCCACTCCATTCAAGCTAGACATAAAATACTTTATAGCCAGGCTTCTTTCAGTTTTACCCACTTTAATGATCTTTGAAGCTCAAGTCACTTACTATAACTTGTGATTGGCCCCTTTATGCCTTGGAGCATACGTTAGTAGCAGTAAGCAAGCACAAGATAAGGTTCCTTGTGAATACTTTTTCTACTCTGCCTTTTTTGTCTTGAGTACCATATCTTTTCTTCCAGTAAAGCTGTACTTGTGTTAAGTCTGGAACTTCCCCTTATACTAAAGCCAGCTATGCATTAAAAAAAAAAAAAGTCTCCTGACTACCTGCCACAGTAAGTGTGCTGCTGCAGGGTATGGGAAGGAACTAATATCACAAACGAGGAATGTTGCTGTCCAATGCCAAAGTTAAATGTCTTCAATGTTCAGGAAGGGATTTCTGCATCGGCAGTTTGTAAGCCACAATGCAAAAGATGTGGTAAATGACGGGCAACCAGGGTGAGAAAAGAGCACTCCAGGAAAGAAGATGACAGAGCAAGAGGCCAGGACTAGTGTGAAACCCAAGGGAGGAGGGGTGGAGAGCCTGGTCCCAGGGCTGCCTATCCTCTTAGGGGATGTAGTGCAGTCAGTGCTGTATCCATCCAAATTCCTTCTTTCCTCTCTCCTTTACTGGACAGAGCTGCAGCAATAGCTGGCCGCTACCCCACCTTTATTCGGCCTCCTCCCTGCCTTCATAATTACATCACATACTTCCTGCATGCTTTGTCTTATCTTGGCTTCTGAAGGAGACAGTGTTAAATGTGGCCACTCTGTTGGGATGTTCAGAAATGATTAGAGTGTGATATTTAGTAAAAAAAAAAAAAAAAAAAAAAAAAAAAAAAAACAGGACATGAAAACATTGGGTAATGTATGCTAGCATATAAACAAAAATGCAAAGACTGAAAGGAGCAAACTGGCAATTAAATTTAGCAGTGGGGCATATCAGCACCTTTATATTAAACTGTAAACATGTAAAATTCAAGGAAATAATTTGAACGAAGCTAAATAGATCATATAGCTTACCTCCTAACCTTGAGAGAGAGAGAGAGAGAGAGAGAGAGAGAGAGAAAATGTGCTAGATGGAGTCTGCAGAGGTCATAATAATGAATCACTTTATTTTCTCTCTACTTTTCTTTATTCAATTTTAGTTCACCTATAACTTACTTACATAAATGACCTTAAAATCCTTTCTTTTGTTTCTTCCTAGAGTTTTAATCCTGCTTCCTTAGAAAAATGTCCATCCTTCCTTCCTGTTGTGCAGTGGTTCCCATAAAATGTGGTAGGATAGACTTGTACATATAGACTCCTCTGTCTAGAGTTCACTTGTGATTTCTTAGATTGTCTTAGTTCTATAACACTCTAATTCCATTTCCATTATCACATTCGTCTAAACCTAATAGAGATAGTTCTCACTGACTTCCTTGAAAACACCCTTGTACTTCCTTGCTTGTTTGTTCTTCCAGATAATTTTTTTGGAGCTAGTTCTGTGAATGTCAGCCAAAAATTACAGGACTATTATGCTGCTACTGCTGGAAAGTAATTGGGAAGTTGTGTCTCACCCCTTGTAACTCATCAGTGTTTTGAAACAACTTGTTCCCATTTGTTTTCTGTTGCTGTGATAAACACCATATGCAACAGTAAGTTGGGGAGGAATGAGTTTAGTTGGCTTACACTTCCAGGTCACAGTCCACCAATGAAATCAGGGCAGGAAACTGGAGCAGAAACTGCAGAGATGTACCTGCCTAGGGATGGCTCTACACACAGTGGGCTGGGCCCTCCCACATAAAACCATCAGTTAAGACAGTCTCACACAGACACAATCACAGGCCAAACCTAGATCACTAGGCAGTATCTCAACTGAGGCTCCCCATTCCTTGGTGACTTTGGTTTTGTCAGGCTGACAGTACAAACTAAACAGTGCCCTACTTTTATGTCACCTTCTCCTTGACTATTAACATTCTACAATTTGCCAGATCTGCCTCTTTCTTCTTCATGTTTCTTTCTATTCTACTCCTACTGTGTGGTCTGAAACTGCTTCCAGAGTCCATGCATGCACTCAGCATGCATGCTTGTGACAACTCAAATGTTTTTGTCAGAACTCCATTTCAGCTGTATCCTCGGGGTTGTTTAATAATTGATTCGCAGTGGTCAGTGCCAAGAACATCTTAGAGCATGGTGTTTAATAAGCACTGATTTTATCCTGCGTTATCCATGCAGAGCAATGTGCACCCAGGGTTGCTGTTCAGTGCCTCCACCTCTCAACCCCCACCCCCATGATGTCTTAGGACTAACTCAAATTACCTGCACTCATACCCCTCCGGCAGGCTCACCATTCCTAGGAATTATGGAAGGAACAGCAAATAAGCTTGTGCTGTTTTCTACCATTGTTCAGCTATGAGGCAGTTAGTGCTAAAATGAAAAGGACAAGCTGGACATAGATATCCAGGCTCTAAGTCCATCACAGCAAGGGATGAGCCCTGAAGTGTGAAGTTACCAAATTTATATGATCCTCAGTTTTACACTTCAAAACCAGAAAACAGAGTCTAAAGGAAACTTGTGGCTTGCATCTCATTGTTCTGGAATCCTTTGTTCATGACAGTCCCTTTTAAAGAAATTTCACAGCACAAAGAAGTCTAAAATAATCACCCACCCACACAGGACAAAACAAACAAAAACAACAGGAATGTGGCCCCAAGTGAAGGAGAAAGTAACAGAAGACTGAGACTTCTTAACTAACAGGAAGCTTTCCCCTTCACCTTGGGGTTTAAGGATGAGACCATTCCTGGGCAGTAAAAAAGACACATGGTAGAAAACAAAAAATAAAACAGTAGAATCCTCAGAACCAAGGGTTTTCAGCCTCAATGACCACAGAAACAAAGACAAAGACAGGGGATGCATCAGACATGGCCCTTCTCCCCTTTGGCTTATGAGCCTGGAGATAAATACACAGGGATGCTGTGTATTTATCTGTGTATTAAAAAAGAGAGGCATCTGTCACTCCTCAACATGAGAACTTAAAGTCACCTTTAAGGTAGGTCCAATGTGTGGAGCACAGCTCAAGGGATGAGAAGATTAGGACAGCAAACATTAAAGATTTATAAACTCAAGGAAAAAAGAACTCATTTTTTTTTCTATTTTCAATATTGTACAATGAATGTGCACAGCAACAATCAAAGGAGAAATAAACAGATCATGGTGAAGTTAAACATCATTTCAGAATACGCAAAAAACATCCGAATTCGAGATTTAGGAGAGGTTAGTGTTTAACAGGAAGTAAAACAAAAGACAGAAAGAGAAGAGGGGAAGTATGCTATTTTTACACTTCTTTTTCCTATTTGAGAGAACAGTTTTACTTAAGAATTTCACATAAGCAGCATAATACCTTTCATTAAAATTGGCAACAGAGGGACATGAAAGTTGAAATGCTGCACTGAATTATTTTTAATTGAAATGAGCCCAATGGAAGGAAGGACTCCAAGTGCCATACTAATTTTCTTTTCTGCAACAGGTTCACGTAAATGGTAGCAGGGAATGGAAAAAGCAAGGGCCATGGGCAGTGATACTGCCCAGCCATACCTACAGTGCCCACTGCTCTGTGAAGCTAGGATTTCACCAGCCTCTGCTTTGTCTCATTGGCAGGATGTAAGATTAAACATACATTTTAAATAGTATTTGTCAGTAACTATATAAGTACATTGTTATTAGTAAAATTCACTAGGTTCATTAGCTACTTGCAGATGTTTAAACAGAAGCCATTTGCTTGTTTTGTGATTGGTTTATTTTATCACATTGGAGGATTTGTAGCAAAGAATGATTTCTGAGGATGGGATAGTGATTCCAGAAGGAGCTTCCTTCTCTGTCACTGAGTTACAAATGGTTAAGGAAGAGCTGGCAGAGAAAGCAGACTGTGGCACTCTTAGCTTAGAAATGGGATTTGCTTTACAAACAATTAGGAAAAGATGACAAACGGCAGATGAAAGAAAATTTAATGTACAAAAGCTTTTTCTAATGCTTCACCTATATTTTGCCCATTAAATCAGATGAGAATGACTGATGAAACAATGTTTTATTAAATAAGCCATTCTAAACAGTATTCATCATAGGGAGAAAAAAAAGGACTAGGATAATGAAAAAATGAAATAGTTTGGTTTGCATAATTTATTTCTAGCCTTAAATAAAGGAATGAAATGGAAAAATGAAAAAGTAACCAAATAAACATCAGGCAAGTCCTTGAAACAAAGCTAAGTCACGCCAAGAAGTTTGGTAAAGCTATAAGCAAGCACATATATTTAAATCATTTTTATACTTACATTAACTTAATATGTTATAAAGAAAAGGGGTTGAATATTCTAGGCAACCAAGAAAACATCTGTTTCAAATTTTACCACTAAGTACATTAGAACTAGATTTTGAATTGGTATTTGGCTACGACCCTTGATACCTGAAATCACAGTTTTTGAGGCTGGAGAAGTAACAAGGTAATGCAAACTGTATTAGCCAGAAGGCCTGGATGAGGAGAGAGCCCAAGCCTGCTCTAGAACGGGCCCAAGGGCACTCTGGCAATAACTGGGAACAGAGTCAAAGAACTGAAAGCTTAACCATTTACTTTTTGCAATTATTTTTAAATATTGCAAAAATGTGTTCTGCTAGTAGAAGCGTGAACTGAATATAAATGTCAGAAATAATATATATTATTGTACATATATTCATATACGTACATACATACACATTGGTAGAAGAGATACTAAATAGTTGGGCCTCACATGTACATATTAAATTGGCTTAAAATTATTTAGATAATTAAAAGGTTTATAACCTATTAGGTTTATGTTTCTTAAATAATCACTCTGGCTCTAGGTAAAGTTTTAAAACTTTCTTTAAAGCTGATTTGAAATTTTCTAATTAAATTACATAGTTTATATTTTATAATATTGATAAAATTTCATGCTTTAGTAGCTACTGAATATTTTCCTTTTTTTTTTTTTTTTTTTTTTTTTTTTTTTTTTTTTTTTTTTTTTTTGAGACAGGGCTTCTCTGTGAAGCTTTGGCTGTGCTGGACTGCCTTTGTAGACCAGTCTGGCTTGGAACTCACAGGGACTTGCCTGCCTCTGCCTCCCTGAGTGCTAGGATTACAGGTGTATGCCACTGTACCCGGCTGCTACTAAATGTTTCAATTATAAGTAATACAGTTAATTTATTTTAAGAGGCCACATCAACAATCATACATGTTCAGAAAATTCCTCATATTACTTTTCATAAAGACAGAAAATAGAGTGGTTATCTGCCAGGTATGTGAAGGGAAAATGGAGAACTGTTTAAAGGTTGCAGGATTTTGGTCTTACAAGATGCGATTTTGGAAACTTGTTGCAGAGCAATGTAGCTATATCCAACACCACCAAGCTATGCACATTAAGGTAGTTAAGTTAGTAAATTTTATGTTGTCCATTTTGTTAGCGCTTTTAAAGAACAAGAAACATGATCTTATAAATATTTACATAAATGTTAATTGCAGAAATAAATTTATAATAAATAGAATTCTGTATGTTCCAAAATCTTGATTCAGTCAATATACTGTTTTCTAAGTGAAAAGCAGGATACATTAGTTCAAAACACCTATACAACTAGTTACCAGAAAAAGAAAAAAGAAAGTACCCTTATGAAGGGGATCAAGTAGCTGTGTCCTCTCTGAAAGATGTAATTACTAGAAAACAAGCAGCTGGGAGTCCTGGGAATGTCTAGAGGGAATAGCATCTTTGAACAAAAATGTTTTTACTTATTTGTGTGGGGGAGGGCATGTGTATATTGGGAGGTCAGAGGACAGCTTTCTTGAGTTGGTTCTTTCCTTCCACTATATGGGTCCCAGGACCAAACTTGCATTGAGAGCTTGTTGGCAAGTGCCTTTACCTGCTGAGCCATCTCTCTCACCTAGGAATATTGTCTCAAGTGCTGAACTGACTTTGCTATCCAGAAGGCTGAGAGGCCCCACAAGGTGACTGTGGTCTGTGAAGCTAAAGGCCATTCTGCTTTTGAGACAGCAGCAGAAAGGCAGATGCACCACTGTTATGAGACACACAGGCATCATGAGAACCTGAACAGGAGCTCATAGGGGAATCTCAGCTTTGCACCTACACCTGACTACGTGAACAAGGTTCTGGTGAAGAAATTCAATCCAACCAGGCCAGCATCGTGATTGCTTTCAAACGTTGATCAAATGAAATAGAGAAAGAACTTGAAAAGCTGTTAGAATTGCTAATATTTGACTGTTGTGTAAAAAAGACTACTGCCTACTGCAATGGTTTATTCAGAATCATATTTATTTATTTAGGAAAAAAAAAAGATGAAACAAGTAAAAGAACTGCTTGTATGTGCGGAAGCCAGAGGTTCAGTTCCTAAGAGGACAGTGTTTTAAATATTAAAATCCTAGCACAGGATGCACTAGTGTCTCTGCACACTTCCTCCCATTATGAAGAGAATTTATGCAGAGGCTTGTCCTTCACAGATGTTAATTATTGGAATAATTGAGCTACATTGTTCCTACTTTCTTGTACACTGCAAATCCCAGCAGAAACAAAGAATATAATAGATGCTGGGGAAGTTGCTTTGAATTTGCAAATGCTACTAACAAAAGCTGATTATGAAAACCACTTGAAACCCAACACAGCAAGAACTTTTAAGTTCTTAACTACTAAAAATGAAATTTAGAAGCAACAGCCCATGTAAATTGGAATAGTGACAGGATATGTGTGGATACTACAGTCATAAAAAATGATTGGTTAATATTTATTATCTTAAATACTTTCCTCTAAAACCCGCCTTTTAAATGGGCAGAAAGGAAGTTTAACCAGAGAAAAAGAAAATAAATCTATTAAAAATTTTAAGGCTCGCCACATTTAGAACCCCGGTACTAGGGAACAGACTAGATGCTATGTGTTCCACATCTAAGGAGCGTTTGACATGTTGTAAATGTTCAGTAAGCATTATTTGGCAAAATATTTAATACAAAGGAAATCCACTGATATTAACTGAGCATCGGTCACCATCCACGAAGAAGGTTCACCTTGAATGAAATAGATCTAAAGGTAGGCTATAGAGATATTCATGTCTGTTTTTCTGTCCTGACTTCTCAACCCACCTGCCGTATGCTGTAGCCCAAACAGTGCTGTAGGAATTCAGCCTGATGTAATAGCAGCCCTCCTGAGTGCTCACCATGACTACCCCTGAGTGACCTGGTCAGTTTCCCTGCATAGCTTTCAGTACATTGTAAGTACACAAAGTCAGTAGAGAGGCAAATGGGGCTTTCTGTTTGTACTATGGTCATCGCCAGAACTGTGCCTCATGATCTTGATATTAGCCCACCCCCTACCCCAAGCAGGGCCTAGGGAGCAATTGTGGGGGTGGGGAGGTGGATTGTAGGAGCTGAGGGACAGAGGGGAGGGCTGTGAGATGCTGGCCTCTGGACATGACATACAGTCCCACACATGAACTGACAGCATCTGCGGGTACCTGCACGAGACTTGCTCAAGATCAAGCCAGTCAAAATGCCCAGCATGGAGCAGGGAAGGCCCACTCATGCCTACCTCAGGATTTGCTGGTAGCTGATGGCTGCTGAAGAAGGTAGAGTCACCCTTCTTCGGTGGGATAGCAATAGTAGGTGGTCCTAGTGGATGAGCATACAGCCAGGCACATATTGTGAGAAGCGAAGTTAGATGCTGGAGGCTACTGCTTGTTTTCACTCCCCTAAACAAGATTGTTGGATCCAACCACAGGGGAGGTGCTTGATCTCAGAGTGGCAGGAGACATGTCAGGATATATGACTGCCCCTGACTGACACTGGTGGGAAATAAGATGGCCTTGTAGGTGTGTCTTTTTAAGCCTCTTCAAAATGTGACTTGGAGCCATTTCCTGGGAAACCAGAGATGAAGCTGGCCAGAATTCATCTACCTGTTTAGTATTTAATTAAAGCTTGCTTCAAATTTGGCTCAAAGATTGTGGTAGTGGTCTTATTCCCAACCAGACGGAGTAACAATATGGCCAGCACTGATTAGACTCAGTGGATTATGAAAGTGGTAAAAAGGGACATGCAGTGTGGGAAATTTGTTGAGGAAGTCCTGTGGTGTTGGAAGGTGAGAGGGTATAAGGCAGATATGTCCAAGATACATTATATACATGTATGAAATGTCCACAGAATTAAAAAAAAATCAATAAGCTATATTTAGATCAGATATACTTACCACTTTAGGAGTCCCCTAGTTCTGACCCAAATAGTAGGATCCCCTGGTCTAGTCACTAAGTCCCCGATAAATTCTATTCTGTGCAGTCTGAGGCCTGTGCATCTGTTTCTTGGGCTTCCTGGCACCTGGCAGGCCAGTTTTAACCACAGGACTGGAATTTCCTGAAGTACCTAGCGTTAAAGTTGCAGTCTTAAAGGAGCACGCAGCATTTCTTGTAGAGCAGCATGCAGCCTTCTCGAGGCTAGCACAGAACAGATGAGCATTAGTAGTAGCAGATGAAGGCAGAACAAAGCCCATTAAAAGGAAGACAGAAGAGATTGTTATAAATAATGGTGATAGCAGAAGTGGTCAGTGGATGATTCTTGAAAAAATGAGTAAAGGAAAGAATTAAAGAATAACAGAGGAATGACGAGGGTGGAAGTAAGGAAAGAGATAAGGTATACAGAGTTCTTCATATGAAGTAGTACAGTATGCACGCGTTACCCTCACATCTTCTTGCATATTTGGAACCATCTCTTGCCTGCTTTATAACACCTAAATGCCATATAAATGCTGTATCAGTTGTTACACGTAGGGAGTTTAAGACAAAAAGGCCATGTATTCAGCACAGAAATAATCTTTGTTCATCCATGGTTGGCTATATCTGCAAATGCTAAAGTCATGGACAGAAGGCCAACCATATCTCTTTCTTCTGTTTCTCTGCTGCCACCAAGATATATCCCTTATGGACTGATCATGTCTCTTCTATACTGACGTGTGAAGGTCTTCTCTAAATAAGTAAGGATGAAAACCAAGTGCAACAGAATGCGGTATCCAAAGGGATTATTTTCAGGAGAAGGGGGTTTCTGGAGCAGGTGGCAGGTTCTCACGTGGGAGGTGTCCTTCCTACAACTAGAGGAAGGGAATATTCTTCTCTTTGTGATAAGGGTCACAACAGCCTTGCTTGGTCTAGTCTGCTACTAGGATGCTCTTGCTTTGTCCAACGGTATTTCCCCACAACTGTTCACTTCCCACAAATCTTACAACATGTTTACTCAGGAGTAACAATTTCTCTAGGTCTTCATGTCCTCATGAGATAAATCTGTATGCCCTCCTCTTTCTTTCTTTTGTGTCAGAAGGCTTCTCCTGAACCTGGGAGTGAGGGGTAAAGGTCTCTCTCCCTACAGTGACAGTGCAGGCAGGCTTCCTGTCATCAGAATGTGGCCTTGATTATACATTCATTCAAAGCATGCTAAGTTATATATTTAAATACACTTTAAATATTCTATTACTTTTGCAATAAAAAAGGAAATTTGATCTATTTGTACTTCATCTGCTATGAAACTCACCAGGTTTACATTAAGGAATAGGTGAATATTTTTGTGATACCAATTTGGGATGCAAAATAAATGGCAAAACATACTATAGTTAATTACACAAAATTAAAATTTCTAATATAATACCTTGGATATCTAGTTGATTTCTCAAATGCCCCTTTTTCCTTGCTAATTCATATGGCAGGCAGTGGGGCAGGTAGCTAACTTTATAGTTTCCAAACACACGAAGTCTCGCATGACTTAAAATCACTTCTCACTTCATTCTTCTCCTGACTAAATGTATACTCTGCATGGAGGCTGGCATCAACAGTGACTTTGGCTGCACCTAACAAACCGCAGCCATCAAAGGACATGATGAGTGGAGGAATGCTCAGAACAGACAAACGAGCTCTGCCTGTGCTCAGCTCTCGGCTTCACGTTCTCTCACTTAGTTCTGTCTGTCCATTTCTCAGGTACATCACATTACCCAACTGCCACAGTAGGTGCTTGTGTGTTTATGCAAGAACAGTACATCGTTTTGCAAATTCTCCAAAAGTAGGTGTGTACATAGCTGCAGGCCAGGCTGAGCCTGGGTTGGAACTAGCTGTTGTACAACCTGCCTGAAAACATGGACACAGCACTTCAGTGTCCGGAGGTAGCTGTCTGTGGGGCTGCGTCCCTCTGGTTTGCTTCCCACATCTGCTAAAGAGCAAGAGCTTTATTTCCAAAAGAGAAGGAAGGGAACTTTCTGGTTGTTTAGGCTTTTCTTTATTTGAAATGAAAAGTACTGTTCACAGAGGAAATACATATTTGCATATGCTCATGAAATATTTACATGAAAATATACAAAATACAGTCATTAATGATCCCTTAATTAGTCTTTGAGTAGAATAAGAACTTAATGGAAATAGAATTTGTTAATTCATTAGTGTTGGGCTATAACTATAGCATAGTTTTCAGTAATTAATAGGACCTGAAAAGAATATTGTTTGGTTTTCATTACATTTTCCCCTTTAACACATTATTCTGTATGATCTTAGTGCATTTTAAGAAGTGAAAAGTATCAAGAGCCAATGACTTGGCTCACAGTCATTTTTTAAAGTATTGTCTCAGGCCACACCCTGAAACTACACTGCATCCCACTACACTGCACCTCGCTACACTGCATCCCGCTACTTTGCATCCCTCCACAATCTATCCTGCCACACTGCATCCCATTAAACTACTATACTGCATCCCAGCAAATACTAGGGTAATGCTACTGAGTTCTGTTAACACTGAACGGAGAGCACGCAGGTAAAATCAGCATATCTGCAAGAATACAGTTTCAGTATGATAAACTGCCAGAGTTTAAACAAGTGGTTCTGTTTACTGGCAACACATGATATTTGGTGAGGGGTTAACAACCCCCTATAACTCCAGTGCCAGAGGATCGGACACCCATTTCCGGCTTCTGTGGGCACTACATACATGTGGTGAGCAGACATACATGAAGACCAGACACACATACACATAAAATAAAAGTAAATTCAAACACATTTTCTAAGATGAATCTGATGCATGGTCAGCAGATGAACAGGATAAGCAGAAAGGGAGGTGGAATATTGGGTATTTGAGACAGGAGCAGTGCGAGCAACGGTTAGCACATAAGAAACAAGATGTGTGTTTGGAATCTACATACAAAACAACTGTTGCTCTATAATGTATAAAGTTGTGAGAATCCAAACAGTGCTGTGATACACTAATAACACACAGAATTTATCACAAAGGTTCCATAAATTTCAGGTACATTAGTTACTTTCTTACTGGTGTGAACAAATGCTCAACAACAGCAACTTAAGGGGGAAGGATTTATTTTAGCTCTCAATCTGAAAGGATAAATCTGTCATGGCTGGGAAGGCACCGTGGCCCAGACAGCTCCGCAGTGAAGGGAAAGCAAGGCTGCTTGCTCACATCCCAAGCCTGGAAAGTACAGAAACAGTAGTACTGGTGTCTCAGTGGCTTTCTCCTTTTTTCTCTTCTTATTCAGCCATTGATTGATGCTGAATATACTCAAGGTTGGTCTTAACCAAAATGGGTGCTTTATTTAATGTACTTATTGTTCCTAAGTCCTATCAAATTGACAGAACACATAATGATGTACTCTACAGAGAGCATATTCATTCAGATACAGAGGTTGTTGGATAAATGAACTAATCTAAATTTTAATATTATTGACAGGTCAAAACATCGCTCATAATGTTGGAAGTAACATGCACCTTTTCCTTCATCCTGTCTTCCATTTTGCCAGCGTGAACACAGACCTCAGCCATCAAAATCTACATTTCTTCTTCATGAAATGAGCCATCTGCTAAATTGCTGTTTGAGATTTGAAGCTAGTCTCAATTGTTAGTTTATTAAATGCAATAAGTTACAATAATGAAGTGTTAAAATTATAAGCCACATGGGCAGGAAAAGCTAGTGATTCCCAAATAGAATTATAAAAATCTTAACTCTTGTGGTTTTTGACTTGTGGTTTTAATATCTGCAGTCTAGTCACTAGCATGTTTCATAATACATTTACAAAATATAAAAAATAATGAACACAAATGAGCAGTCCCTTTGTGTATACACGAACACTTTTTCATTACCCAAGTGACTCTTCAAGATGGCAGTTAATATATCTGAAGTAGTTCTTTCAGGAAAGGAAGATGTTTAAAAGCTAAATTCTCTCCAATCTAATAGTATACTTTCTTTTTGAAAAATACTTCATGATTTTTTAAAAAAGATATAGAACTTTTTGTAAAAGAGATGCTATTAAAATATGTCTTTCAGTGGATGGATAATGTTTGTCAAAAGATTCCCAGAAAAGAAATGAGAAGGCAAATGTCTCCTTCAGATAGTCCTGGCCACCTTGATTTGTTGGTAAAATTTTATAAAGTGACAACTGAAATCCTAACTTCAGATAAAATTAGGAACAAGATAATATATGACATATAACATACAATATATATATGCACACAGATATTGTATACATATAAAAACAATAGGCTTCAATTACGACATTCTTCAGGTCTTGTTATTGTGAATGTATGAAACAAAATAGTATCTTGTCTTAATTTATGCACATGTGCATAATGACACATACAACCGTATAATATATATTATCTAACTGCTTTTAATAAAGCAATTCCAGGTGAAAGAGAGAATTTTTATTTTATTACATTGACTTCTTTATTCCAGGGAAGTTCAACAGTTGGTCTCACACTAGGAAATGATAATACCTCAGCACAGACCTTTTTTTCTGTAGCCAAGATAAGATACTAATGTAGCTTTAAAAAAAATTATAGAATTAATGGAAAATTCTCTGGCTCATGTGTCCACAGTTTATCAATACCCAAAAAGCAATTTTAAAATGATATGCATCAAAGTAAGAAGGCAAGTTCCAAGACACCAAAAGAAGGAACAATTCAAATCCAAAGTAAATTCCATAGCATGAAAACAAAATAAAGGGTATGGGCCTGTAAAGATGAGTTGAAAAATGATCAGCCCAAGTCTGAGGGATTCCCAAGAAAAAGCAAATTTAAATTTACATCACAGTAGCTAAAAATTAATATATAAATATGAAAGAAACTTAAAAGCAGATTTAAACCATATAACCCAATGATGACAGTATGAAAAGCCATTATGTAAAAAGTAGACATGAAAAAAATCAGCATATTCATTAAAGAAACAAGAATAAATTAAAGCATGAAAATTTGTCAGAACTAAACTGGAAAAAAAAAGAAAAAGAAAGTAAATAAAAGGAAAGGGAAATATAATATAGTATTCTAAAGAGATACAGGGAAAACCAGAATAGAGAATTAAATGGGAGGATATAGTAAGAGAGGGACTATGAGAAGGGACAACTAGTAGTAAAGGTCTTTTGAAAAGCCATTTGGAAGTGAACTACTCTAGATGTGTCCTAGAATGTAAAGATAAATAAAAGGAATTTAAATGGAGTCACCATATAATGAGGGAGACAAAATCATACTTAGACATTTTATGCCAAGTAATAAACCTCCTGTTCCAGGTTACATCTTGTGAAGCTGTTGGCTAAAGAGATCCCATAGACCTCCCTTAACATCACAGGCTACTGCCAGGACTATTTGGTTGTTCTCTATGACATGACAGTAAGGTTCTATTGCTGAAGGCTTATGTCACTGAACATGAAGAGGTCAAGCTGGTGTCCAGCCAACAGTTTTTCACCTTACTGACTAGAGTTCATGGTTCTGGAAGGTAGGTACCTTACATGTTACCAGGGGAGAAAAGTATTTATCAATATCACTCAGCTGTAAACCCGGTGATCTACAGCAGTGACTCACCAAGAAGATATACTGGTGGAATTATGGAACTAATGTTATGGAAGTAACAAACCACCTTTTGATTGGATTTAAAGCCCAATCCATGAGATGGAGCACATACCTGAGTGGCCAAGGACTAAATAGGAACAGTTAATACTATTAATCTGCTAAAGGGACGCAGCAGTAAAATGATATTTAATGCCTTATTGCTACATCCATAAACCTGTGGATTGTTCAAACTTCAACAGAGAAGTTGCTTCTTTCCGTAGATGGTATTTAACATAGAGACCTATAGCAGAGAGTAAGAGACTTTGAATGTTCAACCCTAAATGGGGTTTCTTCATCAAACCTGCTCCTGCTAGGCTTAGGGATCTGTGCAAAAGAGGAGGCAGAAAGATTGTAAGGGCTGGAGTTGCTGGATGACTCCAAGAAAACTGTCTTCTAGACTCAACAGGACGGATACACATATGAGCCCATGAGGCTTTGATAGTACAAACAAGACCTGCACAAGTTTAAATCAGACAAAAGCCCAGCGCTGAGGAGGGGAAGTGGATATTAGGTCTTACCCTTAACCAAGAAGCTATTTGCAACTGATACCATCTGTGAAAGAAAAAAGTCAGTTTTCTCCAATGGAGCATCACTGGGTATATCAACCACACACCAGGGCAAGCTCGTGCCCAGTAGCAGTTGTCAAGCACAAAACAGACTCAATGTATATATATATTCGTGTGTGTACTTTGTCTTATGAGGTGGGAAGAGAAGATCTGGAAGGAGTTTGGAGAGAGGAAGGAATGTGATCAAATGTAAAAACATTTTTAATAAATTGAAAGAAGAAATTGAGGAAAGAAGGAGAGGGAAACAATAAATTTAAGATATTCAGAGTGATGGAGGTTAAGATGAGAATTTACTATTTGTATTTAATAGGGACTCAAGAGACTTTCACATAGGAATCAACACCTAGGCAAATATGTAAGTAATAATATTCATTTCAAAATACTACGTTGAATGCTGGAGTTAGTAATGCCTCATTGATATTTGGGATTTCCACAATAGATAGATGTAAAGATAAATGGATGAATTTCCTGAAGGCCATTTTAAATACAAAATTTATTAAATGTATATAGCAATAAAATGACTAAAATAGGAAAAAAAACAAAATGCCAAATTTACATTCATCAAAACAGACACAATAAAATACTAAAATTATTATAGTCTTTCAATTTGAAAAGTTTATCTATTGACATTATTTGGGCTAGGTCATTAAAGTAACAACACTCAATACATTTATGTTTAAGAATGCATGAGGTATGCAAAAGAAATCAATTTAAGACTCGATATGAAATGAACTCTTCAACATTTTAGTTTCTATTCCACATGACAGTCTCCTTAGTATCAATGCTCACATCTCCCAGGCTACAGGGCCCAGTCTTGTGTCACAACTATCGTAAAACTCGATTCCTCCTACACAGGTCACTACTGGCTAAGCACTGATGAGATCACGTAGCTTCTCTGTAATGAGACACAGTCCAGTGATACACAAAGGAGAGTGAACTTGGTGGTTCTAGTAACACTCCAGCGAGAGTCAGTGATGTGGTATCTCCCCACATAATGGAAAATATCCTATGAAAGAGCCCACAATTTTCCCCCACAGGCAATTGAAATTTAGAAAACACAGTTCAGAGGAAAAGTGATTTCTATAGATAGTAAGGCCCAAAGAACCAGCTCAAAAATCACACAATTTACAGTCAACTTGTGATTTCAAAATTTGAAGCATTCATTTAAGAGTAGGCAGGTGTCTTCTTCACTGTTCTCATATCTCCCACTTCTATCTTTCTGTTAGAAGCATAAGATCTAACATAAAAATTGGGGGTGGAAGAGTAAGGAGTAGTTGTCAGCAACCTGGTATGGTGCATTGGGTAATCCTGAAGATGGAAGCCTGCCTGGCTTCCAATCCATCCCCATCAACATCACTATTCTTATTTCAGCTCAGCCAATTTTTAACTGGAACACAGACAAGCACTGAGCAGGACTTAGGGACAGAGACTCCTAGTAGCAGATGGAATTTTTGTCCTACAAATGGTGTGTTTCGCAGCAAAATGCCATAGGTCAGACCAGAGGAGGACACGGCTGGGGGGCTGCACTTCAGAGAATGCAGGTAACTGTGCACCCCTCCAGCACAGCGTCCAGAGTTACAGGAGGTCCCATCAGACCAGCAGAGCCTGATGGCACAGTCACACCACGCCCCTACTGAGCTGCTCTGCAGTTGGCCTGAAACTACTAAAACTTAATCTTGGGGCAGTAACAGTAGAGCGATATTAAGGAGAATATGAGAGCATAAGGAAACTCTTGCAGAAGTTGAAAAGGTGGATGAAGAGAAGAAAACACAAAAGAGATGGCAGCAGTGATGGAACAGAATATAACTCTGTAGTGCACACATACATTTGTTCTAAGAATGAAATGGGAAATGTGTGACCAAAATAACAACCCATGATCTTTTAGAAGAGGAAAGATTTCAAATAAATAGACAATAAATTTATAATTTTAATGCAGGAATAAAATATATTAACAAATTTTAATTATCAAAAAATAGAATGACTACTCACTTAGGTTATCAAACAATGCACACACAAAGCAAACAAGAGTAGATTTTCAGGAAGTTACTGAGACTCAGAATGTTTTCAGTTTCTAGCATTTATATGTAAGGATACAGTGATGTTATATCCTGCAGAACATGAAAGAATGACATTATCATTTAAGAAGGTAAGTGTGCTTTATGCATGTGGAATCTGAAAAACTACACATTAAAAACAGGAGTGGATTTATACATTAAATAATAGTATTTGCTTAAAGACAGACATGAACAGAGAGCATTGTATCTAAATAGAATATACATTCCTAAGATTAGGAATGTATACCTTAGAAAATGTGGGCTCTTATCCAGCCTGAATCCCAATTTTGGAAACTGTACAGAGTTATTTTTTTGGAAAGGAGATGTTAAAGGGTTAGGGGTTGAATATGTTAGGAGCTGAAGATTAACTTTTAATGTTTTTTTTTCATGGTTGTACATTTTTTTCTAGTGGTAAAAAAATTGTGCTTCAACTATAATGAACTATGAAAACATTCTAAACACACACACACATATACACACAATGACAAATAAATCTCGCATGGTTGGGCATTACATCATGAGAATTATTATAATGAAAGCCATGCATGGTGATAATAAACTACAGGTACATATTGAACCATGTTAGCATATGTATTTTCCAAGGGCATCAGTAATGAAACTGCTTATTAAAAGATGGCTGTCAGCCTAGCACAGAGCCACAGTTCCATAATTCCACTACTGGGGATGATGAGGCAGAAGGACCCTTGGATCTAGGCCAGCCTGGATTATATGACAAAACCTTATCTCAAATTTAAAAAATCAAAAACTGAGTTTGAATACCATTAATTTATTCAAGTGACATCCTTATAAACAAATTCACATCTAAATTTCTGTAACAATTTTATATACTATATATAGTTTATATTTAATTTATGACATATTTAGAAAATATAATAAGTATTATAGTTTTATTTTTAAAATTTGTAAAATTTCTCCTTCCTTGTTAAATTGTATAAAACTGTTAAAATTCCCCAAATGGTCTGCCCTATCATTATGGTCTCTTAAACTAGCCTTTCAGTGCTCCTTGAAAACTTTCACATGAAACTTTACCTGATGAGAAAAGATCTAGCAGGACATGTCAGGGTAAATTTTATTTTCTATCTACATTTTGTCACTTTTCAATTTTTCTACTGTAAGCATGTTTTACCATCAAAGTAGACAAATTAGAAGTCTGAAGAACTAAGTAGAGGCAAAATTTATATACTAAAAAATAACAGCAAAAACTGCTTATAATGTAATTTTAGTGATGTAAAGGGCAAGGTGAGTTTGAAATGCCTCCAGAAATCTTAGCAGCTATGTTCAGAAAGGGGCACCATGATGTATCATTCATGTATAAGAGTTCAACTAAGTAGTCTTACCAGTACTGATCTTCACATTAAATTTATAGGGTCAGTATAGCCTTTGTGATAAAGATAAAAATATTTTCCTAAAATTATTGCTTCAATAATGGATTGAAATTAGCATAGTTATTTGTTAATATTTGGTTTAGATTTTGCCAGAAGGAAGCTCCTGAAAACACACTCTGTCCCTGGGGTTACTGACCACTCTAAACACAAGCATGAAACACACAATGACAGACTTTTTTTATGGTCAAACTGTCAATCTGATTCCATTTGGAGTATGTAGAGCAATTCTGACAGGCACAATGCTTTAGTAAAGGGTGACGATGAGGGATGCACACTAAGACTTATGGGGAGCTATTCCCAAATGTCAGATTGGCCTAGAACCAGTGATTCACCTTCTAGGCAGTTACCGAAAATAAATCGAAGATTTCTCTGTCTCCAAACAGAACTTTCTGACAGGCGACAGCACACACTTTCAGTTGAAACATTCAAGAGCCCCTACTTCAAGGTGGTAAGGGTCAGCATAAGGAAGGTGGTAGCAATCTCATTTCTTCCTGGGATATTAAGCCGCAATACACTATCATGGCTACAAGACCCTCTAAGCCATCAAACAAGGCCTCTCTTAGTTCTTGGCAGTGGTGCCCAGCTGGAGAAACAGGGATGATTTGTTTTTCATCTGGCTGTCCGTATACAAAGATCTGCAACTCACAACACTGCATGCTTCCCCTTGGGCCCCAGGGAATGTGAGCTGTCCTTCCCAATACCCAACAAATCACTGTCATCGAGCGGCGGCGGCCTTTCCTTTCAATCTACAGGCTTTCCAGGAGTTATAAATCAGTTGACTTTCTAGCTCGATGAGATGGCATATGCCCTAGTTTGAGGAACAGATGGAGGCTTGGGGGAAAATTGTTTCTGCAGGCTTGCTACAAGCAGCTCTCTTCCATAAAAGTGAACCATTCACACTAATTTCTGACATAAATTATGTTGGCAGCAGGGAGCACTAGCCCATTCAGCAGAAAACCTTTCACCCACCCTCAGAGGTCACCCAGCCCATCCAAATCCAGGTTATTTCTGATACACAGCTGTGTACATGGAAGGTGGAGCAATTTACATCAAGTATAAGATTGGGATTGTTTATGGAAAACAACAACCCACCTCCCCCTAAGCACAGCACTATAGAAAAACCAGAATCCCCAAACACAGCCCTGCACAAAAAAATGCCCAAGCTTTATTTTTCAGGATTTCTGGAATGACTCTGGCTATTAATTAATCATAGAAATTAATAACGAAAATGTGGTATCTCTTTTCCTACAAAAATGAGGTGAGTTGTCATTTGTCTTGTGAAATTTGCCTGACAAATTCTACTAAATCCTGTTATCACTCAAGCTTTCGCATTTCTAAAAAGGAACAGAAGCCTGCAACAATTTTTTTTTGTGAGAACATTCATCCTTCTTCATGTAAAGCCAATTATTCAACTCAAATAAATTTGCCTATATGATTTCAGAAATCAATATCGGCTTTATTCTTTAGGGCAACAAGAAGAACTTTTTTTTTTAATTCTTAAAAAACTGGAACATTTATGAAACTGAAGACACCAAAGTTACACTGATGGGGTTTTCATAATCCAAGAATACCAATGTTGCTGAACATGAAAAAGAACTACGGAAAATCAGAAGAAACACAAATGGGGGAAACCTGAATGGGACTGTCATTCAACAAAGACTGGGAGGTGGGTAAGCCACATTACTGGTCCTTAGAAGATCAAATGAAGTGTTTTAATTTTTGTGCACATCATTTCCTGACTTAGATATTCAAGTCTGACATTTGTTTTCAGTCATTTAGGAAGAGAAATGGGCTTGTCTCTGTCATTTTGAAAGTGAGAGAAGAATAATAAATAACCATTGGGAAGGATTGGTGCAAAATCTAGGGAATGTTCTCATGAGACAAGTTCATCACTCCTATAACTACTAGCATAATTCTGAACCACAAATACCATGGACTCAAGTCAGACTTCCTGCTCCTAGTCTTCCTGCTTCTTTTCCTTGGCCTCTGGAAAATTCCTATGTAAAATTTGCTGCAGAAAGTAGCTCAATAAATATAACAATTATAGAACAAAACTTTTTGGATCGCCCATAATTAAAACAAATGACATTATTGTTCTTCAGACCAGGAAAATGACTCCTAAAGCATTAAAGGCAAAGAATTGCTTTAGTGGCTAGAAAAGTAAAGCTTGCAGGTACTCGGGCCCGATGTGCTTGAGTTTCGGTCACAGAACACAGGCACATGCTTAGTGTCAGATCATGTTCTGGCAGCAGGAAAGAATGAAAATGCAGCTGCAACCAGGGCCAGAACTTGCCTTGGAAGTACTCGGCCCATCCTTTTCACTGACCTTCTTAACAATTCTACCTCAGTTCTAATTCTGGACCCCAATTTCATCCTCTCCCTTATGCTAACTTCATGTACCTTAGGTTTTTATATTTTTTAATAAGATAACATAAATCGAGTTTTAAATAAAATGGGTTATACATATATAATTGACTTATTTTTATAAACACTGATTAAAAAGTATTACAAAAGAGTAATTATACTAACTTGATTAATATTAAGATATATTTTTCATAGAGAAACAGTCTGATGAGCAAAATTTTAATCAATAGGCAGGAGTATAATTAACACACTCACCTAGAGGAATACTATGCCGGTGAGTCACTGAAGAGGTGCATAGAGGCTATCAAGGTCCATTCTAACATACAGTTACTTATGTCTGGTCTACTGAATATAAGTGACTTCCCAAAACTATTTATAGGTCATATAAAATGTGGAGGAGCAGGGATGCAAAGGCCATTGTTAGCTTGCTTCTCTGGACAAGGACTGCCTAGAGACTGTCATGTAGGAGGCTTTAAGGTACTAACAGTGGGGACTCTGAGGCAAATACAAATCCATGTTAGTGACTCTCCTTTTGTGATAGCTTGAGATGTTTATGACTTGGCTGCAGTATATAGTAATTTTCCCAGGAGGCTAAACAGGTTGTCTATTTCTTAGTCAGAGCCATATAATATATGGGTATCCTTAAGTTGATAAATTTGGAAATTTAGTAGAGAACAAAACTTTTTATTGCATTGTCACATAGCCAAGTTTCATGGAGTGACAGAGGTAAACTGAATTTATATCTACTTTATCAAAATGTCTCTCTATAGTGAAAGAATTTGAAGACTACAGAGTATCTGTAGCTCTTTTCGTCTTTAAAATGAGTGGTTTACAGTATAACAGAGTAGATTTTTTTAAAAAGCTAATGTGCTTAGAGTATTTTTCCTAATTCTTTTTTCTAAGGTCTCCATTGAAGTGACTGTTTTAAACAAAATGCTACAATATTAAATAAAACAATACTGCGGAATTTGAAGTTTATAATAAAACAATGATTTTCATAGAACCCGTTATGATTAATATTTCTTTTGGCCACTGAGTGTACAAGAAATGAGTTTTATTTCAAGTTTATTCAGGTTCCCTCCAACTGACATTGGATTTCAGTGTGCTTTAGAAAAGCTCTCAGAAAGTGAATCCTGTAAGCAGAAGAATGATGAGAAAAGGAAGTGAGAAAGGAAAGGAAGGGGAGAAAAAAGAAGTGACAGAGAAGAGAAAATTGAAGAAAGAAAAAAATAAACAGGAGGGAGACACAGCAGATTTCATACTAGTTGACTGGAAGATGGAGGATGTCGTGAGGCAGAATCAAGGGGGCGACTCCCAGAAAGCTATGTAAACTCCCACAATTCCTTCCACAACTCAAGCTCTAATATCTGGGTCTGAACCCCTCTCCCTCAGAGGCTGCCATCTCTATGTGTACTTGTCTTTGCCCCTTACTGAAACTGCATAGGTGGAGGGGATGTGTACGTACTTTTTTCCATAACAGTTCTGTCTCCAGAATGTCCACATGGAACTATAGGTAGAGCCCCACCCATCCCATACCAATAACTGTCCTTGTGATTCATATTATATTAGTAAAGGAAAAGAAGGAATGGAAATTACAATGAGAAAACTCAAATACAGGTTTTAAATTGCTGTCGTCCATGCTGGTATCTGAATCATACCTTATATAGACCACCTGGCTTCTTTCCATTTCTGTGCTCATAATGTGTATATTGAAGATATCAGCCACAAAATAAGGTTCCTTATTTCCTGACTATTAACAGTATCACAGGAAATGTAGAGAAGTTATCACCGTGTTTCTTCATGGTTCCAATAACTGGTAACCAAAGTTCCTTAGAGACGCTTAAAAATGCGTATTCGCAAATTTAAAAAGAATTTCAAGGTTTGGCTGATAAACTTCATATTCTAGAGCAGATCTAGTCATCTCTCAGAGATAACAAACTGGCAATGGGCAAGAATATATAAACTTCTGTTATATGTATTTTATAAAGTTTCTCTCATGTTTATCAGGAAATTTATTTTCTGCAAGAACCACACAAATATAGCCTGCATTTTCATTTTCAATAATAATTATATGTAATAGCCATCATCTTTCTGAGAAAGAGATCCAGCGTTTATGCCTCATGGACACAATCTTAATCTAGAGTTCTCCAGCTGAATGTGGTAGCCATGTGGTGATGTAAATCAAAATTAATTGAAATGTAATAAAATTAAAAATTCAGTTTCTTAGTCTCAGTAGACACATTTCAGAACTTAATGGTCACATATGGCCAGTTGTACCACAGCAGAGTGCAAATGTGCAATGTTCCCACAGTTGCAGAAAGTTGTGCTGGGCGATGTGCTGATCTTTAGAGAATCTGTAAGGAATTGACTGCAGTGGCTCACCAGAGGCTTCAGCCTGCCATATTGCTTTGGCATGTGGAACAAATGAGCTTTTCCACATGGACTACACTATTCCATCAAGTCAAAGTGAGGGCCAGGAAGTAGAATTTGCCTGGTTCTGGTCGCTAGCCTCTAACTGCATTACATAATGTATGAGGTGACTCCACAGCTGCTTTTGCCTTTTGCAGGCTGGTTCAGCTAATCCTGAGCAAGGAGAAGGGCATTTGATGACTTGGGTGGACATCCCTGTACAGAGTGGAACTGCCAGACTAAAGGAGGGGGCAGCCTTCAGCACGGCTTATTGGCAGTGAGTACTAAGTATTTCAAGCTACAGAGTCTTTGGAATTTTTATTACCTAATTGTACACACTCGTTCAGGGCACTTGGAAATATCCTTGGATTCTCTATCTCAAGAAGTGTTGAGAAAGGCCTATCACTTCCTGGAGGAATTTTGTCCCCGGACAGTCTATGGTGAGAAAGGTACCATGGTTGAAGAAAAGGCATTTGCTACATGGAGACCTGTTTTCTGTCCATACACAGATAAATACAGTGCAAGATCTGGGGTTTTCGTATTTCTCCCTTTAATGTCAAAGCCATGTCTTTAGGGATGATACGCTAAATAACTCGCCAACTCCTTCCTACTTAGCTCCAGGTTGTTTCCACAGTAAATGCATCAAGGAATAAATATGAACACACTGAGAGTGTCCACAAGCTTATGTCAACAATATCAGCCTTATTTTCATGTTACAGTCATGCTGGAATCCAGCCATAAAGTCCTGAAAGACAGACACCCACAGGTTCTGGGAAGAGACGTCTCCCCAGACTTATGTGGTTATACATCTAGTGCTGGTAATATTTCTTCTTTATCATTGCTTTTTAGTTTACTCAATCAGTCCTATAATCAATAGTAGTACCAGCAAATTAATTCCCAGAAAGAATGGCTGCACTTGCCCCTATGGAATGTTGGATTTACAAATATGAAGTGAAAATACTCACCTCCTTATTAATTATTTCTTAATAATTTATTTTCAAGGTAAATAGCCTTGCAAGGTAACTCTAACTTCTTAATGTCTTTAAAGTTATATTATTAGATGAGATCAAAATAAATCCACATTATAAATTTTCATAAATATAATTTATGTGTAGGCTGAAATTATTTAAAACATCCTAACCCATCTACCTATAAACTATTAGAAAATCTTAACTCAGCATTAGTTACACTTTGTAGAAACTCCTCTGTTTTCTAATATTAACCAGATCATAGATAATCAAACACAAAATCCATGTGCGGAATCATATATAATTGAGCCCAAACCCGCTGTAAATGTTTGGAGTGCTTACTCATTCTAAGACTAGCATATTCAAAGCAGGTATACATGCTAGACATTTTCTTCACAACCCATACACCTTCACAAAGGAGATTCCGTTCTAATGGTGACGAATCAAAGGAGAATATAAAGCTTCTTACCTCCTTCACTGAACATGTACAGCAAAGCTTAACAGTAAAGACACCACCATGTTTTGTTTTGTTTTGTCATTGGTAATACATCTAAGCTCAGATGACTGCTCAAAATCTAGAAATGCTAATGATAGAGATAGGATTTTAAAGACACACTAGAAAAAATACATACAGTTCTCTGTCTTCCTGTGTGGGAGGGGGGAAAGGTTTGTTTGATGCACCTTCCCCAAGCTATTTACCTGATTAATTCCATATTTCAACAATTTTGGGTTTTCACGATAATCGAACTGTTCCTAATTATAGACAGTTCCCACCTCCAGACAAAGACACTGACTTCTTTATTCCAAGTGTCAGCTTCTTCACTTAATCCGTGATGTTTGGGCCAGACCTTTTGTTTTCCCTAACCTGACGTGGACTCCTGCAGTGGCTTTGCTGTCTTTAGGCCGAAAGGCTCTTTCAGCTGATAAATACCACCAAAAGCAGAGTTGTTCATAACAAAAATAATTAAATAGCAGAAGCAGTCAGAGATAACATCCATTCCTCAAATTAAATGGTAAAAGCCTTCTCCCGATAGAGACTGGCTGTTTTCACAAGTCACATCAGCAAGTCTTGGAAAGGAGGCATGGCCACATTAAGATGGAGTCATTAGGCAATACATTTATTTTGAAGCCAATTAACCTTTTGTCGCCAAAGTGTCCATGCTGTAATGGCTTGGGTGGCCGAGGTCAGCCTCTAACAGGCAAGGATGACAGCCCTGTCCCGGCCGATGGCAGCGCGGCGCCGGGACAACGGAGCCGCCGCCTTGTGTATTCTACTCTGCTTTCACAGAGAGCACACAGCCCTGACCTATCCATTTAGGTAATTAAAGCTTCCATTTGGAAGTGTCCTGCAGGAAGGTGAAATCTGGGGGAGATAAATGGCTGTTGCTCCCTGCATCCAGCCGCCAGGTCCATCATTTGATGGACTGCTGGAAGCAGGCCGGGCTGCCAGGCTCTCATAAAAATAGAGATGAATTGGGCTGCAGACAATTCTCTAAGGCAAAGCAACTCTGTCATTTTCTTCTTTGAGGGCTATAATTTAATTGTTAGTCAAGGTGGACGGCTGACACAGGGGGCCTTAAGAGCTCTCCCACCACCATCAGTTTGCTGAGAAATTACTCCAGTTTATTTACTTAGCAGTCAAGTTTGTTTGGCATCAGGGTGTCACTCCCGCGCGAGCGCAGCTGGCTGTCACAGCTGTGCCCAGACTTACCTTCCAGGCAATTTTGTTTCCTTTCGAGTCGTGCTCAAGGGCGATTGGGAAGTCTCCTCGCTCATAAAATTTTCGGAAAGCGGTAGGCTTGGTTGGCCTTTCTTTAAATGCCCCTGCAGCTGGAGGGCCCCGCACCTTGAAGGAAAAAAAAAAATGCTCTTTAGCTCTTAGAAACAGGCTTAACATAAAATAAATCCTTTGCAGAAGATATGCTTGAAATAGTCTAAACTGCTTAACCAGGGACAACAGAAATCTCAGGTTAACGTAAACATATTCAGGGGCTAGAGTGTTTGAAGCTGCTTTAGAAGGCTATAAAAGGCTACTTTAATGTCTTTGTGTGAGGAAGAGAAACCAGATATTTAAGGAACATTCAATAGATTTCAAAGTGTTAAAAATGGTTAATAATTTTTATTTTATAATTTCTTTCATTTTTTCTTTCTTATTCTTTCTTTTCTTTTTTCCTCTTTGAGACAGTGTTTTCCCGTGTATCCTTAGCTGGACTCACTTTGTAGTCCATGCTGTCCTAGAACTCACAGCGATCTGCCTGCCTCTACCTCCTGAGTGCTGGGATTAAAAGTGTGCACCACTATGTATGGCTTATTTTATAGTTTCTAATAATTATAAATTTTTATAACTGATAAATTATAAATCAAGTCTAATGTATGTTGTCAGAGGATGATGAAACAATGAATTTTAAATATTTTTAAAATTTTTCTTTATTAATATATATGTAATATGTATGTCTATTTAAAATGATGGCCCATGTTATTATAAATATTAACAACAAAACTACAGAGTCTAATATAAGGTGAGTGGTAAAATAGGCAGTTTATACAGAAGAAAGGAGACCTACTATGTATGCACATAGGATGCATTTGGTTATCTGAGTTCACCAGGAAACAATCTTAAATTATGTGAGACATTCTCTCTCCCCAAACTGCATTCTTCATTAAAAGAAATGTTTTCTGCAGAATTATTTAAGCTGAGTGCTATGTGTTAAGTCCTTACTATCTACATCTGAACTAATCCACCAAGTTATAAAACTGAATGGTAAATAGCCTATCATAAACTGCAGTCTACTGAGTTATTATAGCACAGACAAGCAGAACGCGTTCAACTTCTTACTTATTATGAAAAGGTAACTACCAGTCATTTCACATATTAGTTTAACATGAACAAATCAGCAAATAATTTAGCTTAATTTGATTTGCTATATTAATTTATAATTATTTTGTTAAAACTTCAATTTTAATAAATATATTAACATATGCAATAATGTCATAAAGTACATACGAACAAAATATAGGATGAATATATTGTCTCTAGTGTATATACAAAAGGTAGTGTTTGGAATATTAATAGGAACATAACAGGATGCCGAAACGAAGCTGGCAACTGCAAACTGGCCCTTGTTAGAGTTCAGGATGCAGGGTTTCAGAGCCCTGAGTCCTGGCACGCACTGCCACGAGTGACTGATGTAGAAACCACCTGAGAGAACCAACCTTTCTTCTCTAAGATTTCAAATTTGTGTTTATTCAGAATTATTCACCACCGCTTTCAGACAAATTCACTCACATGAAAAACGACCATGTGCATTCGACAGCTACGCTGCACAGATTTCTGAGTCATGAGCCGCCCACAGAGGAGACTGTTTTATCTCGCTGTTACCATGGGCACTGCATAGCCGGGATCCCGAGCTGAGACGCTGGACTTTTGCTCCTCATCACATGCTAAATTTTGTGTCATAATTTGGTGAATTGATTGAGGACTAACTTTTTTCTTTTTTTTTTTCCTCTTTAATTTATGTACTTTTCATTAGTTTAAATCGGGAAGGGCACAGCATCACATGGATTCTGTATCCAATGGCCTTCGCAGGAAGGTTGCTTCGAAATTTGGCACAAACCATGCATGCCACTGTTTCCATGGGCCTGAGATTTTTTTTGCCCCAGATTTCTCTGGTTTTGTTTGGTTTGCCTCCAGGAGTCACTGAATTGTTTTTTGTTTTACACTCATAAGCACACCTCTTGCCTAAGAAGAACTCAGTTTCATCTCGGACATAAACACCTTAAGTTTTAAAAAGAGCCATGTGCGCTCTTTGGTTCCGGAGATCTCGCTTGCAGCCAGCAACCATGGCCTTGCACCACGGCCTTCCAGGCATGTTTGCTGCTTAGAAGTCCTGTTCCCAGCAGGCCACCATAGGCGCCAAGATGGTGGAAAGGGCTTTTTTTTTTTTTTAGCCAAGAAATTACTTTAAAAAAGATCATTGTGTACCAATGGCACCATTTTAACACCAGCAGAAAAGTGATAGAATAAAATCTAAAAACTGAAAACTTGGCCAAAGTAAGGTGTTGTGAAAGCACAAACAAATATTTACTGAATCTGACAGATCTGTGATGCACGTGAACTGTCTGAGTGTGTGGATGTACGTTCTGGTGTTTTAGAGTCTTTAGATGACTGGGCAGCATACTCCCATTGTCTTTATTATTTCTCTTATTTACTTTTTCTTGAGATAACTGTAGATCCCTATGCAATTGAAGAAAATATTCCATGAACTCCATGCATTCTTTATCCAGTTTCCCTGTGGTGATATATTGAAAAGTTATGAGACCATATCACAATTAGGCTACTGTCAGTGAGATAGACGATCACAGGCTCCCTGTTTCCCTTAGATAGCCACACCCTTCTGAATCAGTCCCAGTCCCAATTCTTTACCCCTCAGCAGCAATTATTTCATCATTTTAAGAATTTGGCTATTCCAAGAATCATATGGTATATAACTCCTTGGGATTCACTCTACCCTTATAATTTCTAGAGATTCACATACATCGTGTTTTTCAAGATAGTTCAATACTTTCACTAGAGCATATTCTGTGCCATGGATGTACTCCAGTATGTTAAACATTCACAATTAAATATGTCTGGGCCGTCTTCTCTGGGGGCTAACATAACAAAGCTGGACAGTTTTATAAGTGGTCAGTATCAAGCAGAGAGTCTCCCTACCTCTCTCCCCTCTTTGTTTCTCCTAAGATTTTTAAGTCATGGATAAATGACAATTTTTGCCAAATGTGAAATTTTTTTTACATCAATTAATATGCTGCTTGTGTGATTTTTCTTTTGTCATCTTTGATAATGGAGGTGTGAAAATTGGGAAATATAAATTTTATTTTCTTAAGTTACACAGATATTCAAATCATCTTTCCTATTGTATGGTAGTTCATATTTTTGAGGGATTTTCCCATTTCATCTAGACTGTCAAAATGATCTGTTAGCATGTTTCTCATGTTTCTCAAGGATATGTAATGACATCCATTATTCATTTCTGATACTTGGCAATTCATGTCTCTTCCTTCGTCAGTCTTGCTTAGATGTTTACTGTCTATGGAGACTCATTCTTTGCCTCAATATTTGCTCTATAGTTTGTGTTTTCACTTTCATTTGTATTTATTTCCTTTCTTTAAAAAAAAAACTTGACTTGCAATTATCTTTCTACTTTTTTGTAATGGATGCTTAAATGATTGGAGATTTTTTCTCTTTTTAAAGTATGCATGTACTACTGTCATGCACTCTAGTTGACAGCCCATCTAGGCTGTTAAGCAGTGTATCATTTTCACATAGTCCAGTGGTTTTGAAAAATCTCCCGGATTTCTGTGGATTATCTGGGTGTATTTGGATTACTATAGGCATTTCGGTTTGCTGAGGTTTGCTTTATGGTCCAGAACATGGGTTAATATGGCAAACATTCTGTAGCCATTCGCAGAGCATACGCATTCTACTGCTACTGTTTAGGGAGTTCTGGATAGTTTGCTTAGGCCCTGTCCAAGCAAGATTTCTGTTGCTGTGATAAACATTATGACAGAAGTCAAGTTGGACACAAAAGGGTTTATTCCTGACATCACCAAGGGAAGTGAGGGTGGGAATTAAAGGCAGGAACCTTGCAGGCAGGAACTGAAGCAGAAGGCATAGAGGAATGGTGCTTACTGGATTATTTCCATGTCTTGCTCAGCCTGCTTCTACATAACCCAGGACTACTTGCCCAGGGGTAACAATCCCACAGTGGGCTGTACCTTGCCATGCCCATCAAGAAAAGGCCCTATAATTTTGCATACAGACAAGCTGATGGAGGCAATCCTTCTATTGAGATCCCTTCTCCCCAGACAAGTGTAGGTTTGAATCAAGATAACAAAACAACCAGTTTGGTCCTATTTTCTTATAAAGTTGTGTTTCTCTCTACTTATGTTATTAGTTAGTGAGAGAAGAACACCTCCAACTAAAATTGTGGATTTGCCTAATTCTCCACATATCTATAAATGTTTATTTCACATATTCGGCAATACTCTATTTTGGTATTTTGGTACAGCCACACTAAAAATTTTTATGACTTATTGGTAAAATGACCATTTTTATTATGGATTGTTCCTAGACTGACTTCTGTTTCATCATGCAACAACCCTCTCTGTCTCTGCTAATTGTTCTTTGAAATTTACCTTACTTAATATTATTACAGCCCTTCCATATTTTTTTCTTTTCTCATCAATGTTTTGGGATACTAAAGCTATTAGAACATAGTTTGTAAGCACCAAAATTAGGAGAAAGACAGGTGCTCTGGAAAAAGTACATTATATATTAGAGCACAGCTTCTCTAAAATAAGTTAATTAAAGTTCTCTTTTAATTGGCATTTATTTCATGTTTCCATTATCTACTTCCTTAAACTTTTGACATGATTTTTGTTATATTTGAAAATATTTTTAGGCAACATAACATTGGGTGATGTTATGCAATTCACTTTATCAGTTTATAATATACCAATATTATTATACTTATATATTATTATATATTAATATACCAATATTATACTTATTGGTATAATATACCAATAAGTAAATATACCAAGTAAATGGCAAAGTACATTACCAAGAAGTACATTCAATGTACTTCTATGTTAAGAATTAAGTCTTTTTAATTTGTTTTGTTTTCCCTTTGTTCATTTAAAAATTCTATATTTTTCCTTCCTGTGAGTTGAGTGTATTTATTTACATTTTGATGTATCAATTTTTGACTGTGTATCACTCTAAAGCTTTTTGTATTCATTGTTCTGAGGATTACATTATATGTGAATAACATATATTAATTTTTAGTATTGTTACCGGTTCTTATGAGAAGTAGAAATCTTACATTTCTACATGTTCCTTTACTGGCTATTCATAATATAATCAGAGACTTTTATAATTTCTTCTTCAACTGCCAAACATAATTGTCAAATGTCAAGAAGAGCAGTTGGAGACAACTCTCTTAAAAGAAAAGTCTGCACCCAGGCTCTCAGGTATGGCTTATTTTGCTCCAGACAACCTTAACTTTCTCTCAGTCTTAGTATTTAAACTACATCATACCCTCCCTCTGAGATATCCCTAAGTTCTTTCTTTAATGCTTCCTTTCTGATGTGAGAACTCTCTTAGACATTCTTTCAGGATAGAAATGCTAAGAACACATTCTCTTATTTTCAGTCATCTGAGAATGACCTGGTTTCTTCATTCAGAAACGATATATCAGCTGGTTATAGCAGCTGCAGCTCACAGCTCCTTCTTTTAGACCTTGAAAGATAAGCACTGCTTCCACGCTGCCTCTGTGGCTGCTGGAGACAAGCTCGCTGTTCAAAATGCCTGGCTGTTTTCTAAGTGCCTGCTGATCCTCCTTTGTCTTGAGTGTTTAGAACTTTATGATATACCTTCTTATACATTTTCTGTTAAAATTTTTTCAACTCTGAATCTGTAGATTGTTGCTCACTTGCTAAATCTGGGAGGTTTAGATGCCTTTCAGACCTGGCTTCTTTTTCTTTCTTCTTTGGTTTAGATGCCTTTCAGACCTGGCTTCTTTTTCTTCCTTCTTTTATATTCTGAAGACACCAGACTTCACATTTTTATAATTTTTCAAGTTTTCTAACACTGTTGCTCAGGTTGGATGATTCTACTCTGCTATGGAACCCAAAGGTTTTTTTTGTTTGTTTATTTAATGATATTTACCATTTCTTTTCATCCTACAACTTTCACTTGATTCTTTATTTTCTGGGGCTTTTTATTTTTCTACTGTTTTCATCTCATCAAAGCATTTTTAGCAATGGGTGGGGAATATCAATTTCTTTTTTAGCACACATCTAACTTTTCTGTTGGTTTAATGCTGGTATTTGTTGATTATATATTTTCATTCTCCTTGAGGTCTTACTGAGTTTGGGTGTGATATGAGCTTTTAGAAATTTTATATTATGAAATTCTAAAGTGCTTTTCCTCCTCATCTATTTCTTTTCCCTGTTTGCACCCCAACCCCCAGTACACTAGTGCTGGAGTGAGCAGAGAGAGATTCATGAAACTTGTAAGAAATTTACAAGAATTCAAAAATGTAGAACTCAGGATGTCCCTCTCCGAAAGTTCCACTAATATAATCTGTAAACTGTTGCCAGGGGAGGCAGCTTTTTTGAGTTGTCATCCATGTGGGGGTGGGTTTGTCTTTGATGCAGCTGTCTTTGAGTCCCCACATATGTAGCTCTACTGAACTCACTGATTTACTAAACTAGACATAGGTACAATTGTTTCTTTGTTCTGCTGTCAGAGCCCTATCTGTAGCAAACGGATGTTTGCATACATGAAATGACATAGCAGCTAGGCTATATGGGGCTATGGGGCTATAACACCAACATGAATAGAGTTCACTTTAAACCTTTTTTTTTTTTTTAAATATGTCTGCAGGGATGTGGGATAGAGTTCAGTATTTACAAACTGGGATAGAAGTATTCATCCGTGCTTGGATTAAAGGAAAGAATTTATCATTCATGCTAAGAAAGGGAGTGGGTTTCAGCACCCATGAAGTCCCATGATAGCTCCCTGATTTGGGAGTGTGAGTGGTCCTCCATTCCCAGCACCATATACTGTGGGCTGGCCTCACTCTCAGTGGACAGTAGTATAATTTCTGCCTCTCCACTGGGTGTCCTCCGATGACACTCCAGGAGAAAAGAGGACAAGTATCTCATTCCTATTAAGTGGGATACAAGTGAATACAGGCTCACTGCCATGTCACTGTTGAAATTAGAGGTCTGGGGTAACCTCACTACCTCAACTGAACTGAAACGAGTGTCTCCGCTTGAAACCTTGGCTATAACCAAGGTTATAACTTGCTAACTATTATTTTTTAAGTTTTTCTGTTTCTGGAAGTCAACTGTTTATACAGTAAGCCTATCTTCATTTATGTGGCTTAAAATTTGTTTGCAATAATCCTTCTCTCTTTGCTTTATATTTCTTTTTAAAGCCATTTCCTTTTTGTCTCTTCTTCTATACATACTGTATCATTTTTATTCTGAACTAAAATCTAACTGTTCAAGTATTTGAAGAAATGAACACATTTCTCTCTAAGGAAGCCTAGAAGGCTTTTTATAAATTGATATAGACAACTTACAGCTTTTTCTTCCCATAAATTTCCATGTACTCCCTACAGGAGTGCCTCTATGACTGAAGGTCCATGGAAATTCTATGTTTGAAGAGGATTTTATAAAGTAACCCATGTTAAAATGCAATCACTCAACAATAGAAGATTTTTTTTCTCTTGAGTATGTTATCTTCTCTTTATTTTACTGTTGTTCATTTTAGCTTTTAAAAACATTTTTAAGTTTTATCTCTGCTATGAATCTATTTCACAATAACTTTTTATCTCAAAATTGCAGTTTGTAAAAACAAAGAGGATATTACTAATTATATCTCCTAGTTTAGTAGTTGAACCTTCTCACTATAACCTTAGATAATACTTTCTTTGTTTCAAACAGAATCTGTGTGTGTTTGTGTTCTATTGCATCTTTTATAACCTACATGCATCACATCCCAAATAATTCTTTAAGCCTATGCATTCCAGGTGAGATACAGAGTAGCTCTAGGAGGAGAATGCAGGTATAATTATCAGAGATCACACAGAAGATGAATACTTGACTAAACAACTTCCAAAACACATAAAAATACTGCTAAGGATTCCTAGGTAAGTTCATATTTGCGGAAGAGGAAATGTTATAAATTTTATTTCATGTCTTAAGATTTCTACTCTGATTTATTATAAATAATATAAAGCAAACAAGGACCCATAAATCAAACTAGCTTTGTGGGAAAATGCAATTAAGATTGCCTGAATGGTGGGGACAATCCGTAAACCAATTAGGAAGAGTGGATGTCACAGCAGAATGCTTTTAATAAAAGCTAATGCACTTGGGAAGCAAGATATTGAATGCAGTTTGAAATGACTTCAGATGACAGAGTACTTTATATGCCTGCATTTATTGAATGTTCTGTAATGGATTTAGGACTTAGATCACTGTGTCTGTCATAGGGCCACAAAAGTAATAATAATAAGTAGGAAGGAATTTAAGGCTCTCTCCAACTCTCCGTCATAAAATTTAAAATTTTCCTTTTTATTATTTTTATTCTGAAGCATAAACCAGGGCTATAAAAAGAAAGGACTTTTATTCCAAATGGAAAGTTGACAGTGGGTAATTCAAATTAGTCCATTTAGCTAACTCACTAAAGCACCAAGACCAGTAGATGGCAAAGATCGTAATTCCCAGTTGCATAAGCTGCAGCCTAGAATTGTTATACTTTACAGCATAGTTGTCGTACAGTGGGGGGACATCTCTGCAGTGCTTTTGAGTTCCTGCTGGAGTGTGACCCAGTCTGCAGCGTGTGCAGCCAGCATCCTGAACTCTGATTCAGAACTGCTGCAAGTCAGTGGCTGCCCAGTTTGCTCCCTGTGATTTTTTTTGTTCACCAAATATCAGGCAGCAAGTCCTCGTGTTTAAAGGACATGCCCTCAGTTACTGTGCTAGATGCAGATTTAGGCAAAATACAAAGAATCACTGAACAAGTGTGAGGTTTGTGGGATTACGTGGGATTATGTGGGATTTGAGGATAATGGTTGACTGAGACCTAGAGGCAGAACTAAGGCTTAGGTTTCAATAGAAAGGTTGCAAATAATCTTACTTGTGTAAGTAGTGTAAATAACAGATTTCAGAATAGTTGGAGGAAAATTTGCTAATCAGTTATAATTCTAGTATCAGTTAGTAATTTGAAACTTCCCCTTCTAAAGTTTTCAGAAACATACATACTGTAGATGTCATACCTTTACACTTTCAGTGACCTTTCTACTTTGTGCATGTTTCTTTTCTGTGCAATGTGCAATGCTTTTGGTATTGATAGTAAAATTTCAGTGTCAACGCCTAAGCAAATTCTACCAACTATTAGCAATTATATTTTGACCATTGTAACCATACTGTTAAGTACTTCTGGCATATGTTTTCTCTATTTTCTATTATTCTCTTAGGATAAGTGCCTCTATTTGAAATAGGAAGTTTATGTACTTTATGATTACTGAAATAATTATCCAGTGTTTAAACAGGAGAGTGGATCACTCTATTGCTCAACTGACATACTGTGATTAACAAATGAAGTGGTGCAGGTTCTCATTTTAGTGTAAGTTCAAATACACATACCTGCAGATGTGTATTCTGTTCTTTTCCACACTGTTACCAATTTGCACAAGCTCTTCGTTTTTTAAAACATTAAACACTGGACAGTTGATCAAAATTGTTTTCTTATCATCTTTACTTCTCATTTATTCAGCATCTAAAGGCTTTGAAATTTTATAGGAGATTCCCTCTGCCTTTTATTTGCTCTTGTTGCCTCTGGCTTTGCCTTCTCTAGGTCATTTTTTTGTGTGCTACACAATGAATATTCAAATAGACTAATTAAATTATATCTCTCATCTGCTTATGATCCATAAATGATTTCTTATTGATATGTTGCACAGACCCTTGGGAGAGGGTTGTGATCTCTGCTGCTAGCCACTCACAGGCATGGCAGCACAAGTCGCCACCAGATAAAGCCAGTATGCTTTGCTTCTTGGTTTTCAGGATCTCACAGTTCCATCGGCCTGCAGCTAATTTTCTCTGTACTCGCCCCTGTTCTCTCCTCATCTCTTTCTCCTGAATAACTGAATAATTAGCATTACTTTTGGAATTCAGTATACAGCCTACCTTCTCTAGTACATCACCTTCCTGCCCTAGAGTAAGATCAGAAAGATTCTTCTTCCCCCAGGGGTTATTGGATGAACAGCTAAAGCTACCTATCATGCAAGTAGACAGTCTTGCCTGTGATAAGGAGGAGGATTCAATCTCTGGAAATCAACCTTTCCCTTAAAGGAGAGGATACACAGAAAAAAAGTCAAGAATCTAAGATGGTCCCTGACTGTTCAACAACAAGATATTTTTATCAGAGACTAGGATAATACTCAGAGTGGTAGAAAAAAAAAGGAAAGGAATAACACTGTAAGAATCAGAAAAAGAGTTTCTGCTGTGGTTCAATGATGCAGGGAAGTAGTTTAAGAAGAGGACTGAGGCACCCATCTGCCATGGGTTACGCTAGATGGTCAATGTGACTATTCTGAGAGCTATGGATAAGACTGGTGAAGGCCAGCTGCTGGGACTTCCAGAAGTAAGTAGATCACGAGGACTGACCTAATCAATGGTTATCCACGGATGGATTATAATAGGACTAGACTGGGTGGGGGGTAAGAGTGTGGGAGTTAAGCACAGAGTAGAGGGAGTGGGTGACTGGGGTGTGCGTTGGAAGGTGCACAACTGGTGCTCGCCTTTCTATTCATCAGCTTCCTGGCTCCGGGGAAGTGAGCAGCTCTCACACTGCCCAATACCTTTGTGACTCAGCCTTACCTCTGCCCCAGAGCCCTGGGAACTTCTGACACAGCCAACTAAAATAAATCCTACTTTTCAAATTATTTCTCTCAGGTATTTGTCAAGACTAATGCACATGGCATCTAAATGGAGAAACAATGGTAAAGTGATAGGGTGGAAACCAGACCTTAGCCCATTAAGGAAAGAAGAGAAATATGAACCTAAACCAGATGTTTTATAGGAACCAACCCATCTTATGCCATGGCAAAAAAAAAATTATTATCCAGGTATGAAGTAGAGAAAAATTAACAGTAATTAGAAATTAGTTAGGAGGAGTAAAGTAAGTGAATAACACTGAATTAATAAATTGCTGAATGCCCCTAGACACTAGGTGTGCTTAAGAATAAAAGATGTATATGTAACTAATTAGTTTATTGAAAATGGCCAAAATACTTGTGCAACATTGATGTTTTCTGTGTTTAAAAGTTCATGCAGTCTCCACACTCAGGAGGCTGAACCATGAAGACTAGCACAAGTTTGAAGCTAGCCTAGGTTACATAACAAAATCTTGTCTCAGAAAATCTATGCGTCATAAATCTGAATTTACTCAGAGGCCTATGATAACACAAATTTAAATAATCTTAAAATAGAGGCAAAAGGGAGATGGCTCAGTTGGTAAACTACCTGATATATAAATATGAAGACCTGAGTTCAGATGCTCCTCCACACCCACAGCAGGTAGGAACATATGGGTAATTAGATCAGACCTCTCTAGCTAGCTAAGCTAGCCATTCCGAGAGCACTGGGTTCAGCAAGAAAGCCTGTCTCAATAGATAGGACACAGGGAAATTGTGTGTACACAAAAACACTCACTCTCTCTCTCACACACACAGAATAGAACTGAGACGTTATTCCTAAAATATATTTTATATACAGTCACAAGTCATAAGCCTTGTCATTATTAGAGACAAAAAGACAAGACAAACATATTGTTCCCACTATAGATAAAATTTTAGATGATATAATATATCCAGAACCTGTAACGGAAATAAGAATGTGGCAAGTAACACAAACTATCAAACTCTGCTTGCCAAAGAAGCCACTGCTTGTACTGAGAGACACTGTCCTTTCATCAGGACACATTATTTCACCTTTACTAAAATTTATCTGTAATTTTCAGTGGCTCCAAATAGAAATATGGTTTTCTGTAAGCCTGAATTTCATATGACGTCAACAAAAAAATAATTATCCAAGAAATTATACCCTAGCTTTGTTTAGTTACATATTTTATAGCTAGTATCAATTAGCTCACAAGTGGTTCATCTGAATTGTCTATATATTTCTTGTATTCAAGCAATTATTTTTGCTCATACAACTTTATAACCAAAATTTTGATACTGATAACTCAATGTATTTTCTCTCTGTGTGACATATCCATTAAAGAATACATATCTGTGCCTTGTAAAGTCATTTATACAAATAGAAAGTTTTCACTAAAAATCTAAGTTTTCTGTGATATTTAAAAATAATTTCATTTTGCTAATAGTGCTCAGAGAGGCTATTTGATATGGCTAGTACGAATAAAAACTAGAGCCAATTTTGTATATATGTAATAAAAAAGACAAGTTGGCACTGTTATATAATGGTTATGTTAAAACAAGTATTTTATGTTACAGTTTTTCTTATGGATAAACTGAGAAACAATGTTCTCAGTGTAAGACAGGATCTGAGTTGAAACTTCCTCCATGCTGGCTAGAATTCAAATGCTCTCAGGAGTAAAACAACTTCTAAGTATGCATGAACTCTTTTGTGTTACTTTTGATAAACTGAGATCCAAAGAGCCATGGAAATAACATCTCTGCTGATGTTTCAAGGGTAAGAATGATTTTCTTTCCATAGATGCTGTTTTCATTGGGTCTACTTAATTTACAGATTATTTCTGCAATAGCCCTCTTCCATGTGATATGAAAAGACTCAACGGTTGCAGCTCCATTACGGTCATGGCATTAAAAATTGTGACTAAACAGTAAGACACTTGCTGCTAAGATTTTATTCAGCATGCTGTCTTTCTATTGTTTAAATTTGTCCTAACATCAATGATTATACCAGGCATCAATCCCATTTATAGTATTTTGGGGTTTCCTTTAATAGCCCATGGTGCTCCATTGTGGGAGAAAAAGCAATGACTGACAGCCTTTCCTAACATAATGAGAATCAATAATCAAATGACAAAAAAGAAATCTTGGCAGGTCAAGACTCACAGAGTTTACTTAGAAGCTACCCCACCCCACCCCTGCAGTTATATATAGAAAAGGTCCCATATTAAGGCCCCAAGCATGGCTCTTGCTATCAACTTGCCTCCAAAGAGTCACCAGAGACTTCATTTAGGCTATTTACTTAGCATCTGTCTTGTAGAACTGATAAAATGCCTGAGTGATTTAGGCAGCTTGGCTAATGCACTGTCACACCTAACACTGAGGCCAGAGAAATGAGTGAGCTAAATGTAAAAAGAGAACACAAATGGGTAGGAGTTTATATTTTAAACTATATTCTATTCTCGTAGCACCGTTAATGATGAAGAGTGTGGAAAATGTTTTCCTACCCAAACATGGGCCCCTGTGTCTCATAGCTGTTACTTCTTACTGAATAATTAGAGTAACATGTGGGATCTGTCTATGTGAAGACACTAGTATCATTTGCAATGTATGCATCTGAGTATTTTAATAGGAAAATTGAGAATCCTTGTCTAATGATGCAAGCCAATATTTTCCAGAAAGAACCAGCTGCCTGATAAAAGTCGATTTTTAGAACTGTCTGCAATAAAGCATTTAAACTGGCAAAAACGTTCCGCTTTCTAACCACTGTAAAATAAAGTACTTTCAAGTTTCACACAATTTGCAGAGATATTAAATACCTTAATTATAAGTTAAAAAAAATCTTCAAAAATCAGATGAAAAATATGCAAAACAAACTTAACCCACACAAAGCACAGTCACTCTGATGGAAATGACAGACACCATAATAGACAGTAGGCTTAAACCTTACTGGCTTTGTGCTTTCCTCTGTGGTCCATTCAACACTCAGAGATATATTAAAAAATCAAAAAGACATGAAGATGTACCTAAAAAGCATGTCATTTCCTTTATGGAGAATATATCATTGTCTAGTCACATGTTAATTGGATTATTATTTTTAAAAATAATTTTGTTTCTTAGGAAACACACATTTTATTTTTATTTGTAAAAATTGGTTGCTTATGACCAAAATAAATCCCAAGTATTCACATGGAAAGTTAACTCCTGCTCACCCCACTGAGGACAAACATGACCTAGCCACCTTTTCCCTCATCTGAACTGACACAAGTTATCAAATGGGAGTTTTATCAGTGGACTCTATTGCAGTCTTCTTCGCCCAGCCATAATCTATTTTAAGTACATGCATATGGTTGTATGATTTGAATTTTATACAAGCATTGCATACATTTGTAATAGGAACACACACACATTGCCAGAGTTAGTGAGGAGTTTTCATGCACATCTCTTCTTTGAAATATTTTGCTGTATGCTCTTTTCATGAATACGGTGATATATGAATAACCATAGACAATCCATCTTGATGTTAGAAATACAAGAGGTAATGAGAAAATGTCCTTGTGCTATCCTTCTTTAGGTCCTGTTCTACTAATAACATGTACCAAATATCAAGTTAGCATGATTCCTGGCATAGACCTTCCCCCTTAATTTCTTTTTATCCTGGAACTCAGACAAATACAGTGAGATAAATAAAGACAAAAATAAAACAAAAACTTCATTTATTGCTAAAAGGGGATTTGAGGAGACTGTAAAGAACAAAATTTTTTCTTTCTTCTAAGTATGGATGTAAACAGTTCTCACAGAGAGGTTTTTCATATCTAGTTGGGGTTCAGAGAAGTAAAAGGGGAGGTCCCCAAGATAAACATATAAACCAGTATTGTTTTTAATCATCACTTTTTCCAAAAGCAGAGAGAGAGGAAGATTTAGATCGAGAAGCCTGCAACAAGATCCAGGAAACTCCTGAGAATAAGGGTCTCAGAGAAGACAGCTGTCCCCAACACAAGCATTAAAACAGGACCTGGCACAGCATCAAGACAAAGATACTAAAAAATTAAAAAAAAGAAGCACAGAAGAGCAGCTCTGCTGAAAACCGCCAGGCTAAACTGGGCTCCTTGCCAAGAATTTAAAATACACAGCAAAGGAAACATGTCTATGAAAGATGACCAAGAAAGTAGAAATTTGAGCTTTATGACAGAGAAAAAGATGGTGGTGCAATGAAAGATAGAACTGGAGCTGTCAGGACTCTGAAAGCAAGCATTAATAAAACCTAAATATTAAAAGTGTAAGAAAGCCTGGTGGTGCTGGCACATTCCTTTAATCTTGGCACTCAGGAAGCAGAGGCAGGCAGATCTCTGCGAATTCTAGGCCAGCCTGGTCTAGAGAGAGAGTTCCAGGACAGCCAAGGCTACACAGAAAAACCGTGTTTCAAGAAAAATAAAAATAATGTTTTAAAAAGGTGTAAGAGGGGCTGGAGAGTTGGCTCAGCAGTTAAGGGCACTGGCTGCTCTTCCAGAGGTCCTACTTTCAATTCCCAGCAGCCACATGGTGGCTCACAACCATCTATGATGAGAACTGATGCTCTCTTCTGTATGCATGAAGACAGAGCACTCATATACATAAAATACATTAATAAATGAATCTTTTTTAAAAGTAGAAGAAAAGGGGGAAGAGGAACAAGAGTACAAACAGGACAGCCATGACAGGAATAAGATAAATGAGCAATGTAGAAGAGGAACAAGGTTTGGCCAAGGTTCTCCATTTTGTCATAATTGAAGCCCCAAAGAATGAGAACAGCCAGACATCTAAAAAGACACCTAGCCCCTTTTTGTTTTAATACAACAACTGTTTACTGCAAATAACTAATACATTTTCCTGTATTTCAAGAAAAATAAGAACAAAAATGCTCCCCAAGACATACATTTGTGAAGTTATTACAATGAAAAAAAAAAAAAACAGTATTTTTTGCATGAGTAATTAAAAACATCAAGCCACTTGAAAGACTGTTCCATACACCTCTGCTCACTGGTTTCATGCAGGACAATGGGTAAAACCCTGTCAAACTCAAAAGACGTGAGTAGCAAAGTGCCATTTTCAGAAAATTTTCTCTTCTGGAATCAATCTAAGGAGGAATAGTTTTAGAAAACTGAAAATCCAAAGAAAATGCTTGCTGTGACCCACTGCAGGAGCAGTCCTCAACCTATGATCATGACTCCTTGGGGGCGGGGTGTCCAACAACACTTTCATAGGAGTGGCAAAAGACCATCAGAAAACACAGATATTTACATTATGATTTGTAACAATAGCAACATTACAGTTATGAAGTAACAATGAAATAACTTTATGGTTGGGGAGTCCCACAACCTGAGGAACTGTATTCAAAGGGTTGCAGCGTTAGAAATGTTGAGAACCACTGCACTAGAGGGAACTACTAGCAGATAAAGTCGGGATGGTCAGACAAGGACTGGGGAGGTGTCGAGCATTCACATAAGCACATGAGTCACAACTGGCTTGATGATGACAGAGCAGAATGTGAATGACAAACGTCAAACACAAACCATAGAAACACAGCTAGGAGACAGATGAGAGAGTGGGAAATGGACATTCTGTGCTATATTTATCATCACTGCCTGGCAAAGGTCATCACCTAGCTGATGTGACTGTACTGACCTGCATCAAGGTAAGAAAAATGACATTACTGCCTAGAATTGGGTGATGCCATGAAGATAAAAAAGAAAAGAAAAGAAAATGTTGTTTTCACAAAGACTGTGGAGAGGGCTTCACATATGCTTAGCACATGTTCTCTGTCTTTGCGCCCTCTGATAGCTCTGACTTTCATCAGAGCCACTCTACAGCACCCACACTGGGTCTCCTGGGGCACCGCAGACATACTTTACCTCAAGGTCTGTGCTTCAGCAGACCCATTGCCCAGGCTGTTCTGGATGGCTGTCTGACCCATGGCCTTAACTTCTTTGAAATATCCCATCAAATTTCCTTTCCTACAAAGAGCCATCTAACTGTACCCTTAACAAAATTGTTTCCTCACTTTGGATCCCAGACTGACTTGATCAACTCTTATTATTTTTATGTGTGTGTGTGTGTGTGTGTGTGTGTGTGTGTGTGTGTGTGTGTGT